>NC_072852.1:208925960-209233738 GCF_028858705.1 Grus americana | reverse complement strand
GTCAGATTAGCAACCCACTTTAAAAAGGGCTGAGGAGAGAGAGAGAAAATTAAAATAATATCAGGCAAGAGAAGAAGGAACACTGTCAACATAAATACCACATTTCCCTTGCAGTTCCAACAGAAAGTAGAATTCTTAATAGAAAACACAAGTTTCACTATTAAGCAGGAGAAAAAGTGTATATACTTACATGGTTTTTGTTTTGTTCAAATCACCAAAGGACTGAGGAGGCAGATGTGAGGGATGAAGAGCGCATTAGGGAGGAGGAAACATCAAACTAGTTTGGCATCTCTCCAAGACTAGTTAGAGATGTTCACAAATCCTTCGGGATCATAAAATTTGCCCAATTTTAATGATAACACAGTCACAATACCTCATTAGCCTTATTATAGCCAATGATTTCTCTGCCCTGGGATTTTACTCATGAGCCAATGACTTTGACTGTGCTAGGAAATAGGAGTGTTCCTCCAAACTGTGTTTTAAATACTGCTGTCACCCAGAGGTGTTGTATCAGCAATCCACATTGCTATGAATATTTTTGAAAGGATTGTCCAGGAATAAAATTTCTCTCAGACAATAACACAATTCGTATAGTGGGTAGGACTGAGCTGAAAGAGAAAAAAAAAAAAAAGATGAAGGAAGGAGTAAGTTTGACTTTTCTGTGGAAGATAAAGTGGGATGAATATAGGACTTAAAAACAGTGAGCAAACCAAGCTGTGGTCTGATCCTCCAGGAACACATTTAGTCTAATTTCTTGCGTGAGTGTAGCTCCACTGCTGTGTTTCAGAAGTCTTGCTAAGGGTCTTCTCTAGACCATAGATGATGGGACCTTTCATGTCCAGACAAGTTTGGAAGCCTACATCATCAGCAAGTGGCTTTACATGTGATCACACACAAAAGGGTGCAAAGTCTATCTGTGAGGTGTCTGATGTAGCAGTGCAAAGGAATAGGGGCTAGGTCAGGGAACATGAGCATAAACACATGCATAATGTCCATGAACAGTTATACGGGCAATCTCTCAATCAAGATTTTTTCTTATCAGTGCCATGAGAGTGCATTTCACTCTTTTAGGCAATATTTTGATGGAAATCTTTACAGTTTATTCCTATAATATATACTGTTTAAAATAACAAATAAATAAGGAGCTAAAGTCCTCTTCAACAATACAAGAGGTGGATTTGGAGTGAACTGATGCCCCAGGAGTATTCCAATATTGGGTTATTTGATGTCATTCTTAAAAGCACTTAAAAATGTTTCAGAAGCCTTGATGTAACTCACCTCCAGTTCAGATGCTTTACTAATATACATTTATGCCTAATACTCCATATTTGGTGAAAAACTGTGCAAAGAGAAGCGCTCAGTAGTATCTGAAAAGTCCTGTGACTTTTCCATCCTGACATTCCTGGGTCAAGGATTTAAAGGCAGCCAGAAATTTTGCCACATGAGGTTAGTATACCCTGACCATTCTGGGCTCATTGACCTTTCATCCTTCTTGGTCCTAGACCAGAAGGTATCAGGTCACTGTCCTGATTTTAACACAATGAAACTAATCAAGTGAATAATGAATCAAATTTTGGCCTAACCTCCTAAGAGACATCCCGTATACTTGGGTGCCAAGCCCCCATTATAAAGACAGGGCAGGCTTTGACGGGTTCTGAAGAAGGCTCAGCCTGTGTATTGAATAACTGCCAGTACACAATGAAGACCAAGGATTTATGGCACCCAGCCTGGGACGACTTGAATGTCTTGGTAACACCAAGACAGCTAGCCAGCTGGAGCTGCCCAAAATTCCCTGGGGATCAGCAGTTTTACATCAGGATAAAAAATTGTACTTTATCTGAACTTCCAGGTGATGAGATATGGACATCACATCTGAGCAGACTCTGCATGGGGGGCTGCTTCATTTAATATGTTCACCTTCATTCAAAATTGCTCACACAAATACAGAGAAGACTGAGATTGCTCCACAGATATGTATTTGCTGTTTGTCTTGGCTTATCAACGGGAAGGAAAGTTTGTGCTGCTGCTAGCTTTCAGTAGCTACAAAGGATGGCTTTTCAAAAGGGGAAGGCATAATCTTGCTTTCCTTACATAGCAGTATTTCATTTAGATTCCAGAGCATTTACAGCTTGAGCAGAGAGATATCAGCTCAGGCGCTTGGTTCCAAGTAAGTTTGCAGCGGTGGCATTTGACAATGACAATTAATAGTTAACCAGCAAAATTTACACAGAAATATCTGACACTGAGTAAACAGGGGGATCCCAATAATTTAGTTTAACATATCCAATTTTGCAACTGCAACCATGTTTGACGGAAAATATTCCCAGTCATTTTCTGCCAATATCTATAATGAGAATCAGAAATGTGATGATGTAGCTTAAGCAGTTTGAGAACTTACTGATTCCTGAGTGTTCATAACAGCTTCCATTTCATAGCTACAGCAATTGCCTTTAAGATGGACAAATACATGTGTGTTTATACACACATTTAAAAGTTTTAAAGGAAAGTTCTGGGATCAGATTTCTCCATTTCATAGGTTGCTGTGGAAACAGATTAGCCCTCTGGAAATAAAAAAACATGTTTGACTATAATGCAAAGAACAATCCATAGCATGAAAGGAAAGAACAGCTGGGAGCTGGAATAGTGTAAGCTGACATGTCAGACAGTAGCCAGACAAAGTGAGCCAGGGACTGTCTGAAAAAAAAAAGGGGGGGGGGGCTTGGGGGAAAGTAGGAACTAAGCACTGTCAACAAAGTCTGCAAAACGGTCCAGCTGTTCACTCTCATCATAACTAAGAAAATAAGGAGAGAATTCCAGGGCTGAGGATTAAATTTATGAAGAGAAGAAAACCTGAATGGAAAGAGTGAATAGGATTTTGGACAAAACAGACCCCGCATGGAGGTCTTTATTCGGAAATAACTTGGAAAGCACAATGCTGGGTTCCGAACAAAACACACATCCCTCTGCAACCTTGTTTATAAAAGGCCGAAAGGAATCTTAATACAAGGCATTAAGCAGGCTTTTACAGAAAACATCGTTTGTATAATTTCATTGTTTTGGGCTGAGCATTAATGTCCTAGGCAGTTAAATAGATTTAGAGAATTTGAGAAAAGGCATATCTAGCATTGCAAAAAGGGCTAAAAGGTGAACAAGTTTCACCGCAAATCCCTGCTGAAACCTGAAATGAAAGCCCAAAGGACTTCTGATATACTGTAAATAGCCAGTCAACTCCTAGAGCCTTAAGTGATGTCTGGTCTTTTGTTCAGACAATGGACAATTGAATCCAAGATGAACAGTTCCCAGGATTACGTGTGCACTGAGCAGCACAGAGGGAAGGAGGAGTGTTAGAGAGGTTAATTCAGAGACATGCTTACCTCCCAGGCAAAGACATTCAACAGTACAGAACCTGATTAGGGACTCTTCAAGAAAGACAAATAATGTCATTCATGTTGCATAAGCAGCTGTGACTATGCATGGGTGCATAGTTAGAAAATAATAATGAATGCACTTTCTTCTCTATGTTTTGGTTTTGTTTTTTTTTTCTTTTTATTTTTTGAGTAATGGCCTCTCTGTCCAATGATCTCTTAGTAGCAAAGCCAGCTAAATAGCTAGCAAGATGATTGATTAAGAAGATGCTTTGTTTCCATTGTCTGTGTGATCACTCCAGGCATTCAGCAATCTAATCTGTTAACTCCTGCATCAGTTAAGTACGTTATAAATCAGGAATGGAAAACATAAATGCCTAGTGAGGAAACTTCATATTCTTTAGATGAAACTAATTACAAGTGTGGATTTCATTAGTGATAGGACAGCTCTGAAATATCATTCATAGTTATTCATCCATGCTCTGGTACCCAAAGATAACACTTGCAAATGCCATGGTAATAATAGGATAAACAGATTGAACTAATATCCAAAATAGCACGTCATCTGGGTTTTCAATATTTACATTTGATGCCACTTAAATGAGCAGGGCATAATGAAGAAGGGCACAAGATATACTAAGGTTTCATAAATCTCTCACTTTTATCATAGTCATGGTGCATTTGTGTAAGTCATCTACCAGTTGTTGCTTTTGTTTGTGTCCGACAGCATCATCACCTTTGCCAAACATGGCCTTAAGTATCTTAATCTCCTTGGTTTTTTTGCTTTTTTAGTTTATTTTGGTAGATAAGAAAACACCCTGTCTGTCCCTCCTGACTTTCATAGTCTTCCTGCATGTCTCGCTTGCCAGTCTCCTAACCTACAACATTACAGGCTCAAATTATAAAAAGGGTCAGGTTTCCAGGGGAAATGCATGGCCTGTGGTTCAGCAGGCGAGGAGGCACCTACAAGCACTATCCTGGCCACCCCACCTACCGTGAAGATATCCCTCTGCTAGAACTCCACAGCTCTCTCTGTTAAAGTCCTGTAATTTCAGCTTTGGTCCTGTGAAAAAGTGTCCTGACGTCCCATCAGAACTGCCGTCACTTGGGGATTATCTTCATGTTTACTCAGAGCTGAGATCGGTGTGAGCGCTAAAGCTAACAGCCCACAGGGGTGGGTTGGCAGCTGTTTGTGGTAAGAGCCCCCGCCTTGATTCAGACTGGTAAGGAAAAGCTGAGACTAGAGGGCACATCAAATTGCTCGAACTTTTGCATGTATGTGTAGTCTGCAGAGAAGAGCAGAAGGTGGGAGGACAGTAGTTTAAATTGTATCATGTCCTCCAGAATAAACCTTGGGATTCTGCAGCGCTCCTTCCTAGGGGCATTTTTCAGCTTCCATTGCTTGGTGACAGTCACTTTGCCAGGCGAGTAACTGCGCTGGATCAGAGTTGAACATGTTGACACTGGCCCACAGAAGGAGTTGTGTAGCTTGGCTGACTCACAGGTTCTCCAAGGGAAGCGAATCTCAGATACATGCGCTGACTTCCACTGCAGCCTGCTGTGCTTTAAATCAGGGCCGAGTTACTGTTTCCACAAGCACTTTGGTGCTGAGTGAGGAGAGACGTGGGACCACCAGCTCCCTTGCCTTCTCTGCAACACTCTGTGCACAGTGGGCCACATAGGAGACCCACACGTAGGGTTCCTTAATCTCCCTCCCGAGTCCAAGACACCAGAAGTGTCACCCCTGCTGATGCACTGATTTTCCCTGAACCTTACTCATTATGACCAGTGTAATGTGTCCTCAGCCTGCTCCTGTGATGAGCAGGCAATTATGATTTATTCACAGTTATTTATTGATTCAATAAATTGGCCAAGAACTGGCCCTCTTTTTTTCCTTCTTGACCTGCTGACAAATATATCACTAGCTCCATTGTCTAAGCATCACCAGCAATATCTTTTTAGACAATTTTTTCTGATGCAGAGATGCAGTAATTCAAAATTCAACTGATGCAGTGGTTCAAAATTCAAGATACATTGCTAATATTAGTATGGTAGCACTCATAGTATTTTTTTATTTTCCTGTTCCTTGAGCACACTGGTTTTTCTGATTTGGCTGCCTACAGGACATGTTTGAAACTCCATGCTCACAGGGCAAGGGAACTAACACATGTGGAAAGCTGGGACAGACCTACACATCATTATGTCTTTTTCCAGAGAGAGAAGGGGGTTTTCTTGGACGCTTGGACAAACTAACCCTATGAAAAGGGCTGAATTCCACTCCAGGTAAGAGATAAGCATGTTAAAACTCAAACATTTTTTCTTTTTGAAAGCAATAATTTGCCAATTGCCCATATTGGCATTTGTAAATAGAAGACAAGAACAGCCAGTCTTCATCTCACTGTGACTTGGTAGCAACCTTACTGTAGTGCTTATGATCAAGGTTTGTCCTGTCCCTTCTATAAATGTGCTTTTGAAGTAAGCTATGTAAAGAAACCATCCCACAGAAATAATGTGTGTGTAAAGAAAAGCCAGGAGCAGGCCTGGATCAGGCCGCACCTGCATGGTTTAAATTACAGGTGGGAGCGTAACAGTGTGAAGTCAGCGCACCACCACAGAAGAGATGTGAGCCTGTGGGGACACTGAATTTCCCTGGGGGACCATGACTGCAGTAGCAGCCGTATGAAATTTCAGGCTGAAAATGCACAGTGGCCTTCAAAGAATCTCAGTGATATTTCAAGGTGCTCACATAGCAGATATCATACCCTGTACTGACATGAATCACTTAAAATGAACCCAAGACTACACTGCAATTTCAAAAAATCTCAAGTTTTGGGATGTTTGACTTCTGGGGTTTGGTCAAGGATGTTAAAAAAATAAGTCTTTTGATAAGATTGCCTTTGTGACATCCATCCCCAAAGCATTCTTGCTGTTGTCGGAGAGAAGAAATCACAACTTTGACTTGCATCTTCCTGTAGAATAGCATAGCATAGCATAGCACAGCATAGCATAGAATATTTCAGTTGGAAGGGACCTACAACAATCATCTAGTCCAACTGCCTGACCGATTCAAGGCTGACCATAAGTTAAAGCATGTTGTTAAGGGCATTGTCAAATATGCTTTAAACACTGACAGGCTTGGGGCATCGACCACCTCCACCCTCTTGGTAAAGAAATGTTTCCTTATGTCCAGTCTAAACCTTCCCTTGAGCAGCTTAGAACCATTCCCACACATCCTGTCACTGGATACCAGGGAGAAGAACTCAGCACCTCCCTCTCCGCGTCCCCTCCTCAGGAAGCTGCAGAGAGCCATGAGGTCACCCCTCAGCCTCCTTTTCTCCAAACTAGACAAGCCCAAAGTCCTTAGCCACTCCAAGGTCACACATTTTACAGACCCTTTTTCTGATAGGCTGCTTGAAATTTTGTCATGCTGTCATTTATAGCTGTGTTGAAACCCATTCAGTGGGTTTCAAGCCCACTCAGTTGGCCCTGCACTGCACCTTTGATACATTAGGACTTTCAAAGGCAGCAGCCACTATCATGGCAGCACTTGCAGGTTCAGGGTCTTGGGTTGACAACTGTGCCATAGACGCAGGAGAGGCCACAATGACGATTTTATGTGTAGTACTTCTTGCGCATGGAGATATAAGAGCTATACCCATACCCTCTGGAAGATTTTCAGTGTGACTATAGCATTGTCTGTTTAGGATTCATCTACAACCTCAATGCCAGAGGGCATAAGAAATTACTTCACCTGAGTATCCTGCTCCAGCTCCAGGTGGATGAGAGCTGTGGTTCCTCTTTAATACACAATATAGTGTGGCCATCTCACTGCCTGGGGAACTGTGTGTAATGTGTATGAATCCCCAGACTGAGTCTGCATGAGCAAGGAGCAGGAAAGGATTTGTAGGGTGGAAGAGCTGGTGCCAAGGACCCAGCATCCACACTGTGCACATCTATGGGACTCACTGCAGACTACCTCCAGTCTGGTCTTCTGAAGCCTGGCAGATGGAGTGTGCTGGTTGTGCACATTTTCTGGGTTAGTGTCATCCAAGAAGAATCCACCTCAGGTTCTCCAAGCCTTCTCTGTGGTGTGAACCAAAGCATGGACAGGGACATTCAGTTCAAAAGCAGGCTCCTGATGTAAATGGAAATGGTAATGCAGACACAACATTAACTGAATCTCAGACTGTTTCTTGGCACGGAGGCCAATGTGCAGAGTACTGTGCGTTTCCACAATATTATACTCTTTTGCCCTTCAGAATATACTGGCTGCATGCACACTGTCTCCTGGGAACAGTGCTTTGCCTGTGTTTGCAGCTGAATAATAGCTAGGAGATACTTAGGAGAATGGTATTTTCGCATGAGCCAAAAGCATGCCAAGAGCCATTCTGAAAATGTGACATTTAAACAATGTAGATGACAGAGCTCAAGTACCCTGAGTATGTTGCTTGGCAGGGTTTAATGCTGGTACAGATGTAGTCCTGGTTTCACAGTATCCACCTCAGGGTCCTTCTGAAACCAGGTTGCAGTACTAATTCCTGGATGCAAGTCTCATAGCAAAGTCATGAACAAACCCAAAACTGCGGACGGGTGAATAATATTTTCCTCATTTTGTCAGGCTAAGCAACACCATGAACATATTTGGCCTTTAGTAACAAAGCATTAACTGAGCTAAAATTTTAACTGTGATCAGCACTGAACTGCTTTGCATTAAAAATGCCTGAAGTCTGTATTGTCATTTTAGAGGGATTGTCAGAAGCAATAGCCTGATCACCTTTAACAATCAGCTCTTAGAGTGAGTTTACAAAGTCTTTAGAAAAGTGGGTGGAATTGATTAGTTGTTGATGCCTCTTTTTTCCTTTCTTTATCTTCCCAAGCAGCAGTCATTTCACCAGAATAACTGATGTTAAAGAAATACTAAGATGTGCATCTATAGAGAAAATGCCACTTTTTCATAATGGGAAGGACTGAAACACCACTCTGTAGCTGCCCTCACAGCAGCAGACATTTGTCCAGTGCATTGCAGGACATCTCATCTCCTCCCAGATTTCTGCTGACTTCTCTCCTCTTGCACACAGGACAGCATGATTACTTCCTACTGCCCTTCCATCCTCAGGGCTTGAATCTATAAAGGCAGAAACAACAAGACGCAGTCTCAGCCTACAGTAACAGAAAATGACCTTGAGATCCTGCTCCCAGTAAGCTTAAAAGTGGGGGTTTTGAGGGCAAAAGATGAAAAGTCTGGATTCAGCTGAATATGAATGTAATATGATTTCTGTGTAGTGGGGCATGCTGAAACCATGATAGCACCTCCTGATCTGTACCATTATCTCAGCTGTCCACGTGAAATAAATAAAAAAGTTTTCTTTGCAGAACAGACTGTCGAATGGTATATTCTTGCTCTAGACACTAATGTGTTTGGAGGGGAAAAAAAAAAAAAAAAAACAACTCCTGGGCAGAAGTCAGGTATCCATAAAATGAGAAATGAAAAAGAATGTGGCGTAAAAGTTGTTTCAAACAGTGTTTTAATTTACTTTTCAGGTTCTGTAAATAACACAAGGGAAGAAATTCCACATACCATGTTGGACTGATAGATAAAGTTGGAGCTGTTACAGAAGATGATGGATGGACCCCATCGTTAGCTATACGAGGCTAGGACAGAAGAGATATGAATCCCGCTGACAGCACTGTCAAAGATTTCTGTCATGACGTCAGACATTCCACTTAATCTCTTGCTACCTCAGCTCCCTGTCTCCAAGATGGGGATGCTGATGGATTATTTTCTTTCTTTATGCTGTGAGTGGTCTATCGTGTATTTGTACAGGAGCTGGTGTGATGGACCAAGCCTGGACTGGGAGACCTGGGGCTGAGGGTCTACCAGAGGAGACCAATACAGAGCCCAGTTGAAATACCGGTGTCTGCCTAAATTGCACATACACAAAGTACTGCAGTAATCTGTTTTAAGTTAAACTGTTTTTCATTTTTCTCCCTTCAGCCTTCACTCAGAATCCTGCAATATTTAGCAGGCTTAGCTGTCCATCTAGCTCTTAACCCAGAGCAGTTAACACATTTCTGGGCAATTATTAAATCTTTGTGGGAAGAAGAGCCTCTTGTGTTTTGTTTGTACTGCCACCGCACTGGAACCTCACCATCTCCTCATGCCAGAGGGGATTTCACAGCAGATGCTACCAGAACACATTGATTTTCTCTAAATAAAAACACTAAGTATCTCTGCAGAGCAAGTGGCTTTCTAAGCCATTGGGGTACGGTGAACTCCTTAGTAGTTCCATGCTCAATGAGTCTCCAGGGATAAATTGTCAGAAGGGGCAGATGGAACAGGTGTGTGATGAGATCGTATATTTTGCTGTATCCTTTGGATTCCTTTATTTTCGCAAAAGACTAGGTCGTGCCCTGTGTTACTCTTTCCTCTTTGTTATTAATTTCCACAGTTCCTATCACCAGGGAAGCCTGACTTCTCAGTTCCCAAAATTGGAAAAAGCACATAAATTACACGTACCACCCAGCCTGGCGTTTTCCAGATTAAAATGACTGTTGCTGCAACTGTTGCCATCAAGCATACCCACACCAGCTGTTAGAGCCAATAAAATAGACACAGACAAAAAAAAGCCAAAGCCGAACCAGAACAAAAAGATCAGCCCAAGTGCTGGACAAAGTGGAGCATCCCCCAGCCCACCCCACGCTCAGGCTGAGGCTCTGCCCCAACAGAAACGGACATCGATGTTCTCCATCCTCAGTGGGGGTCCTCTCCCTCCAGCCGCCACCCCAGACCCTGGATGCCATGGTGTCTCCACTCTCCCCTGTGGCTGATAAGGGTCATATTTACACCGTTTTGGAGGAAAAGAATGAATTTGCAAGGTCTGTAGAAGGTAGCAAGGGGTGAAGGTTCCTGGTAGCGGTACCCTCAAAGGGAAACAAACACCATCAAATCTTGTAACACCTATTAGACGTCCTGGAGAAAAGGCTCATGGTACACGTGCTAATAAACAGTAGCCTGGTAATCACACCAGGATTGTGGTAGCATCACTGTTGCATACATTTAGCATTCCAGTAGATGTACGGTATTGATACATTGTTAATTGTCATCTATTTGTTTCTTCATCTGCTCTTTCTTTTCCCTCCTCAAAAAATCCCTAACATTTCCCTCCCACTCCTCATTTCCTCATCAGAGTCCAAGGACTCCTGTTGCCAACCTATTTCTGGAGCTTATTTTCTAAATGTCTTGTACCTCCTTCTGTCTGTTTTAGGTTGAAAAGTCTCCATACTTTCTCTAATCCCTGATCTTACAACACAGTGAAGCTCTTGGTCCCAGCTCATTCTTCCAGGTATTGCTGGAATGGGCACAGTAATAAATAAAAAGTTTATAACTGAAAACAAAATAATTTTTTGTTGCTGCTACAAAATAGTCACCCGTTTTACTCCATAAAAGTTAGGAGCTGAAAATGCCAGTGAATGGGGCCACTGTTACAGCATTTTATGTGTATGCATGAGTACTAGTTTGGGCTTTTTCTTATTTTTCTAATCTACATAGCGTGGTCATTTTTGTACTGTCTGTGAATTATGGATTTTCTTTCCAGATATCAGCACATCCTTCCAGGGTCTGAGGCGGTTAGCAATTACAGTAAGTTACCTTCAGATTTAGCAAGGCTTTATGGTTTGTAGGAATAAACGAATTTTTGATGCAGTAGCCAAACAAAAAAAATGGTAGAGAAAAAAATCAATCAGGTTGACTTAACAGATTCTCTTCTTTTGTCTCCTTCCTTCCCCTCCTGAAAACTGATAAAATGTATTTTGGATCAAACAAATGTCTCAGTCAACTCTTAAGAAAAAATTTAGTTAATTTTCAAGTATTTATTTCTAAAGTTGAGTTAGTTTGGGTTTTTTTTCCAATTTAAACTTATAAATACATCATTTCAAAAAAAGAATTAAGTTAATTTAATTTAGAAAATCTTTTTAAAAATTGACTTTATTTTTTGCATTTTCAGAAGTCAAATTATTTGCTGAATTTAACCTGAACTAGCACATCTCTGTGCTTACTTTGGGATACAAATTATTATTGACTACAAGACTGTTGTCATACTCTGCACATTCCTGGAAGGAGTGTTGAGTGAGACAGATCTGGGTTTCAAAACACCTTGGGGTGCATCTACAAGGGAGGCTGCTAACAGTCCTTGCGTTGGCCGTGCTTGAGTTCTACCGTGCTATGAGGCAGATACGGTCCAGCAGCCGAGCAGCTGCATCAACAAAGCCTTACCTCTGAGCACATAGGCTCTTTTATGTCCCCAGATACAATCTCTTGCTATATAACAGAAAAGAAAATAGAAGTGAGTAAGGGATTTTAAAAGGATTTTGACATTTCTAATCATGACCCATCTTGTAGCCTGCTCCTTTCACTTCCAGCAAAGCATGGAGGCTGTAGCAGGAGTGGAAAACTGAGGCTGGCACACAAGAAGGTTTGCCCCAGACAAGGGATGAGGACGGGCTAATTTGGCTGCAAAGCTTCGTAGCTGACTCACCTCAAGGTAAGCACCTGGCCTTCTCTGCTGGCCTTTTCCGTGTAGACAAATTCCCTCTAAATCTCTGCACCACATGCTACCTCTGTCACAGTCGTCTCAAACCCCTTCTCTTCTGGCATTGCTGGATGCTAACTCTTCCCCTAAAAATGAGAATAAACAATAGAAACAGCAAGAACGACAAGAAGAAATCAAGCAAAAGGCAGAAGAGGGGTGTGAACAGCTATTTTCTATCTGCTGAAGGAATATATCCCAGTGGAAAAAAATAATAACTTCTGCACAATTAGTGGAGAAGAGATTCCTGGTTTGCAAGCTCACCATGCATATGTCACATAGTCTTAATGATGACATTTATCACACCACAATCTTTGAAGAAGGAAAGTCCAGAAAATAAAGCAATATATTTTGAAGGTAGCTAATCCCATGGTTACATTAAACAATGCTCCTGGACTATCTAAAACCAGCATGGTTTCTGGCAATGTCAGGTTCGTTAGAGAGCTCTTCCCATTGCTAAACAGCAGGAGCGGTGCACTGTGACATTAGCTAGCAACAGTGGTGAGCAATCACCTCTTTTGCACAGCTGTGGGTGTGCATGATTAAAAAATAAATAGGGGATCCATTTTCCAACTGCTTCTAAGACAAGAAAAAGAAGAAAGGAAATATTACCAAATGTAGGAAAATTTCTTCCCTTTTCTTCTAGGCCAGCTAATTTTAATTTAGCTTTTTGTAAACCGCAAGCATAGAAAGACATATCCTTGAGAAAATGTACCAAGTAGGAGGGAAAAAAAGGCTGAAAAAGATTTGAAAATGACAAAAAATGTACTGTACCCTCAATACAGGCATGAGAGGGCTGTTAGGAGAGGGAAAGCAACTGTTTATGGGGCCAGACTGAATGTCTTCACTGGGACTGATCAGGTTATTCCACCAGAACAGATTTTCCATTAGCAAATGTGATTACCTCTGTATTGATATATTCTATGAAAACATACAGAATTTGATTATGTTTTTGTGGAGAAAAACACAAAAATGTTTCTAATGTCCTTGAAAGTTTGTTTTGTTATAGTGAAAATACTTCGGATCTTGCTTCCACTTTCATAGTGTATTGAAGTTAATCTCATTCTTGCATATATTTATATTATAATTAATATTGTATTGCGTGTTTACCTTCTTACGTTAGAATGCTGTGAAATATTAAACACTTCTAACTAATTGAGCTTAAATATGCTGGCAACTTTATTCCATGAGGGAGTCCATATTTCATATTTTGATTTTGCTTCAGAGCAAAAAAGGCAAGCATGATCTTAAGTGTTAACATCTCCTAGTGTAAAGTTCCCTTTTGCAAGCAGGTCTGTAATTTATGCACATACAGGTGCAGGGCAACATATACCAGGATTAAAAAATATTCCTAGCAAGGAATTTGCCTAAATCAATACTATTTTTTTTTAAGGTCCAGGTCTACAGGTATCCTTAGGCATTAAAATCCCTCAGTAAATCTGGCCAAGGGAGGCTGCTGCCTGAAGCCATTCAGTGACATCCTTGTTCTCCCAAGGAAAAACTTCTGCACCCGATGGAGAGAAGAGGCTCCACGCTGGTTGCTCCCCCCACCAGCCAGCAGAAACGACCCTGCCTACCCAGCTGCCTGGACCCCCAAGCCTGCCTGCCCTGCAGGCACAACTTTCCCCATGTCCCTGGTGCCCATTTGCTCCTGAACACGCAGGGAATATCTGTGTGCACCACCAGGAGGTAAAATGTCTGCTTCACTTCTGCACTGGTGTCCTTCAGAGCTAGATGGTTTGGTTCCCGCTTTGCAACCAAGCTGGCACAGAATTGAAGACATGAGCGTGGAAACGGGAACGTGCAGGGGCTGTGCTTGAATTCCTGGGACTGGGAGCCAGGCTTTGAAGGGATTAGATGGCTAATTCTCACTGAAAACAGTGGGAATTCAGCACGCGAACACCTTTAAAAATGTCAGCCGCCTTTTAGCAGACATCAAAATAAAATGTCTGAGTCTTACAACATATGCTCAGACTTAAAAAAATAACTGAGTTAAATAAGTTTTCGCTGGAATTTTCTCAGACTTCTGAGTGCATTTTTGTATTATATTCACGCATACATCTTGTTGTAGATAGCTGAAATGTAAATAAACATCTGGAAATTAATCCAGGGCACTAGCTGTTATATTTTTTCTTAATGATACCGAATTGTTGACAATCACGCACAGCTGTATGTCTTCAATGGCAGCTTACCCCTTACCAGACGGAAGGTGAAGTGACAGGTCTCTTTTTACTCCCAAATCCAAATGTGTGATGGTAGCATTTACAGGTGTACCAAAGCCTGGCAGCACAAGGTTCAGTCCAAGGTTCATTGTGGCCTTTAGTGGCCATCTGGGCTGCTGGATGGGACCACAACACTAAGATACTATTACATGCCCGTGTTCAGACAACAGAATCTCACCTAGACATCTATGTTAACATGAGTGTCTTCTCTCCACCTAGCTCATCTGGCACTGCACTTATGAATCCTGCCATCAAAACAAGTTATCATTTTTCTGGATCAAGCCAGCTGAATTTCTTGATTCTTACTGGATAAGAAAGGTCCTAAAAATAATTGGTGAAGCTGTGACAATCACAAAGTGTAACTTCCACCTCTGGAGAGTGGCAAAATGCAGGTGTTCTTGGTCATCTCTGGACTGCAGTCCCAAGTATGATTTCTGCTAAGAAAACTTGTGCTGGAGTACAAGCAACAGAGTAGTTCTGGCAGCAGGGACAGTAGCTTCAGGTATGAGTACTGCTACGACTGGTAGCACTCACAGCTACTAGTATTAGCTACTAACACACCTGTACATGTACACATCTAAATGTAGGTGTCTGAATCTGGAACTGGGACCATCCCTACACTGTAGACACCACTCAGGGATTCTAGTTGCCTAAAAGTAAACAACATTTGCTATGTGGCAGGGCATCTCACCTGGCCTCCAGCTGCTGCTCCAGAAAGGTGTGCAACTTGCCTAACGTCGCCGTATCTGTGAGCCCCATCTGGATGTTTTGGTAATTCTTAAACATTCTTAAGCAACTAAAACCCATCCCAAAGCTACATGAGAAGAACCCCAAATTGAGTAACTGTACCAGGACAGAGAATATTGGTTCAGTCCTATTGGAGTCAATAGCATAACACGTATTTTTATTGGTTTTTTTAATATCCTTTTCTTCGTGCATACTCCATTTCTTTGATGAAAGTAAACGCAGATAAATACAGCATAACACCATCTATATAAAATATAAGATAGTTTTCCTCCATCAGGCTTTGCTAGAATTTTAATTTTAAAATACTTTCACATACTGCATATGTCACTTCTTGTAAGGTCCAGTTTGATTTAAGTGACATTTAATCATTGTATCATTGAATTGAATTCATCAGTACTATCTGGAAAGCACTATCTGTCTTTTCCAATATAAAACTACCTCCTTTAATACTCTCTTATACTATTTAATTTAACCCACTACAGACATCTGTCCGTTATTTCCTAAAAAATGTACTGCAGTTTGCTTACACCAAGGAAAGTGAGTAAAAAAATTAAACTCATAATACTGGAGACAGTCAGATGCTTTCTTTTTGGTTTGTGGTTTGTTTTTTTTCTCTCTTAAACAATCATAAAATAATTCCCAGCAAGCCTGCTGAAGAGAAGGAATTAGATAAATGGCCAGAGTTCAGTAAAACCAGCTTTGAAATTTAGTGGGACTGTGTTATTACACAGTGCTCCTGCTTACAGCCAGCATATTTTCTCTTTATTGTAAGGCAGAGTTCAGGCTGCATATATTTCCTATTGAGCCAGACACTGTTCCTCTTCCATTTAACTCTTCTTTATGTGACAGCATTTTACCTGCCAGTAGGTTTATTATTAAGACATCTTCCCCATGACGTGAAGGATTTGTTTATTTGAAGTTTTTAGAGTGTGTGCCAGTTTTTATCGTCTTTGCTTGCAGTGACAGAGATCAAATCCAGGTGAAATTACTCCCGTGTTGTGTAAAGTGGCATCACCTCTTGTGACTCCATAGATCCAGTTGCCTTACGTATGCATCTCAGATGTGCCTGCCATACCTATCAGTGTAATGTCTGCAATGTGGTGGACTTGCAGGGCAGCCATGTCTCAGAGACTTGGTCCTCATCTACAGCGAGGGAATCCATGCTAGCAGAGACTAAAAATACATTAAACCCCCCATACTATTTAAGGGTTTAAGAATAAGTGGTCGGTGAAGAATCTAAAAGGGGATAATGATAGCGTTACACTAGACAGCACATGGGTGCAGCCTGGAGCTCAGGCTCACAGTAGTGGGCCAGCACAGCCCCGACGCAGTTCTGGCCCTTGCCAGCATGCATGCTCCAACCCCACGGGCTGCAATCCAGAGGAGAGCAACCGCGGGACTGCCCCCGCTTGGTAGACAGCCACTGGTTTTGGGGGAGAAGCAAGCTCAGCCACAGGACTATGAGCTGCGAGCTGTGCCACGCCATTCCTCAGCAAGCCAAGAATATAGTCCCTCACCCATTTCATTTATTGGTATGAACATCACCTTAGCAACTAAGTCAATTTTCTGCAAAGATCCAGCAAAGCCTCTAAGCAATTACTTCATCCAGATGCGTTCCTAGTCACAGCTTCTGGCAGGACTTTTTTTTTCACATGCTTTACTGGCCTAAAGGCTTTGTTAGATTGAGTCCTAAACAAATATTGAGTCCAGAACTGGGGATAACCTTTCTATGCAGAAATAACCATCCTGGTTTCTTAAAAAAAAATCAGGTTTTTATTCCTTAGCCCAACATAAAAATTATTTCTTATATTCCTTCCCCTCATCTCTGATATTTTCTTACATGTTTTACCAAAGGAGACTTCTCTGTTCAGTGTAACTTTTCAGAAACTTTCATTCTTCATTTTTCTTTTCAGATCAAAGTTACAGCTTTATCAAATCTCGAAGGGTCTAGTCACGACGTACTGACCTCAGATGTAACCCAACCTAAATGTACAGTTCCATGCTATGGATGAAAATGTTCCTTATTGTATGAGATGTAGAAAGTTTAAACATGATCATTTGCAGTCCAAGCAATTAAAACCAAACACAGATGTCCACGGAACCAAACTAAAGCTACGGAACCACCTGGTTCATTTATCACAGGTTATTAGCTTGGGATTCCACCACCTTGAGACTGCCCAAGTTTTAATTCTAAAATGGGAATTCATTTTCTGTTCCTCAGGTTCGACTAAAGAGTCTCAGACAGGACAAGCCAAAATTGCCATTAGTGTTACACAGTAAGTCTGGGGGAAAAATGTTAATATAAGAGTGCATATGGGTGGCTTTAACAATATACTTTATTTGCCTTACTCTGACCTGCATGGCTCAATCCAGCGATACTGTACGCCATCCACCCCGCCTGGCCTTGTACCCCATCCCTCTCGCTCGTGCTGTTCCCCTTCACCCCTTCCGCGTTGTCAGGGTTTGTTTCCAGCTATGCTGCTGCACCCTCTGGGAACCATTTCTTCTCTCTGACCATCTCCTTACCACCAAGTCCTCTTTAATCTGTCACCTTAAAGCTTTCCCGTTCACTCTAGCTTCTGGTTAATGTTAAGCACCATTTCTGTTCTTGTATTTTCCCATCATTTGTAGCTAGTCTGTGAGAATACTTTTCTGGCACCTTGGCTGCTTTTGAATTCCAACTTTTTCTTCCTTCATCTCCGTCTCTGTCTTTGCACATTATTTTCCTTGTCTACTAGCACAAGGGAAGTGCCTTTGTTACCCACTCATTTCTCATCTCTGTCCTACCAATTTCTGTAAAGTACTTTCACATATAACATACCAGGGAAGCGAAGTAAAAATAAATTGTGTTCTACATGGAAGGCATTTTCTAAAAGTGGTACGCTGGTTGCTTCCTGTATTTGATGTTATTTTCTAGCCTTGGTAAACAGGAAAAAGCATATCAGGTGGGGAAAAAAAAATAATCTTTTTGATCAGAAATGATAGAGCACAGTAAAGAGGAAGGCAGAGAAAGTTTAAGTCACCTCAGTAATTGCCATTTCTGGACAAGCTCTGCATGAGGCAAGGAGCTGCTGGGAAGCTTTGACCCAAGTCCTGTTCCTGTTGCTGCCATAATTGGATGTAATTGTGCTAGAGAAGTGGCACAAAGCAAAAGATTCAGGAAGCAGAGAGTTATTCCCATGTTAATTCTCTGTGTTCAAAGTTATGATTGTGGTAAAAATCCAAAGAAAAGGTAAACATCTATAATAAACCTCCAAGAGCCCCAGGTTGGCTTCCTGAAGACACAGTGACAAACTGTGCATCCAGATCCCACACCCAGCTCTGCTCATCTGCTTGCAGAAATGACCAGATGCATGGATAATTATACAAATACATCAGGAGTGTTACCAGCACATTTCTTTCCACAGAACTTTAAACTATCTGCCCTCTGCATAGAAGGAAAATTCCCCAAATATTGTGATGATGACATATCCTTTTAATAGCATATATTTCTCTGAAATCCCACTGACTGTTAACTAAACACTAATTCATTGACATAAATTGACGTCTCTGCAATGGGCATAGAAATGTATGAGTGAAACTATGACTCATTTCTGGGGTTTGCGTGAAAAATTAATGACTTTGAGAAGCAGAGAGCTTGACAGCATGAGACCTTCTTTTACACGCATTGTCTGTGGCTTGGACTCTGTGCTAATCCTCAGAAATCACATCTCAGAAGTCTGCAAGGGTGTTTGTATGAATTTAAGTTATTTCCTTGAACAAATTAGCAACTTCAGGAACTCTGTAATCATTGCTGGTCCTCGTCATGGTACGGAACAGGAAACCGGAGCACCCTGTGCCTTCAAAAGCTGAAGAGTTACACAGGGAACATACATTATTCATAGAACATAAAATACACATTACTAGTACAAGAGAAAGCTATTTTCTTTGGCACAGTAAAATCAGGCAGCCTGAAAAACATGCAGCAGTATGCCACTTGGGTAGAGCCCCGAGTTAAACAGCGTTCCCCGCCTGTCAGGGCTCACTTTTCACACGGCTGCTGCTGGAATCAGTGGGGGTTTGTTTTCCGTAAAGACTTCAGGGTCATCCACCATAGTACAATTTGCTTAATTTTGTATTCATATTCTGTAATTATAGAAGTGAAAGAGATGGCAGCGGTACACCATAAACCTTTTGTTGGTGTAAATTTGTACTGGAAAGAAAACTGCAGTGTGAAGAAGTAAAAAGTCTTTTAAAAATAAAACTGGAAAAAAAAATTAGGGGAGGGCAAAGCTTTCAAAAAAACAGGATCAAATTACGTTTTAAATCAGATCTATTACTTAGACATTCACATGTAGGTAGAAAAGTTTAAATTAAGATGTCCTTATGCACTTGACCGTATCTTAGACTTTTGACTCATATCTATCTGAAGATCCCAGTGCTGTACATCTAGCATATTGACATTTGTACTGTGAGCCAATGAAATAAATTGGGACTCATCTGAACTAACTTCATTAAAATTTAGACATCCAGTTGAAATTAATCCTTTAGTTTTCTTCTGTAGTCAAGGGGAAAAGAGAGGCATTGCCAGAGAACCGTCCATCTCTCCCATATTGTATATGCTGTCCCAGGAAGGGATGAGCAGCTCTTTGAATATGCCTCTGCATAGACTATGGCTCGATTTAGATGTCTAGCTCACATTAAATGCTAAATTTGTACAGACTGAAGCTAAATGAGTTGAATCCCTCCCAAAGGCATGAGACTGAGGTAAGATCCAGTCCAGTTTCTCTGCTGCTTTGCTCTGGCAAATCATTTCATACATTCATGTTTCTTTTCCTCCTTCCCTCCTTCATTTATCTAAACTGTGATCAGCTAATACAACAGGGTCCCTTGCTCCTATCTGTGTTGTCTGGACACCGCTATTATAACGTTAATGTCTGGATAAGGCTGGACATCAAGAATACTGTGCTGCCTTAGCCGTTTACATATGCAGCGCTTTGCTTATGGTGGTGATTCACTACATCTGCACTTGCCACCCCAGTTTCTGTTTCTTCATTCCGGTGCAGCTTTTCATGATCAGATGCAATCTCTAAATATGCCTGTACAACTCATCAGGAAAGTCAGAAGGATCTGCGCATGCCTCAGTCAGACAGAAACTAGATGTTAAAACCTCCATATTTCGTCATAGGTCACAAATATTAAAAAAACAACAACAAGAAAACCAGAAAAATATGGCAATAGGCTTGCACAGCCTCATAATAGTATTTTCAGCACTTCTTTTATCCTGAGTCCCGCTCTTCAGCAACAACAGTTAACGGAAGTCCTGCGTCTCTGTTAGTGGAATTATATGAATAATGCAGCGTGATATTCATTTGCTTTTTTCATCCCACCATTCTTCCACTAAGGCAGCTGCCAGTTTTAACTGTCATTTCCAAGGACCTAAAGATCAGGTGGGATTATATACTCAGGCTTTTCTGATTAATAACTGTGTGAATCAATAAGGGGTAAGCCATTTAGCATAATATACCTATGAAATACTGAGTTCCCAAGTTTATAACAGCTCAATTTTTAGTTCCTATTTCTTATACATCTTGATATAGATGTGCCTGTTAAAGTTGAATAAACTGTCATGGCTAGGGAACAGATAGGGTTTTTGTATTATGTAGAATACTTTCTTCTTGCGTTGACAAAATACATATATCCTTCAGGAACTGGAAGCTTGTAGGTGTGTTATTTACAAGCTTTTTATTTTGCAAGTATACCAGCAGTTTTTTGAATGAAGTTATGAAGAGATGGATTCATTAACATGGAATTAGGTGCTACACTTCTTTTTTCTTTCAGTCAATGCAATTTCATTGGATCTTTTCAACACTGTTTTTTACTTCTCGAGCTTCATAATTTGAGATTAAAAAGAAATCAGAAAGCAGCAACTTTAAAACAGAAAGAACTTCACCGCTCAGCAGGTATTTGGGGAGTGGAAATCTGTCTTCCTTATCTGACTCCCATCCTAGCTCTGTTCTCTCATCTAAACAGCTAAGAAGTGGGAAACTAAAGAAGGGTAAAACAGATCCACCGAGAGCACTGGAAGCAGTTATAGGGAGCTAGATATGCTGAATAAATGCTTTGATGACTCCTGCATCCGAGCTGCCTGGTTCGGAGGTGGCAGTGACATCTCCCCAGCCTGCTCAGCAAACACGCTTGAAGTTACTGCTGCAGAGGCAGACGCAGTAAGCAAAGATCCCTGCTGCCACGGTCCTCATCAAAGTCTGAGATTGATATCACTTCTTTTCAGAGTTTATGTGATGCCTAAAGGCAAGAGTGCTGTGAGAAAGGCAGGTGCATTTGATGAGACCAAGGTCTGGTCAGTTCTGCCCTGATTTCTCTCTTTCCATCTCTTTCTTCCTGTTCTTGCTACTTCACTGCTCAACATCTTTGTTCTCTGGGGCTCAGTGATTTAATGTACCGTCACTAACAGCGATTCAGCCCTCAGATTTCCAAAGTTACACTACAATTCTATGACTGTACTTATGAAATGGGCAGGAAAAAAAAAAAAGCAAAGGTTACTAACTAGAGATCTCGTTAGAAATATTGTTCCTAATTGGAGACCTGCGTTAATGAACTAACTGGGACAAAGGAAAAAAAGAAAGGCAGTATTTGGAAGAGCCAGTTCAGTAATGAACTGTCAGGTCCTACTCTCTTCTCACCTAATTGAAATGTTGATGCTTCTGTTGCTTTTTTATTGAGTTGCCTTTGGCTTTCGAAATACTTCCCACAGACAGGTTGACATGTAGATTTTATATTAACCTCTAGATTTGCTGCACTTCACTTTCATAGTGTTGTCTAGGTGTTGAGTGTTTTTTTCTTTCTCTTTTTTTCCCCCTAAATAGAAGAAAGAACATTTTGACCTTGTTAATAAGAGTGAAAACTCACAATTTTTCAAACCATTCTCAGGCCCACGCAGCTTGGCCCACACAACCCTATTCGCACACAAGCACAGACTACACATAATCAGGGATCCAATTATTTTTTCCATCTAGAATGGTGGTTACACTAGCTGATGACGTGAAGAGATGGATTAGCTTGTTTTGCCTCCCATTTTCAAGTATTTTTTATGTTTATCTCCTTATATGTTTTTAAGTTTCTAAATGGCAATTTAAGGATTGCTGTTCTGTGTCTATAAAAATAGTGTTGGTACCAAGACAAGGAACTGAACAGACAGACCCACTCAAACTCCTTATACTAAATGATGCTACTTACTAGTATTTGTGTTTCATCAACAAAAATTACAATTAATTCTCTCATGAGAAATAAAAACCAAATTAGTTGCCCTGCCACAAGTGTGACCTTAGGATGGTTCCTGGTGAGACAAAACACTCTTTTTTCTGGCTTTTTCAATCCCCAGAGCCATTCTGCAAAGCATCTGCTCTAAACCAACACTAACCATGTTTTCATCTCCTAAGGTAACCAAATTACATCTACAGGCCAGTTCGCCATGGAAGAGAAATTGCCTCTGTGTAGGGATGCAGCCTCTTCTGCAGGTCCCCCCTCTCCCGTTCCTGCAGATGCCCTCTGGGCCCCACAGAAAAGTCTTCTACAAAGAGGGAAGATTTGGAGCTTCCTTGGCTTTTGTAAGAAACACACTGCAAGTCTGTGAAAGGTATCATTCCTAGCAAAGCCAACAAAGTTTTACTCTAGGTTTCAGTAGGACTAAGGTTTACTTATTTGCTTGCTCCGTGGTTGATGTTTCTTATGCATAGGCTGCTGGGTCTTTGCTCCCGTATGCTGGGATGAAGGTTTCTCCATCATCAGATTAGAAAACTGCTGGTGTGTGCCACCGGGCCGATGCTTCCTTCCTGTGCAAAACCTGGGATGAGGAAGAGGAGGAGAAGTGGCACTGGCCTGAGTCTCAGCCCAGGGTGGGATCTGGAGAGATCAAGGGGACAAACTATCTTAAGATTAATATTTCTATCCTATTCTAAGATTAATACTTCTGAAACTAAAGGTCTTTCTACAAACATGGATATCACACTTTCATTGGAATGCAACAATTAAATGGATTCATTAGGGGACAGAAGGATAACTCACCCTCAATAATAAAAAAAAATATTAGAAAAAAGTCTGTCACATACAAAGTAAGTAATATCCATATACATAGCTCAGATTCCTTCCTGGAATTCCCTAAATGAAGTTGGCTAAATTAATCCAAGATGAAATCTGCCCTGCATTAATTACCAATATAGCTGATCCTCTTACTCAGGCCTTGGTGTTCTTTGTATTGCACAATAAGATTTTCTGTGTATTTTTTACTTACTTATCACCACTTATCTACAAGTCTGAGAATTACTAACACCACAGGTTTATCATAGTTTAGTGCCATTTCTGCTTGTATCATAATTATTTTTTATGTTTCATTAAGTTTTTATGTGATTTTAGATATTCTCACAAATCGTTTACTTCATATAAGTTAATTTGTTTCATTTGCATTTCTTTGCGATCCTTTTAGAGCTAACTGCCAATTACTATACAATCAGATATTAATCCCATCATAAACTATGATATTTATAGCATATAGTTTGAATAAATAATAGATTGTGCACATTTAAATGACTAATTTGTCCTTCTATACTGTCGTCCATGGACACATTGCAGAATGCTCTAAACATCCTGATGTAAGCAATTATTAGCTGTCCCCATGTGAACGCATAAACAAAGAGGCTGAGAGAGATAAAGTGACTTGCTTATAGATACTAATTTAAACAACTTAATTCAAGGCCCTATCAAGTCTACCCATTGCTTCCAACAGGATTTGAATCAGTCCCCAAAAGTCAGCAGAAAGCAGAAAGGAGTCTGCTGTACCCTGTATCTCTGTTAGGGCCAGGTCTTCTAATTAACAATCCTGAAAATGATTCATCAAAACAAGAAGAATTTAATTTTATTTGTTGTAGCAAGAAGTAGGCTATTAACTTCCAAGGTCGTTTTGGTGTCCCAAAGGATCATTAGCTGCCGAGGTCGGGAAAAGAGATCACACTTGTAAACCCTGACTGATCAGTTTTGCTGCTGAGATCTTGTGTCATTTACTGTCCGGTAGCTCATAAATTCTTTCTATCATCAGTTACTGTCAATGAGTACTTTCTTCTAGCCAGAAACTGTCTCTTGGAGACTGAAAAACAGTTTCGTGTTCCGTCATCCACTTCACCTGGGTGGTATCATATCTGCAGTAGAAGATCTACTACCTGTATATAGCAGATGAAGTGCAGATGTACTATAAAACATCCCTCGTTTATCTTTACTTGCTAATGATTGTTATTAGCTGAAAATTGATGGATTTGAAACCAAAGCTCCATCCCTCAGGTCATCAGTAATGATATAACTAATGGCATTTGGTGACCCTTTAATATTTTTGAATGAACTACATCAGACTAAACCTATGTCAGAGTGATCAGTCAGTAGCAAAAGGGCACCAAGGGGTAATTTTTTTCTTGCTGAGGGGAAAAAAACTCAGGGGAGTTAACCAATCCCTTAGGATTCCCAAGCAGAAAAGGGAATTCCCCATTTTAAAAGCAGTTATCACAGATAGAAAAGGACAGAAAAGGACATTTTCATGTCTTCATAAAAAAGCATAGGCCAAACACCATAGCAGAGCCCGTTACAGACTCGGGAGTGCTCCAGCAGACCTGGGACAGCCAAGCATCGTCCTTCAGTAGCCACAGGGAAGCTTTGGTAACGCCGTGCCTTTCTGCAAAGCCTGCAGTTCCCTGCACCAAAAGGCCTGCTTCTTTTGTGAATACTGTCAAGGCTTTTGACAATATTAGCATTTACTCCGTTCAGGATGTGCAGATCTTTTTCAGTTCTTTTTTCAGCGCAGAAGCAGTGTCAAAGATAGATATATCTTTCTCCAGCATGCCCACCCAAGGATTATGATAGAAATTTTTTTTGAGAGATTTAGCTCAAACTGTCATCTCCAGTTTATTTTTTCAGAAGCAAGTATGCAGCTGCATTTCAATCCAATCACAGTAAACATTATTACACAAACACCATGATCCCTACTCTCTTTACAGTGTCTAACTAGTGAATAGCAATCCTAAATCCATCGGTAAGCATGTGTCGCCTTTCCTAAATAGGCTTTCTGCAAAATCCTAGGAATGTAATAAGCCCTCAGCAACTGAATTACTTTATTGCCTACTACTTCACATGCTGTTGAAAATTATTTAAGACAGAGGATAACACTGAAACAGAGCAGAGCACAGGAGTATAAGAACTTCTGAAGCAACGCGGAGTGCTGTAGATCTGCTCCAGATCTGTGATACCACCACGGTGAAGTTACTTCACCACTTTTTCTGTTTATCACCCATTGCCTGATTTATCTGTCAGCCCTTGTTCATCTTCCAAGCAAAGAATGGCTCCTGACACATAAATGTGCAGGCAGAGCCCAGCACAAAGGGCCCCTGGCTGACACTAAAGAAACATATTTTTATAACTAATCCTCTGTCCAATTTTGATATGCAGGTTGCAGATAACTGCACAATGTGTCAACATTTTGAGGAGCAAAGTCCAAGATCATCAACAATGAACTTAATTTGGGCAGTTCAACAATTTAGTAACTGCTTGTTGTCATCCCTCAGCCTATCCTTCATAGCAGAGTTACCAAAGCAGAAGTGTACACATGTATTTCAGCACCAAGTGTGCCAAGGCTGAGACTAAGCACACTTTCACCTATAGTTAATGTAAGGTGCGGGAGTTTGCACTGAAGCAGCAGCGATTCTCATATCCATCCTGTTCTGCTGTGTGTGCCAGAAAGGAGAGAGGAAAAGGGAGTGAAATTTTTTTTTGCCTGATGTTATAACAACCTGAGTATCCCATCTGTGGGAATTTGGAGTATTTTCTGCATCTGTCCAAGATGTGGGGCAAGCCAGGCCGGAACGCCCAACACAAACCCAGGAAGGGAAGAGGAGGACGGTGATGCCTTGAGCCCAACACCCCCTGAAGGCATTGCATGCACCTGCAGGTACTCAGAGCATCCGTGTTGCCATGGCATACTACGGTCAGCAGTTTCCATCACCATCACACTCACTGTGCTTGTGTCACCCTGAAACATGTGGGACAGTATCTCTGTTCAGGAATTGCAAGAGGAAGCTAAGGTAGCCAATAAGTCTACCACACATTGCAGGGCTGCTGCAACCTACTTCGAGGCCCTCTTCAACACACTCCATTGCACATTGTTCTCTGCACATCCCCAAGACGCTTTGCTTTGTCTCACACACATCTCATAAGCCAGAAGTTTTTCCATTTTTCTACCCGTAGTCTGTCTGACTTCCTCAACAGAGGTGGTATCGGCATGGTTTGTACATGTTTCTTAGCTAGGTGCAGGCTGCATGGCCAGACCATGTTTCTGCACATGCACTTCAGTTTGTTCTCACGACAGATCAAGTGATTACCTTGGAGTAAGTCACAGACCATGTAGTCATAGCTGAGCTAGTCTCTTCTTCATAGAGCAAGAACATGCATAGGAGAACACTGGTTCCAATTACAGCAAGACCACCACCAAGACTTTTTTATGAAATCATTCCATTTTTATCTGTACACATTTTCTTGTTTGAATTTTTGTCCATGACAGTTTCATCCATTTTTGTTAAAACTATCTGCTTCCAGGATAAAATAACCCAACTAGATGTCAAAAAACCATTTTTGACAATTTTTTTTTTTGTGAGTTACAGTAGCTAATTAACATTTAGAAAGTATTTCGAAGATGGAAAGGATTACAGCAATGCTAAGTACAGCAGCAGTTATCCTCTTCTAGTCAGTAACAATTATTCTGTATCAGCATTTTTAAATGACATATCATCCCCAGACTTCTCCCATTGACAGATAGAGACATACATATTGACAGTAACATAAATAACTCATATATCATTCTTCAGTCTTTACATTAATGGCACATGAAGAAGAGGGAAATATGCAAAAATTGACTTTTACACAGCTACAGAGAGAAGTCTACATCGAAGCACAAATATAATTAAAGTGATATTTGAAAAGCTTCAGTCATGCACACTTTGTCTCTTTCTTCCTCTGTTCGTTCTCTTCAACACTTATTTATTTTATTGATCGGATGATTCTGTGACATGCAAAATAGAGTGGAAATCTACTGTTCAACACATACTTATATAACATGCCCTCTATGTGTTCCTTGGCTGCTTGGTGGGCCTTTAGAGCCTTATTTTTAGCATTTTGATTGTTTGAGAGTAATGTCGTGAGTGACCTGTACAGCAATTTCCTTTCTGTCAAACCTCTTTTATTCTTAATTAAATGTTGCACTGCAATGTGTTTGGATATATCCACTGACCTGTAGAAAGAAAGAAAAAAAAAAAGGTGTATTCACAGAATGGTTTGCCCAGAATAGATCCCACCACTGATAAAGTATTTTTATTTCCTGTAATTTATTGCTACATGTGACTGTAGCTATAGCATCAAGTGGTGAGACCTCATTAGGTCCTTTAAGGTCAGTCTAAGCTTGTGTTCAGACAGAGATATGCAATACAGTCTGAGATATCCAGGAAAAGCTTAAAGCACTTGGTTCATTTTTCAAAATCTAAGGCACAGCACATACCACATAGCTCCCCTTGACACAGGCACTGGTAAAGGTGCCCAACTTACCTTCAGTCTACGGTATGCAACTTTTTTGGTCTTAGTCACTTTGATTGCAGTTCATGGCAATCAAGTTAATTTAATTAACCCCTTCCATGGAAAGGGGAGGCATCTCCCCTCCACAACCACCCTCCACAGGTCCTCCTTCTCCCCTCCCTTCCTTGCAGCTGCTCTGTCCTCCTCCCTTCCACCTCTTGCACCAGCTTTGGTGCCCAAGAGATATCATTAACTCAACTCAAAAACAAGTATCTAGCTCTTTTGGCTCTATATTAATTAATTAAATAAATACATCTGTTGTGCACCAGAATTGTCACAATGCAAGTGTTGGGGACACACAGCCAGAAGCAAAGAGGAAAGGTGGAAGTGGTAGACTTAAATTAGACTTCTAAAGAGCAATCTGAGTGTCTAAACCAGTGTGTCTAAGTGCCAGATGAGGCACCCTATGATGTCATATCCTTCAGACATTTTGGATATCCCAGAACATCCATAAGGGTACTGATTCCTAAATGTAGGCACCTAGATCACTCTCCCAACATCTCACTTTTCTATGTGCAGTTGCTTTAAAAATAAAGGGAATGACTCTTCAATTCCCCCTCCTTTTACACTGGTGTTGCCCTGTGGACCCAAAGAGAATTGAAAATATAAAGAGAAATCAAATCTGAGCACACTTTCCATCTTTTTTCCAGGAGCCTAGTCTAGCAGGATTAGTCAAACAAGTAGCTGATCAGGACACATTCTTCGTCTCCTGTCTGCAGAAACAAATACTTGAGGCTTTTCTGTTA
Source organism: Grus americana (assembly GCF_028858705.1). NCBI lineage: Eukaryota > Metazoa > Chordata > Aves > Gruiformes > Gruidae > Grus > Grus americana. Next base: position 209,205,416 of record NC_072852.1, on the reverse strand, counting down.
CTTTTCTGAATCCCCATTGAAAGCCATCCACCCAGGCTGAATTCTGCCCACTCAAGAAAATCTACTCATGGAAGTTAAGTCATCATCATATTGCTGATTCTGCTCAGTAATCTAAAAAAGCTATTTTTGTATTTTCCCCAATGGCTCCCATTGCTATAGTATCTAAGTTTCTCACCATACATTCAGCCTCTCGCATCTCAATGTTCAAAATGTCTCAGGGTCTATAGTACTCATGTAATCGCACTTTAATACGTAGCCATTTAACTGCATATACTTTAGAGTGTCTCTATACTCTGCCCAGGCTTTTGACTAGGGTATTCAGCCTTTGTAATTACACTTCCCAGAACCATAGACTCTCTGAAGGCAAAATCTCCAGTACCTTAAACCCACATCAATACAATTCCAAACACAAAAAGACAGGGATATTTTTAGTAAATATGCTCTTGGCCAAACAGTGCAGTCCCTTCATACCATGACCATAGAGAACTCAGGTCAAAAACCACCAAATAGGTTTGAATGGGGAAAAACAGAACAATAACAACAGAGGAGGAAAACAATTTGGATAGAGACACTTTTACCCCGATGCACATGATACTTGTTCTAAGTACAGAAGTCCAAGTTCACTTCTTTGGCTAAAGAAGGTTTGAACACTTCTCCCAGTTAGTTACAAAACAGATTCATAAACACTGTGTTCAAGAATACTACTGAGAGAGTGTTTTCAATATCACCAGTTAGTTAATACTACCTGACTTTAAAAGACATGCTCAGATATTAATTGAGGTAGGTATTGATTTTCAACACAAATTATGTCTTAAAAAACTATAGATCTGTTATTTGTATGATTCAGGCAAGATCTGCAACCAACTTGCACCACTTAAGGTATTATCTTAACACCCAGGCTAATGAGTCGTTCCCCCTCTGGTCCTGTTATTTTTTTTTATAGTAGTGTGTCACTGTAGCTCTCAGAATAACTCCTGCCAAACTGGGCAACTTCTGAATATTTTTATCTTTGCAGTATCTCTTGCCTGTAGACACAGCCTGTATAAAAATTTCTCATTTGTCCTCTGCAGTCTCCCAGGAGCTTCAGCTAGATTAAATTGGATAGAAACCAACACAAACCAAGATTACACCTGGCAATTGGGAAATCCAGAAGGAATTCTGTCACTTTGCAAATATGTGCAAGTAGGAACTGGTATTCCGGTGGCAACATTCTTTCATATATATATATATATATATATATAAAAAATTTCCATGGCAATGAGATGTTGGGTGACCATTCAGTATGAGTATTTGTATAATTTTTCAACTGTCTTTGCAGGAACAGCAAATTGAACCCAGGCAGATCTCTGTCAAGAAGCTTAGCACTTAAAAAGGGACCATGTCCATGAGGTCATGGCATGTATAGCAGAATGACTATAGAATTATAGAGTGGTTTAGATTAGAAAAGTTTACGTTGTGTAGTCCAGCCCCTTGTTCGGAGCTGGATCCAGTTTGGTCAAGTTTCTCAGGAACTCATCCAGCTGAGCTCTGAGGATCTCCAGGAGTGGAGATTTGACAACCCCTCTGAGAAACCTCTTCCAAAGTATTTCCTTACGTTCTAAGTAGAATTTCCCATATTCCAATTTGTGTCTGCTGATCCTTGTCCTAAGCACCTCTGTATCTGTGCACCTCTGAAAAGCTCCATCTTCTAGACAACCTCCCATTAGGTAGCTGCAGACAGCAACAAGATCTCCCCTTGTCTTGTCTTAAGGCTGACAAAACTCAGTTTTCCTAGCATCTCCTTTTGCATCCCATGCCTCAGCCTCATGACTTTCTCAGTGATCTTCTGCTGGACTTGCTCCAGTACATCCATGTCTTCCTTGTGCTGAGGGGCACAAATCTGGACACAGTACTCCAGATACGGTCTCATCTCTACTGAGGAATGGAAGGTTCACTGCCCTTGAGCTCTTGCTTATTTCTCTCAGGCATACAATACAAAGGTACAGCTTTGACTATGTGATCCAGAAAGCATCTGGTGTGTTCTTAAGGTAACATTAAATGTGAAACCACAGTAGAAATGTTCCAGTTTTACTAAGATGGAAAGTTCTTCTTAATCAGAAATAACTTTCCTCTCCCCACAGATATTCCATTTGGGGAATGAGATTTAGATGGATGTTTCTTTCTACATGTCTCCTGGTTACTTAACCACAAATTATAGACTTGATACAGGAACCTGTCAAACAAAAGTTGCAGTCTATTTCATGTAGGAAATCAGATAATTTTAAGGGACCCTTTTGACCCTAAATTTACTTTAATTTTTTTTCCTTCCAGCTGCTACTGGTTGCTACAGGCAGAAACTGCACTTGATTCCTATGCATAACAGGACTTACTAGCAATGTTCACACAAATAACTGTAAGAGTAAATAAGGCTAGTTTTAGCAATACTTGCAACAGAAGACAACTTGGGTGCCATGAACGTACAACTTAACATGTGTAGGACTCTTTAAAGCAGTTCATAAACATGAAGCTGTTCCCAGCACAGGCTCACAATTTTGTTCCCATGGACAAGCTGTTCATTGATCATCGGTGTCACTTCAGACAGAAAAAGAAACAGAATTTCTCTCTCTCCACCACCACCCAGACATTAGGAGAGATAAGGTAGGAAAGGCTTTGCTTCACTAAGAGACCTGCATAACGAAAGCAGCATAGTAAAGAAATCAGGTCACTGCAGATAACTCTGTACCAACCGGGCCCTTGTGCTAAACCAGGGCTCAATGAGACATATAATCTTACTCCAGGCGCATCCCCTTTGGAGTTTTTCTCTATAAAATCATCATGAAGTGCCATGTTCACCCACCCAGAACAAACTGGTCACATTCCCATTGGGTTACGTAGCCTGAGAATACCTACAATTGAACCAAGGATATTTATTCTCCTTCTAAGGATTTGCATTCGTTGTGAAATGCACAGCTTTGTGTTATTGTTCTTTCTGCTGGCCCTTCTTTCAGATCCTTAATTGCTTCCTGGTGGTTTCATAAGCATTTGTTTTGTTTTATCATATTGCTACACTATACATAAAAGATAAAGCTAGTCTCTAGACATCTCTAACAGTCATCTCAGCACATGCTCTCCTCTCTCCTAATGCTGACTTCAGACAGGGCTCATTCCAAGACAGGCCAGGGCTGCACAATGATGCAAAAGTGGTTCAAGTGGAGAGAGTAAGCCAAAGACCTATTGGAATAGCTTCCAGACTCATCCTTTTTTATTTAAAAAAGAAACTCCAGGAAGTCCTCAGTGGCATTTCCAGGTTGCGATTTAATGAATTGAGGTGAATAATTTACTGGGGGTAGCATGTAGCACTTTTACCTTTGCTATCTCTGCTCTATAGGAGTTTGACCTCCATGGGCATCAGTTGCTTATCTTTCCCTGTTCATATCCTCACTTTTTTAAAGTAATCTAAGTGGCTTTTTAAGCGTGTGCTCACATGGCTGCATTTGTAGGAATTTTCAAAACTAAGCTTATTGTAAAAATGTTCTATCTTCTATTAAAAATCCAAGAGTTTGTTAATTGGTAATTTTTACAATGTTCTTAATGGTATAAATATGTTTATGGTAAAAAAAAAAAAAATTGGACAGAAGTATAATTCATCAGGCGGCAAAGTAAGTTGTGAATGAAAGGCTTCATGCCTTCCCATACCCCCACCAGGACAATAAACATAAATCTCCATCAATATAAGGTCTTAAACACAGTAATATGACTTGGAAATGCAATCCTGTTCTACTAGGCAAAATAGAAGAATAATGACAGCTGCCGGTGGTATCTACCACAGCACAGCAGCAGAGGTCAAAAAGGGCACTGCAAAAAGGGCAGAGTGCAGCCAGGAGCTCATTCATGGCCCTTTGCACATCTCCGTGTAGCCCTGGGTATGAACACCCAAAAACATTGCGGTGAGGTGAGCTGGTAAAACAACAGATGGATTGGGTCACACTGAGGTCCCAACTAGCCTTACATCCTGTCTCCAGCAGTGACACAGCACATGCCCATGAAATAGTTAAAAGTCAGAGAAATCATCGTCACCAGAAGATTCTTCTAGTGCTCCACAATCTGTAATACAGGAAGCCCCTGAGCCAAAGATATTGTCTTTTTAATAGCTTTGAATACTTTTTTCTTCCATGAATTTATCCGTGCAACATCCCACTGAAACATTTAGTGTTTATGTAAATGTTTAGCATCTGCAACAGCCTTTGGCAATGCATTATACACCTTAACTTCATGTTGTGTGACTATAAGCACCTCCTTTTATTTGTTTTCAAGATGTTAAATTAAAGCACTTGATAATCTTAATTCATGTATTGGGAAAAGGCAGAAGGACCACCTCTAAGACCACTGCCACTCACTAACAAGCCAGCCAAGGGAGGGAATACTTTCAGCCCGCTCACCAGCTGGTTCTTAAAGCAGATGGGCCAGGAAATCTCTACAGTGAAGGTGAATAGCTGTTCTGGCTTATTCTAGCACTTCAAAGCACAAGTGGAGTGACATACTGTCACATACCTAAGGTGTAACTTTATTGTCAACAACTGCAAGATATAGCAAATCAACCATATTACTACAAATTATCAGAGTTACTGATAAGCAAGATTTCATCATATTTTATACTACTTTGTACTGGACTCCAGGTTCTTGAGGTTTGTTTTAGATCATGATGGTACTCAGACGGGAATTTCTTTCTGGTTTGGGGGGGGTTTGTTTGGATTTTTCCCCCCTCACTGTTTATAAATTCCTAGGTGCCATGCAGAACTAATTTCTATCCAATCTGAGGCTTTATCATGTCCCTCGTGGACAGACCACCCTCACTTAGCCACCTCCTTTGTATCGTCTCCAGAACTGACTCAATCCACTTTATGTTACAGGTAATATGGTCTTTGTTACAAGGTCAACTTTTCATCCATTCCTTGCTTTTGAGCTTATTTGGCAAGGGGTTTCTGAGGTGTACAATAGTATCTCTATAACATTACCTCCAAAAAGATTCCCTAAAGTGCACGTGTAACATGATGTGCTGCAAAACTTCCTATCTACATTTCTCCATACTCACTGATTATTGAATGGACATTCACAATCTTTTTTCTGGGCTGAAGAGTTTTGATCTGTTCAACCAGTATTAGTACAAAAGCATTCTGTATCTTTATTTTTTGTTGTTTTTTGTTGTTGTTGTTGCTGTTTTTTTCCCCTACTTAATATCTTTTTCTGGTTTTACTGTATCTTTTAGTTGGATCGAGGGGACTAGATCCCATACTGTGCTAAAGATGAGGGCAAATCCTGGATTTTTTGCAATCACATGACAGCTTTTTCTGGTTTGTTTTGCTTTCCTTTCCAAACAGCTTCTACCTTCCCATTTTCTGTGTATTTTTTTACTACTACTCAACCCTGAGCTGCGGTTCTATACACTTAACCATCCTAGTCACAAAAATTTCATTCTTGAGTGTTGTTAGTCAGTCATCATATTTGCAAAGCTAGGATCCACCTCTCTCCCATGTTTGTATCTAAACTGAATTTAATTTGCCATTTTTTCACCTGGTCATTCAGAAAGGCAAGGATTTTCCTCAATTTTTTAGTCAATCCTCCACCTTGAATAACTCAGTACAGTCAGAAAAATCTGTCACCTCATTGCTCAACCCTTTTACCAGGACATTTACAAATGCGGGACATCGCAGCCCCCAGCATAGGTCACTGTGGAACTATTTTGGTGATTTTCCTCCCTGTAAGAAATGAACATTTATTACAACTTTGCTTCCCATCTTTTAGTGAGTTATTTATCATATTCCTTTATCCTTTCACATCCCAGTGTCCTTATGAGTCTGTAATGAGAAACTTTCTTGAATGCCTTTTGCAAATGTTAGTGGCTATTACAGTTGTCCATGGCAAGTTTCTGTTGCCTGTTATCACACACTTACCACAGCAAATAAGTGATCTGTAGCATGTTTTTCTTGGTCAACTACAGCAGTTATCAGCAAAATGGTTCATATACACAGTTCAAATGCTGTTTACTCAGGAAAAATACTCCCTGCCAAAACTGTGAATAGTATCTTTTTCTATTAGCGAAACGTTAATTGTTAGTTCTTACTGAATTCTAGACTTAATGCTGAGCTTGTTTGGTGATATCCAGTCTCACCACGTAGGATGTCACATTAGACAATCACATTAGCCCCTTCTATCATGATCACAATAGTCCTAAAATCTATTGGCAAAGCTCAGGTGTCATACAAAATAAACAAAAACCACTCTTGAATTACTCTGTGATGTTAGTGATAAAGAACACAGTTGCCTCAGTGACCTCTCTCACTGCCTTTTTTGGTCACCTTTGTGAGGTACCACTCTAAGAGCACTTGAAAGGCATAGTCCATGCATATGGTGGAGAGCAAGGACTGAAAACGTATTTGAACTGGCACTGAAACCATACAGAAGGACCATTTGCTCCTCTGCATCCTGCCTCCCAGTGGCTTACCTTTGACAGACGAGGTCACAGTATAATCCATGAACAACTAAAAAATGTTATGTAAAACAGGAGTAACAAGAGACACTGTGTGCAATGAAGCATAGGCACTTATAAGTTCTGAGCAGGAACCTAACCAAACTCTGTATAAAAAACAGAGGGACATTTGGCAGCGGAACTGACCAGCAATGTGCTGAAAGTTTGATGTAGCTATAATCCCATAGCACTTTGATTTTCGGGGAGCAGACCTAACTCATTCCCTCCTCCTATTCTGTTTATATTCTGTCTTCTTAGAAAAATATAAACCTGTTATCAACACCTATCTTCCTGCTCCTAGCAGCTATGGGACATGGAAAAACCCTAACTTTCGTGGTTCACTTTGCCACCTAGGATGAAGGGTTTGTGAAGGTGGCACCCAAAAGGATATCAAAGATAGGGTTTGAAGGAAACTACCTTGAAGAGGACACTACTGGAAACCAAAATGTTTTACTGTGTTTCTGTTTTTCATTGCTGCACAGCCTGATGCCACTGGAAGTACCAATCTTCTAACATAACGTAGCTCATAATTTTGCCCCACGGCTTAATGAAGGAGTCTATGAATAATAATGAAGCTGAAAACATGAGTCACCACTCTTACACATTATGCAACTGTTATTATTCTGATGAGAAAACATTGGATCTGAGAATTCATTTCACTGATAAAAAGCAAAATAAATCTTTTTTGAATTTTTTCAATAATGTGATAGCTTCACTAGATGCTTTAAAATAAATAAACCCCCAAAACTTAGAGGAACAAGCAAAAACATCAAGATGAAAATCAAGATTTATCATGTGGAGAAAGGTTCTAATTCCATCCATAAGCATTTATATTCCATGGTCCTAAAACTGAGCTTTATTTTGCACTGTTTAATAGTTAAAGAATGCAGTGAATGAACATCAGGCATGAGATGAAATTCAGACTTGGAAAATATTGATCCAGAAGGATTATTGATAGGAAGCAACATGAAAAATATTATCATGTTCTTAAAAGAATCCATAGCAGAAGTCCCTGCCTGCAGCAGGGGGGTTGGAAGTAGATGATCTTTAAGGTCCCTTCAACCCAAACCATTCTGTGATTCTATGATTCTATGACCATGTGTGTTACAGGCCACATAGTGCAAAAGTGATATGGTAGAACTAGAAGAGTGCCAGAGCACAACAATGAGCACAAGTCTAAATACTGAGTTTGAGAGAGATTCCCCCCCAAAAAAAATTTACTTGTGTGAATGGGAGATAACACAATGGAAATAATGAAAAGGCTGAAAAGAGCAGAAGGGGAAGAAAAGGCCATGCTAATTAACTGTTAGGAATTCAAAACCCATGCACAGAAATACATGTCTAATACATGCCTTGTGATTAGCTCATTGCCACAAGAAGCTCTTGTGGCTGCTGTAAATTAACACAACCTAAAAAAGCAGTTGATATTTTGTCCAGACCAATACCAGACAACAAAACTATCTGGTTATGATCATCAATATGAACTGAAACTTTAGAAGTCTATTCACTCTTGTATTGCAGAGGAAAGAGGCAATTTAACGTTTAGAAATCAGGAAGGCAGACTGACATTGTCTGTCCACTCCATGGCTCTTTCATGTAAGTTTCTGGTTGCAGGCATGCTCAGAGACATTGTAGAACTGCAAAATGTCACGCTGGAGAGTACTTGAGCTCTAATTTGCGGCCCTATACTTATCTTTGTTTATTTGTTCATATGCCAGGAAGCCAGAGCCTTCTGTAAAACTTTCAATGCCTGTAGATTCTTCTAGGTCAGAGAGACAATGTGAAAATGCTTTTATGGTGAATACTTCTGCCCTATATTCCAAAATCTGCTGTGCCAAGTACGCCTTTTCAATTGACAACAATGAATGGACTAGATCCTCTGTGGATATGAATCAATGTACCTTCATTGATTTCATTTTACTTGACTGATTCATGCCAGCTGAGAACCTGGCTCAAGACTTCAATTGGCTCTAAACAGCAAGGAAAAATGAAAACCCAAAATAAATCAAACCAACAAAGGTATATTCAGTCCTTATTTAATACACTAAACCCTATACTCTTTCACCAGCAGATCTCTGCACCACCCAGTTCAATGTCTTTTGGATATTGTATTTCAGTCAATTAGGGAATGCAAACTTGCAATACCCAGATAAAGTCCTGGAAAGTGAGGGAAGACAAAGAAAAAGAGGGAATTGTCTGTCCCAAAAATGTTACTTCTGTGAGTAATTGACTTGAATTTCCTAAAGCTCTCTAGTTAAACTCACACAGAGAGAAGTCAGTCAAACACTGCCTTTTAATAAAACTCCTTATGACACCACTTTTCATGGCCATGACATATTTAAGCTCAAATGATCAATCCTTATTTTGTTTGCGCTTGTTATAAAGCACTCCTCAGCGGAGAGTGGGATAGAGTCCCGGTTACGCAGGTGCTGTGCCTTGCAGCCCAAGGTAAGATTAGGGTCCAGCTAAGCCAGGCGTTAAACAAAACACAAAGAGAAGACTTTAGGGACTGTGGAGCAAAACACACAAGAAAAGAAAGAGCAGCGCCCATGTGTACAAAGTCCATGAGCACACAGAGGCTGCAACCCTGGCTCAAAGCTCTTATCAAAGACTCCCTCACACTGTGACTTAGCTGGTGTCACCAGGAAAGGCTCCGGTGGAGCTAAGAGCAGCACTCTAAGTCATAAGCCTTCTCTCCAGTCAGAGCTTAAAAGGAGAAGTAGTACAAGGGGTATAGACATGAAGATAACAGTTGGAGACTCAAGACTTTAATTTTGTGGTTGTGGATTAAAGAGGGAGACTGAGGACTGGATTCCCCTACACGTACAGTCCTGCCGCTAGTAAAGAATACCATTGTGCAAACCCATCACTTGACACGTTGTGGGCATGTGACAGCTCTTGCTCTCCATTTGCACTGGGGCCAGGTAAGGATTTTTGTATGCTCTTTTCAAAACATTTATTTTGCAATTCTGATCTTTCCAAACGCAGCATATGGTGCCTTTCCAGGAGCTCAGATCCCTATCAGATATTTATTTTAGGGATTTCACTAGAAAAACACAGATGTGGGCGAGTCATCCAGGCAAAACATTTATTTTTTGCAAGAAGATGGTTCCCCTGGAAGCCAAGCAAAGCTATTGAAGTTTGAAAACATGGTGTAGTCCCAATAAACAGGTGTCATCACAGCAGGTTTGTCTTTTGGTTAATACAGCCTCCAAATCCCTCCGTGTATAAGATGAAAATCCATTTAAGAACAGTCACAAGCCCCAACAATTAATCATAACATTCATTCAAGAGAATTCAGATAGAGATTGTTTTATATAAAGCAAAAAGAACAAACCACTTATCAAATCTATCAAATTTCTGAAATTTTCTCTGTGTTCACATGACTCTGACCAATGAAGTGATGTTTGGTGGTGAACACAACAAAGAGAGAAAGTTATCGATACTGATATTTTGCTTCCATACACCTTGGTGGGACAAATATACTATTGCTGTAAATTGGTTTTGCAAGATCTGTGGTTTCAGCTTCTTATCTTTACTTGAAATTTGATTCAAATTGGCTACTGAAGTTTCTTTAATATACTTAACTCAATTTTTTTAATGGACTTAATGTGAGCCAGACACTTTTCTCCAGCTGATGTTTCGGATCTGGCCCTATGTTCTCAGTACGTGGCAACTGCAGGATTTTTCAAAGCCTATGCCATAGGCCAGGCATGACATGACCATGAAGAGCAAACCAACCTTACCTTCTCTGACCAACTTCTCTTCACAAGGCAACAATTCAAGAAACATGTGAAGCATTGTACTGATATCTAAATGAAGCTCCAACATTTATTCAAACATATTATTCTGAGCTCTAGGCAGGTCACTGCTTGCTTCATGTCTGTAGACCAATCTCACATACTAATATTGAAATTTCATAAATTCTGTCTTAAAGAACACCAGATGTGCCTGACTGTTTTCAGGCTAAGTTAGGAATTTGTTTATTTGATTAATTTCAGTGTATTGTTTTTAGGTTTTCACCCGTTATCTTGTTTAGAGAGTATCTAGGATCATTGTCTTACAGATCATTTTTTAATAAGGGGAAAGAGGTTCCTGTCCTCAGTTGTAACTCTGGTGTGTAACAAGAAATAAGTATACAATACATATAAATGTTTTCATCATCTGAAGGAGAATAGCAAGGGTCTTTTAGATTATTGGTAGTCTCTTCAGAAGGGAGCAAAGATGGCATCTCTTCAGATGTCAGAAACTGATGATAGTCTGCTAATTTAATGGAATGAGTTCAGTTTATGTTTGGCCCATCAAAGTTTAGAAGCATAAGCTCAGCACTCAGGACTGGAACGGGACTTATGTCCAGTCCTCTCCAACTGCAGATACCATGGGTAGCACCTGGACCAGCATCAAAGGGACCTTAAATTAAAAATACTCAAAGTCTTTAAAGTGTTAGAGGTGTCCCTATTCACACCATGCTCTACTCCTAATTCAAAATCCACTTGGAAGTGGTTTATAAAGGGTTAATACATGACGAGCAAAGCTTTAAAGAAATGGGTAAAGCATGGATGTACATTTTATGCAGTCCAATGGCATGATTGATTAGGTCTTATAAAACTCAGTATTGTCATCTATTGATGTGCTTATAACTAAGACATGGCCCAAATCTATAAAACATTTATGGTCACTATCAATCATTTATTAACCCCTTACATATGTTTTATTAATAGAATCTTAATATAAAGCCAAGTTAACTTCCTATAAAATTCTTTGGGAGAGACTGATATCAATCAAGTGTTATGGAATAAGTCAGAAATAGTCATCTCTAAGATTGCATAGGACTACTTCTAAAGGAATATTGAGATTCCTTTATTATTCCACCTTCTTAAAATACTGGGGGATTAAGGAAGATGTAGGCACTAAACTTCTGTGACAATATGTTATAAGAATCCATTATGAAGCTGTCCGTATTATTTTCAGGAAAGTAAAAACCCTATTTTTTTTTTTTTAAATCTTCAGTTTACATCAGTGAATTCTCCGAGGCAAGCTACATGATTTAAGGTCTTAGATACTGAAATGAAAGGAAAGTGAGGATCTGTAGGCCCTCTCTGGATGATATCTAAGGCTCTTCATCCTAAGCTGATGAGCTCTACAAAGCACTTCTGAGATTCAAGTACTATTGAAAATAACATCACACACAGAAGGGCTAGCACTTGTAGCTGATGAATAAAATCCATATTTCTGTAAGAAATTCCCTTTATCATAGAATTACAGAATTGTGGAGGTGGGAGAGGACTTCTGGAGATCTAGTTCAAGCCCCTGCCCAAAGCAGGGCCAGCAGGAGCAGGTTGCTCAGGGCTGTGTCCAGTTGGGTATTGAATATCTCCAAGGATGAAGACTACCCAATTTCTTTGGGCAAACTGCTTCAGGGCTCAGACACCTTCACAGCGAAAAAGTTTTTTTCTTATATTTGAGCAGAAGTTCTGTATTTCAGTTAATGCCCATTGCCTCTTGTCCTTTGCCTGGGCACCACTGAAAAGACCCTGGCTCCATCCTCTTTTCATCCTCCCTTGAGGTATTTATAGACATTGATAAGATCCCCCTGAGTCTTCTCCAGGCTAAGTAGTCCCACCTCTCAGATTCTCCTTGTATGGCAGATGCTCCAAGTCTTTAATTACTTCAGTGGTCTTTTGCTGGACACACACGTCCATGTCTGTCTTGCAGCGGCCAGGCCAGCACTGGACACAGCACTCCAGGTGTGTCTCACCAGCACTGAGCAGAAGTGAAGGATCACCTCCTTCATCCTGCTGGCAATGTTTTTCTTTTTCTGCAGGTGACCACAGCTGTTCTCACAGTTTTACCCACTGACTTTGTGCCAAAGAAGAGCAGATTTACCTGTCTAGACTCTATTTATTTACTTACTTCCCTTCTGCTTCTCTGCTTTTCACTGCTGCTTCCTTCTATGTATTTTATGATCCACCTATGCGAAGAAGGACAAAGCCAAAGTCTCCTTCCTAACACCAAATCTTCCTGAGCAGCTTTCTCAGTCAGATCTGCCATGTCTCTCACTTCACACGCACAACAGATGCATCTCACCCACGTCTCATGCTCTCTCACTGACCATCCATGGTGCTCACACTTCAACCCTAGCACCACTCTCTCTGGAGCCAGGGCAGACTCTTCCTCCCACGTTACAGCTGAGCAGTCAAATCTGGCAACTTTGCCTCTGGAGCAGGAGAAAAACTCAGGTGCACCCCAGCCCCCAGGCAGAAACATTTCAGTATAATAGATGATATTGGGGCAGTTTCTCTCTCCATGGCATGGCCCTTTCTTTGACACATGAACTCGTTTCCACAGAAATCGATATCTATAGTACAACTGCCATCCACAGAGCAAAACTCATTTCAAAGAATTGCACAAGTATAACTATAAATGATCTGCCTAAATTTCTCCTCCTTTTTTTCCCCTGAGTTTAGCTACGAACAGGGAGAGTATTGCAACCAAGAAGTTACTGATTTATATTTTTTCTAAGTGTTTACTAGTCTGAATGCATTTGACAGGAGACTGCTAAGGAAAGTTTTCAACAGTGTTTTCAAAATCCATTTTAAAACCTGCTAGTTCAGTAATTACTAGAGAAGAAGTAAGATAATGGGATTTTTTTCTTCACCTTAGAACTGATGCTGTGGCTATTAGGTATTAACACAATTAATTCTGATTGCCATGGAATTCTCAGTTCAAATCCTACATGCGCAAATCAGGGCTTCTTGTACTGCACCATTTGAAAGGCAATCGTGCAAGCGTAGAGGCTGAGTGTGAGAGCCTAAAAGAGGACAGGTGATCTTGGAGATGATAATAGGCATCAGCTAGCACAGCAGAAAAACAGCAGTCAGAGGCCAAGCAAGGACAAATTATGACAATTTTTTTTGAGACCATCACGTTTTTTCCCTGTATAAATTAACATGCAGATGCAGCTGAGCAGTAGACTACCAGTAGATATGTTCATTCCCAGCCCCATACGCCGCTTCACAGCAATGGAAATATGAATCAGTCAGAGACCTTACTGCCTTGTATGAGGACTCAGTTGAGTTTTAACTGAAGCCTGCAGTCTTCTGAGGACTATCTCAATTTTACAATGATAGCGCAATCTGAACTAAAACTTTTGAACTTGACCCACCATTTATCATGCTGGCCTGGCCAAATGCCACATCTTAAAGGGGCCCAAGAAAGACACACAGCAGTGGGGACAATATTACTGTAAATTTGAATCATCAAGGAGCAGACAGAATGAAGTGGGCACCAAAAGCCATGTCATCTGCTACATCTGTCTCGAGTTTTCTGTTGACCAGTTCCCCAAGTGAGGATAAGATTTTAGTCAATGCCAAATGAGTTCTGAAAATCTGAAATGGTTTTGCAGTTTCCTTTTTTTTCCCCAGAATTACTTTCCACCCACTATTTTCCCAAAATATATTTTTAATTTCTCACCAATACATGCCAACATTTCACTAGTTCCAATGCAAGGCATGCAAAACCAAATTGCAAGGGCGAGAGGCAGTAACATACAGAACAATCTAGGCAATAAACCCTGCCCAGGTCCAAACACAGCCTCTTTCTTTTTTTCACACAAACACACACACGTGAAAGACTGAGTCAAATAGCCGTGTGAATCTTAATGCTTCTGGTTGTCCAGCCTGCCAAGTTGGTGCTATAAGAACGGGAACTGTTAATTTAGCATGACTTTCTGAATATATCCAAAAATAGTTGACTGGGTAGTATGGCATTTGCCAAAAAAAATATTTTTAGAAGTCAGTTGTTTAGAAAAAACTTTTCTGGACAACATCCAATTTGCCCAATGATTGGTCTGCAATATTTTTTTCATGCAGCGTGCAGTAGAAAAACCTGAGCTGAGCTTTGAAAACACTCAGGATTACCTGTGTTAATGTACTAACCACAAAGCAAAAGCAAGCACTAAATGTATGTTATATAATGTTATATAACATTATATATATAAAAAATTGTTATATTATGTTATATATATAATATTATTCTATATTATAAATGTTATATATAATGTTATATATATTATGCAGTGAGATAACCTGATCACTCTTTTTCTGTGTCCAGCAGACTTCCTACTGGACTGCTATTGAGAATGCAGGATAAAGACTTTTTTTTTTTTTTTCATGCACATTAAATTAAAATTGGTTTAAAAGCAGCAGTCCTAAACCAGTATGCAAGTTTCTCTTCTTTTTCCCTGATGTGCCTGTGCCAACAGAGAGAACAATCATAACCCTGGTAAAACATCAGTGAGCTGTTTGCATCATGCTGACAACTTTAATAATAGCCAAACAGTCCATAGACTGTCACAGTAAGAAAAGGGCAGACAGTTCTTCAGATTTGGCTTTGTCCCAGTGCTGCCGGCTAGATGCAACATGACAGCAGTTCAGATATGTACACGCAAGGCTAAATAGCTGCAGGTAGATATAAAGCAGATAGTCTGCAAAAGACAGACTATGCAAATGTGTGTTGGGAGTAAAAAGAATTCAGCTGTAAAAAACCCAAAACTATACATGCCACTCTCAGCAAATGGATTTCCTCTTGGAGTTCCTTCTTCTCTTTTCTGCTGGGTTTTCTGTTTGCTAGTCAAACAAATGATGAGAAACAAATTAACTGTCAGGAATCTAAATATCAGGACAACACCCCACGCCCAAGTCATATTTTATTGTCTATCTGCCACGTCTTCCCATGCAAGCAGCCCCTTCCCCACCCTTCCCCTGCCACCACCACCGCTACCAGCTCCCGCCTCGGATGAGATTGTCTGATGGGAAGCATCGTCCATTCAGCATGGGATTTATTACCTGCAGAAAGGCTACTGTTAGAGCCAGCCATGCCAGATTATCATTTTAATAATCAGAATCAAAGTGATTTGTCAGGCCAGCGCAGCCACTTTTACTGTGGAAGGTTTCACCTTATTGATGATTCCAACTCAACCCCCACTCAAGCAGTGGCAATAAACATCTGAGAAAGGAAACTGGTTTTGTCCAATTCTGTTGTCACCAGCCACATAAATTAAAGCAATATCCCCAAGCTACCACATGGTATTTATTCGAGGGCCAGAGAGAAATGCTATTTTGAGAGAACATTAGAATGTAAATGGAGGTGAAAGTCTCTATTTCTCCCTTTCTCTTTTGCAGAACAAGTCACAGACATTGTTCAGTGCTTCAAAGCTAACAATAAAAGACCGTCTTCTTATTCAAGTTGCAATGTTCAGCGCTTTTGTTCTCCAAATCTATTTTACCACGTGGAAAGGCTTTCTGAGGAGTTAATATACACTGTATAAGAATTGTCTCCTTATAAAAGAATTACTGCAGACTAAAAATAGTGGCAGCTTTGTTACATGCATTCGAGATTTCGTCTGATGTTGGGATCAAAGTTTGCAACTACTGAACTAAAAATCATTTACCATTACAAACTGCACTAGCCTACAAGCAAGACTATTATATGCTAGAGAAATGTGAACATGGCCCATAGCAGGTAAATAGGTCATACCTGTCACTTTTTTAAGTATAATATAATACAATACAATACAATATAATGGTACCCTATATCCATAATATATGTTGTAATATAAGTCCATGTGTCTGTCCATGTGCCTTGTTCATTGGATACACTGTCACGTCTCCAGAAATCCTGAACTGTTAAGATGTGTACTGATGTCCTTCAAATATATTGACGATTCCTTGAATGGAATTGAAGGACCTTTTTCTATCAACTGAGTTTAAAACATCATTGTTTGTTACTTATGATGCCTCTGTACAAGATAATGAACGATATCTCATTTCCATCAAACCAGACACTTTTTGCCCCCCCCCCATGTTTTTACATTAAAAGAAATATAGAGCTCTTACCACTGCAAAACCCACCAACCATACTTTGGCAGTACAAGGGCTTGGAGATAAGGTGAGCAAGAGAAGGGTTTTCCTGGGAAAAGAAGTCCCCAGAAGGAGGAAGGAGCCAGTATCCAATGCATAACCTCATATAAACACCAAAAGAGGCAAGAACAATAGAGGCAAATATTTTAAGATTGTCCCAAACCACTTAGGAGGTCTAGACAGTCTCACTTAAGTGAAGTTATGCACTCACTTGAGTGGAGTTATGCACTGACCGTCACCCTGTGGGTACCACAAAATGTATCGGTAGATACACACCTGCGTGTATTTCTGCGAGTAGTTTTCTTGGGCCTTGTTTATTGCCCATAGTTTTGCTTATGCGACCAAATTTTACATGCCCTCAGAAGGCCAGCCAATGGCTGGGAGGTTGGGTATTTAGAGACTTTAAGTTTTTGTCCATGCTTGATCTTCACCAAATATTTAACACACTTTTGCAAAAGTTTTCCAATGCATTCATTATTAAGTCCACTAATTCAAATAGGTATTATGTCATTTTGTCTCCATTCAGACAGGAACTGTGGAAGCCTTTCATGTACAAAAACGAGCATGTGGGATTGTCCTGGTTTTGGCTGAGATAGAGTTAATTTTCTTTCTAGTATCTGGTACAGTGCTATATTTTGGATTTAATACAAGAATAATGTTGATAACACACTGATGTTTTTAGTTGTCACTAGCTAGTTGTAGTGTCTACACTAAGTCAAGGACTTTTCAGCTTCTCACACCCTGCCAAGTGCAGAAGAAGCTGGGAGAGCACAGCCAGGGCAGCTGGCCCAGACTGGCCAAAGGGATATTCCCCACCATATAACGTCATGCTCTGGATATAATCGGGGAAGCTAGCTGGGAGGCGGGATCGCTGCTCTGCAACAGTCTAGGCATCAGGTTTGGGTTTTTTTCTGCATGTAGTTAGCAATTGCATTTGTGCATCACTTGTTGTTATTATTAATATTATTGTTGTTGCTGCTGCTGCTGCTGTTAGTGGTGGTGGTATTATTCTCTTCCTTTGTTTTCCTATTAAACTGTCTTTATCTCAAGGGTTTTTTCCATTCTCCTCCCCATCCCCTTGGTGAGTAGGGGTGAGCGAGTGGCTGCGTGGTGCTCAGTTACCGGCTGGGGTTAAACCACAACCAGGATCTTGTAAGTCCAGAAGTTCCTGTCAGTATAGCATGCTGCCAGGTACAGGCAGACAAAGTATCCTCAGGCAGTCAGCAAAATAGCCCTAGGGATGGAATGGGGTGGGATTGGTCAGGGAACACAGACATGCTATTGACTTGAACTGATATAACCAGATTTAGAAATAAAACTTTGCCTCCCAAGTCAGTCTGGGCTTTCAAAAATGCTACTCTTAGTAGGCATGCTTTGAGAAAAATCATAAAACACAATTTTGTCACCTAGGGGTCAGACCAAAGGCCTAGCTGACTCGGTCTCTTGTCACTGTCCGAGGCATTAATCAGTATTTACTGTGAGACAGGAAAAGGAAAGCATGATCCTTCCCTGTGTATGTCCTGCCTGCATCAGGATCGTGGGCTGCTCAGACCATCATGGGAATACAAGGGTAATATGGAAACAAGTTCCCCAGCTGAAACTACTTAATATACATATATATTGTGTTCAGTGTGTGCCGCATCTGCCAAAAGGATGACCTGATCTCCATCAAGGATGACAAAAGAAACAGAAATTTATTCAAAATTGATTTTAAATAGTGCACTAGATGAGCCACAAATGGCAGCATGGACTCAATTCTGATTCCTCTTGCCTCCATGCATATCCATCATTCATCCGTTAGCTGCTATGCACATGGACGGATCCACAAGCTGCACCAGATAGTCTACATGCCCCTATTTTGGCAGTACGATAGGTAGGAAGTGTGTTACAGTGATAATCACACAGCACAGGAGAGTCAAACCGGTCAGCAGTTCAAGTGTAAGGTCTGCGGGCTATGGCCCCAGGCTTTCCTCTCAGTTACGATCTCCCCTCATGCAATTCTGAACAAGTTCAATACTTCATCCAGACGCACTTAACTCCAACCACTGTTAACATCAGTTGTTTGTGCTCTCAGACCTCTCTCCTTCATTTGCAAGCTGCCACCCACATCCGCAGCGGAGCTGTTTTCCCGAACATGTGCTCTTCACGCTAGTGATCTCTTGTCACAGCTGAGTTAGCTCAGCTTTCTGCTTCCAGAGCCCTACAACCAACACGCATCTCGATCTGAAGCCTGGGATTCCCCAGCGCTGCTTAGCCTTGCCCTGCGTAGCTCCACAGGGAGACAGGGAGTGTGTTTATTTCCTGCAGGCTGATTAGGCTCTGTGTCGATTTAATGTCAGACAGCTTATTCTCCTCACCAAATTGCAATGTATAACCAAACTGTCCTGGACATAAACCCCCGCATCAATGCTGGTGGGATTTCACATGGGCAGAGCAGCTTTATTTGTATGCTTTTTTACAGTCCGATCAAGTCCTTAGTTTAAGCGATAGGTTTTGAACTGCATTCTTGACAGTAATAGAAGGTTTTGTTATGCTTTCAGAGGACATGGGCTTAGGCTGACAGATTGGTCTAATCAGGATCAGATGATGGTCCTTTATGTATTTGAGAATCTTACAGAACTCCTTCCTTGCCAAGTAGTTTTCAATAGACCTTTCATTATAAAAGAGCATGTTTTAAAACAATTTCTGTGCTCCCAGTTCTGAACATGCTCAAAAGCTGGCATAAGAATCATGGTGGCTCAGTAGCTGGATGACTCAGTGACTTATATGGAGAACAAGATCAATTATTTAAATCTTTTCAGCAATATATTACAACTGTTACCATGAAAGCAGGGAAGACGATTTAGACAGCTTTCCTAACAAAAAAAAAAAAAAAGGAAAAGCAATCATAATGAAAAGCAGTAAAGCAGTAAAGTGATATGAAATATTATTTTTAGTGGAATTATATTCTGTCATAAAGGCAAGAAGTTTTTAAAGAAGGACTTGTATGTAAGCCAATGACAATTGCAAATGGGTAACCAGTGAGAAGAGATTCCCACTCAGACAGATCACTGTGTACAGACAAGCCAGAAAACAAAACACCAACAATAAAATAAAGATGTGGTAGCCACCATGGCCTAAGGAAGAAGGGTTAGAGACATGTGGTATCTCTTACTAAACTAAACAACACAAACAAAAAAAAAAAAAAAAAAGGGGCAGGCTTCACATTCAGAGTCCTGGTGAGACAGAGACCCAAAATAGAATTTTTAAACATAAAATAACATCCATTTTTCTCCAGCTCTGTCAGCTGGTCTGGTAAAAAATATCCCTTCTCCCTTAAAAGCTTGCATTTAAAAAAGACAGATTAGATTCTCAAACAAATGACACTTCTTTTGTGTCCATTCACGATGCAGGTATCAGGAATATCTGAAACAGCAAATGATTTAAAAATCACCTTCCTGCAACTATAGAAAAAGACCTGGATCAGATCTCCACTAACCCACCCATCCCTGTGCCACGGAGGAGGTTTATTATGCATAAATCTATTAATGCAAAAGACTACCCCATCTCCTATTACTCAGTAGAAATAGTTTAACATAGGATACAAGATAGAAAGTACATAAAAAGGTAGTACTCCTGACTTATTCAAACCACCTCTCTAAGCATTTAAAAGAATAAAAGGGCAAAAAGAATCAGAAAGAACATAAAAGGAAGAACATCTCATTACATCACCACATGATGTTGGACTCTCAAGGCGAGAAGATATTACAATTCACTTAATAAAACATCTGTAGTGTCACGCAGCAGTAGCAAAAGACAGTCAGCTATTGCAAGTGTGTACGCTCTTCTGCAGTTATAGAAAGAACAATCTGGTTTTGGCTCCTTTAGCTTCCAGCTAAATATAAGAAAACAAACACCCACTTCCTTATGTATATTTCTGCCTTGAGAAAGACAAACACTGCAATCTCTTGTCTTTTTTTTTTTTTCCCCCTGAAAGAAAGGAGGGAGGTCTTAGTGATAATTTGCTGTCTTTTTATTCAGTTTCTTTGTATCACGTAATTCATAGGTTTGTGTATAACATCTGTGTTCTTCCAAACTGCTGTTTACCACTTACCATCCCAGTGAGCTACATCAATGGGACAGATGAATGTCACGTCATTTCATGCTCTTCCTCCTCTTGACTCTTTCCACCAGCAATGGACACATCCTAAGGTTCATTCTTACTGTGAATATGTTCTTGGGTGTTTACATGCTTTCCATTTAATTCTCAGGAAAATTAGAGGACACTACATATTGTCATAATATACTGAGTTTGGGGGTTTCAAACAAGACCCTCACTCTAAGGCTGATGAGCTAAGAATTAAACCTATAGCAATCTGACTTGTACCTTTGTTGGCGTCCTGTCCTCCTGTCAACTACAGAACTTCGTAACAATTTCTTGGAAAAATCTTGTCAATCTCTTACATTTTTATCTAGCATGGAAAGTGTGCTTTTCAAGTACAATTTTATAATTTGATTAAGCATAAAGTGTCAAGCAAATTGTAATAAGTCTTCAGACTGCAGTAGGACCACCTGGACAGTAATAAAGAAATTAAAAGTATCAGGATCACTATCTTCTGTTGACTTGTCTCGGCAATCTTGGCTGATTTCAAGTCTTATATAGTCTGCTGATGAAAAAATGCAAGGCAGGCGTGTACAGGTATATATTTGTGTGTGTATGTTTGTCTGTGTATGTATTTTTACTTACCATCTCAGACCAAAGAGCAACTGTGCTGCAGCATCCTGAACAAGCTCTGAAACTGAGGAGCCTTGCAAAGATGTTACCAGAAAATGAAGCTGGATGCTTGCAAGAGCAGGTACTGCAGCTGCAAGTTTGTCAAAAGCACAGGCCTTGCAAGCCGCAGAGTAAAGCAAACTACCACTTCCCTTGCATGAGTACATTGATGATGGAGATTATAGGAAGAGCTTAAAGGACAGAGAGAGATATAACAGCAAATCACGACTTGCTTTCACACCTCCAATAGACGGTACAGCCTTTACATTGGTCTCTGGTCTCTGTTTGCTAATTACATGCTGTGGTTTGTTCTGAACAGAGGAGAAAGAGCATCCTCCTGGAGACTAATGGAGCAATCACAGCTGAGTGAAGCTTCCGGAATGCAATAGGACAAAAAGGGATTTAGAAATATGCAGTGAGTCCAAATGCAGAACAGGAAACTCCTGAACATAGCTGGAGGGTTGCTGGCAGCAGAGAACATATCTGAAGTCAAATTAGAAAAGTGATGGAAAGGAGGGTTTCCTAGGGATCCTGAGAGTACTGTGGAGTTTGCTTACATCCACAAAGGATTGCAAGAAAGAAAAGGACTTACCTTGCAAGGACAAAATGGGTAGGGGAAGGGGACAGCCTTCTTTTAAGCCTTTCACTTCATCTGCCTCACTCCAAGTATCCTCAACATAAAGAGTTATGTCATGGTGGCTTGCTATTTTGTGTTCTAATAACATAAAAGCTTTAGAGATTAGAAATATTTGGTCCTTCTTGGCACGCATGTCTTAAAAGTTAGTTGTTCCATCTCAAAGGCTTTAGCCAGCCCACGGATTCATCCCAACATCAAACACACCGCGTCCCCTCCTTTCCATGAGCCATTTAGAGAAGAAATTGGCTGGAAGGGGCATTCAAAGAAATGCTTCATTCTAAATGGATATTAAAAGAATTCACAGAGCATGAGATTAAGGGACTTGCAAATGAGAACATTTATTCTGGGAAAAAGACTCTTAAGAGCTTATCCACTAATGCAAAAGACATATAAATGACTGTTTCAGATAATTCTAGCAGGTTTAGCTTCAAAATACTGCCATGCCACCTACAGTCTACCTATTCTAGACATCTACCTTAAGATAAGACAAATAATGTCCTTTAGAAGGCACCTCAGTTGACTAACTTGGGTTTAGACAGGTCCTTTTTGCCAGATGAATCCCACCTCACCTATCTTACTCATCGGTACAAAAATTCTTGCTGTAGGCAAATAGAAAGTTGTTTACTGGGAAAGGTTGTTGTTTTGCTTTTTTTTTCTCCAGTGCCAAATAGTTAAGCTGGTTTATTCTCTGAAGGCTGAACTGAAGAAATAACGAATGATGGTGTTTTTTTCCCTGATTTTGAGAAGTTTATACCATATCTATTTTAAAATGTGTGTTATAGTTAGGGCTAGTAGAGTTTTTCATTAAAACCACTTTCCTCTGGAAATACTGTTTGCTTAAATCAAAATGTTTTTTCTTTAGATTTCCTGGTGACAATAAAATGTTCACCAAGAAAGATTTCTTGGGTCCAAGATTCTAGGTCAAAATACAAGATAGAAAAACCCCAGAGAAACAATATCTCATGTGACTGTCTGTAATTCAAAATATAAAGAACAAAGACTTATTCCATGTAGGAATTATACAGTCCACATGGATACAATTTGGGTATCATGACAGCCTAGTTATTCTTTTGTGAGAAATTTCCAAATGTCTCATTTCACCAGGTAATAGGATTTTTTAAAATCTTAACAAAAAAAACCCCAAAAAAACCAAACAAAAAACAACGGAAGAAATGTTTATTGCCTAGCTCTATGTATAACACACAGAACATTGGCTGTGATATAATTTAATGAACACCAATGAAATTTTGATTGAGGAGTGCTTGCAATTAATTGTTTATAAACAATCTAGAAAAAGAAAAGTGTTTATCAAAAATATTTAGAAAATGAATTTAATTAATTTAGAAGTTCAAATAAAATAACAGGCTGCTCATTAACAATTCATGAACATTGAAAAAAACCTGAATACATTCTATGAAGGACTTGATATTAGTTGCTATTATCTCCTTATTTCCACCAGAATGCATTTGTTGTAGAACAATCCTGGTCAAGCAGTTCATTCTAACACCCTCAGCTGCAAACAATCAAAAACCAGTTTTGGCCCCAACCCAAAATCCCAACCCAATGTCATAACAAACACTACCAATTCCTCTGACTTTACGCAGATTCTCAACATTTCACAGAATTCAGATGATCCATGAAAGCATTATAACAAAACATAATAAAATGGAAAAATATGTTTTCTCGACACATTCATTTATGTTCCAGGAAAATTATTGCTTATTTTCTAATTCTTAAAAATTCATTCAACCCAAGTTAGTCTCTCTCAACTAGTAGTCAACAAGATTTTACCATGGATTGTAACAAGAATTGTCTTTCATATGTCCTATTGCTTTTTGGCTTTTTTATAAAATCCACTTGACATTGTGAGAGGAACAGTTCGATATGAAGTGCTTACAACAGTGAGTCCAAAGCAGTTTGAGTCCAACGTCATGCTTAAAAACAGACTAACATTCTTAATCATACACTTTCATTTAGGCTTATGAAGGTACGTTCTTCTAGTGTACTCTCTCATGACCTTGTACAGGGACCCTTTAAAGCTACCTAGAACTAGATATTGATTCACTGAGGAGATCTAGGGCACCTTACTACCTCTGTTAGTGACCATCTCAAACTCTCCTAATATCATGCCAGGTAGCCCTGGATCTCCAGGCCAGCACAAACACCCCTTGAAATCCTCCCCCCAAAACTGCAGATGACCCAAAATGCAGTGCTGTGCAGATTTGTGTGCTGTGTCCCTCATCCTGCCCACTCCTCCACTGACTGGGCTCCTGGGAACTGGTGCTTGGATCTCAGCCCCCATCATTCACACTCCCTCCATGTCTCCTCCAGAGCTAAAGCCCAATGTTTCACTTTGATTCCAAACTGAGCAACAATGAATTATTAAGTCTTTGCTTCAAGACCAGTCTTTGTTTCAGGATCATTTTTTTCTCCAGCATTTCCATTGAACGGCAGCTGTTCAGTCTGTTCTAACTTGGAGCTATGAGTACAGGATTCATTATTATGAATGAGAGTTTTCAAACAAAAACCTGTCCCTGCAAGATTTACATTCAGCTTCAGCATGTTTCCAATTTGATCATTCTCTCTTTTTCCCTTCCTTTCTCCCTTTTCTTTCCTGTAAACAATTCAGGTGTTTACACTGATTATAACGAAAGCGTATTCTTACAGTGACATTGCAGTGCCTCTGCAGAGCAGAGCTGTTAACAGCTACTTCTCTGGCATTAGACAACAGTGAAGAAGCTGCTTCTAATCCACTAAGACTGCATTGTCACTGCTCAGCAGATCTGTGGAGGTGCAATACATGCTGGCTTCTTTTCCCAGGAGATCACATATATCATCCAAACTCATTGACTCTGATCTATAGCAAGCATTATGACTAATCAGGTGCACCAGAGTGACAGAGAGATTGTGTGTCGTTATCTCAACACAGTAATATTTCCTATTTACGTGCACCGAGAGCCATTGCTAGTTTAGCCCCTTAGGAAAAAACTAACTAACAAACAAACAAAACACCAAAAGCCTCTAAGGTTTTTGCACAACTTAGTTTCACAGAAGTATTGTCCCCCAAAAGTCTGCAAGTAAGCATGAAAGATCATTTGAATGCCTGGGAAAAGTAATCAGACCTGCCAAGTTGAGAAAAAGTAGAGCAGCTGGATCCAGCCACACCAACTGCTCTTTCAAGAGGTAATACATGTACTGAATAAAAAAAAGAATCATCAAGGAAATTTGCTGAATGCAATCACTTAGACCTTACTCTGGACAAGAGGCAGGATGGATCAGAAGTGTTCTTCATGGCTGACTCTTGCCTGTTATAAGGTATAATAATAAGATGATCCTGTCAATACCTTCCCTCCTATGTCACTTGAAAAGGAGCTTGTTCATTCAGGGTATGTGAGCAGAGGTCACTCAATGAGACTTGACAATTCCTACATGAATTCTCCTCTACTGAAGGTTCAGGATGACTTGCTACAATCCATATACACTAAACCTGTGTATGAAAGCAAAAGATAACATATTTTCACATGTGCCGTACAGACTCAGCTTTCTTTGATATTTTTGAATATCAGTGAAAATCAGTTCATTTATTACAGGTGTTAAACATTAGCACAGGGCATGCAACATCAGCAGTCATTATTAAAAGAAGGAACCTTAATGTCTCTCAGACCCCTTGGCTAAAGAATGTCTGAAGTACCTACCAAAGTCACAGAAAGTTACCAGTCTTTCAGCAGGCATTCATCATTCTCATTAGACGATCCTCTCTGAAGCCAGATGGTCCTTTCCAAAATGCAAAACACAAAAGCAACAACCAAAGTAATTGACTGTACCCAGCAAACAAGTAAGCTACATTTCATAGCTCATGTGGGTGCAAATTTCTCCTGTCAGCAAGGAAGATGGGTCTTTCTGTGACCACGCCGGTTTTAAACTAAATAGAGCATCCTTGACCATATTTCTCAGTAGTGATTGTGGTGCACTATAATTGTTCATGAATCTCCTGCACATACACACACACAGAGAAGAATCCAGAACTGAGACTATTCTTAGTTAGTTGTTTCTAAACCCAAAAACTCATGTCCCTATGGTACCTCAGAGAAATCAGTGATGAGCACTTCACCACTGAGAAGAAATGAAGCCACCAAGGTCAGTTCAGCAGGAGCCTGTTAGTTATAATAATGATGGGAGACTGCATCAGCTCTTAAACTTGTCTTTCTCTAGGTTTTCATTAAAGATGGACTGTCCTGTGACAGTATATATATTCTTTATTTTCTTTTTTATCTCACTCTCTCATTGCATCTCATCTATTTATAGATAATTACAGAGAAACCTACAGTAGCAAAGAGAAACAAAAGGGCTTCCAGACAACAGCACAGGAATACATACAGTTCTTACTCTCTTATGAAGATCCAGGTAGAAGCCACCAGCCTATGCTAAGCTTTCTAATTCTTTGTTCATATGGCACTCCCTTAATTTTTTCATCTTTCACTAACTCCATTTCATTTCAGTTTCCCTGAAATCCTCTTTGCACAGTGTAAAGTTAAATGACATTTCCTCAAACGAACAGTGCCATCTCACACATATCTTCTAATTTATACACAGACTCTAGTAATGTCCCTTAAGTGAAAAGTCAGTGACTCACACCTTTGTTGCACATTATGGACAAAATATAGGTTGACGTGTAGTACTATGGGGAGTGGCTGTTTTTACTATACAGAAAAGAATAAATTTAGTCAGAAAAAGAAATAAGATATAGGAGCCATTTCTGACATGAAATGCTTTCTTTTCTATGTTGGATAGTCAGGTGATTCCTAGTTTTGGATATGCCAAAATTGAACTCCAAAGCTACAGTACTCGTTGTCTGTGAGATTGCATTTAGCAATGCCGTATCACAGGAAAATTAAACAAGAGCAAGAAGAGAGCCAACTTTGGAGATATAAATAAAACACTAAATAAAAGAAAAAAAATCAACCCAGAACTGCTCAAGAAATTGAAAGTTACTGCTGAAATATTGTTGCACTGGAGAGGCCTCTTCACACTCATCTTCTTACTCCATCACTTAGCAAACAATAAATATTGTCTATCCTGCTCAGGGTACATGAAGGTCCATCTTCTTTTTCATTCTCTTTTTTTTCCTGTTGGTATCAGAAACCTTTGCAGAGCAAAGGAAAGAGCTAAGGACGTTGAACCTGGGGAGGTTTAGAGAAAGGAAAAATGCATGAGGAGCAAAAAGAGAATACAGAGTAATGGGCTAGGCACGCTTTGTATCATTTCATTAAACAACACAGTAAAAATTCAGAAAACTGGAAGAATCAACAACAAAAAACATCAAATTGCATAATTTTGAGGAAATTTTTTTTCATTAAAATATTCTTCCCAAAAGCTTTTTCATTAAAAAAGGGAATCTTATCTTTCTGAGAATTCTAGGGGAAAAGCATGTCAGGAAGGTTTACCATTCTTTAAAAAATGTAAAATATATATAAAAAGTAAAATCTATTTGGGGAATGTCTGAATGAACAGTGGACACAATGTGACATTGGAGGAAAGGAGAATATTAAAAAAATAGGTTTGGGTTGATTCAAAAACAATAAAAAGATGACTGATAGTAACAATATCTGCTCTGCTTTTGTGAGTGACTCAGAGCCCTGGCTGGTTCTTATCCATCCACTCAGACCTCCAGCAAAGACCTGATAGCCCCTATTAACTTTTCAAGAGAATCAGTTTCTCATCAATAAAACACAAAAGAGACTACAGAAAAAATGAAGCAATTGATCCAGAAAAACAAATAAAAACACAACCAAAAAGGAGTAGTCCAAACCCAAGAAGTCTATAAACATCATGAAGGCTTTTGAAAAATATTGTATTAGGAGCCCAGATAAAATATGTGCCATAATTCAAAAAGAAAACAAAGCACTCTAATAATCCCCCTGCATGGCTCAATGGGAAAGTAAAGGAGGCTGTCACAGGGGAAAGGTCAGCAGTTAAAAAACAGAAAGCTTGCTCAAATAAGGAGAACAGGTCAAAAGTAAAAGAGGTCATTAAAAGGCCTAGAAGGACTGCGAAGCGTCTCTTGCACTGGGTGGGATTTTTACTGATCGTCACAAGTTCATTAAATACTTCAAAAGCCGGAAGCAGGTGACATAATCAATGGTATTGCTTGATGACAGAAGTTTTAAAAAGGGACTCAAGGATGGTTAGTCCACACTGGAAAAGCTCTTTGCATCAGTCTTTACTATGCAGGGGAAATGCCCACATACAACTTTTTCTGTAATAGGTAGGTCAGAGAGGCTTGAGAGGATACAGATAACTACACAGGGTGTTTTAAACCCTAGAGATAATTAACATGTCACCAGCACTGGATGACATTTACCTGGAAGAACTGAAGAAACCATGAAATTGCAGAGCTGCAGCTGGTACATGTCAAATACACCACAGCTAGGATCCCCTGTGCTACTGGAGCGGTGGGGTGTCAGGGTGACTTGTCTACAGAAAAGGGTCAAGCAGGTTTTCTGCAAACACAGACTGCCAAGACTGACTTCCAGTCTCAGTGTGACAGGAGAATCTGTAAAACAGAGAAAAGTCACAGAGCAAGTGAATCAAGACAGCCTGCTGGGAAAGGGTTGGCATGGCACCTGTAGAGGGAATTCCTGCCTCGGTTCAATGAGGGTGTCTGTAGGCTGATACAGGCAATCCAACAGACATCATAGATTTCATTCCCCAGAAAGACTTATGGAAGGTTCCTCACCAAAGATCACCAAAGAAGCAGAAGGATGTTGGAGGAAAAGACCTTTTATGGATGAGAAGCTGTTTAAAGGATGGGAAACAGAAGGTAGGACTCAATGGTCATTTTACAAAGTGGAGAAAAAATCAAGAAATAGGTCCTCCAGGGATCAGCTCTGGGACCAAAAAGCAGTAGGCATCATCAGACAGTGCTCTGAGAACAAAATACAAAGCTTTATGTTGCCACTATCTAAAACCTTGGCACACCCACATCTTGACTACTGTGTATGATTCTTATCTCCACACCTCCAAAGGGTATTGCAGAGATAGAGAAGATACAGAGAAGAAAATTATGATAAAGATGGAGCCATCTTATCTGGAAAGATTAAAAATATCTCTGCTCTTCAGTTTGGAGACAAGGCTTAGTGAAGATATGATTGAAATTTGAAAAAAATCACAAAGTCAGTAGATTATCGGGATGCAGAACTATTGCTCAGCAAATTCCACAATTTTTGAACTAGGAACGCTCACTCAAGCTGGTAGGAGGCTGGTCTAAAACAGCTGAAAGGTTGTAGTTCTTCATGTAGCCAGTAGCAAAGTTGTCTCCAAGGGAAGTTTTGGAAGCAGACAGGATCAACAGGTTCAAAACCAGATTAGACATAGGTAACAAATCCACGAACAGATATTAGCATGCTACTGACTGCAGCAGTGCATACTAGGGGTGTACAGGGGAAGGGAAAGCATACCGCAGGTGACAGCTGGGCTCAAGTTTTCTCCTCGCACGGTCTCACTTTCTTCCACTGCAGCCTGCGCTACATGGGCCACTGGTCTAACCCAGCAAGGCATTTTATTTTTTATTAAGAGATGAAATAATGTGACATAAGCCCTGCCTTGGGGACATCTCTATAGCAATGCCTTATTTATTCTCTTCTTCTTCTCTCCTGATATCATCCATCAGTCTGGTCTACAGCATCAGTATCGCCAAGACGTCAAAGCAGTAGTCTAGACCTAGATCAATGCTCTGTCAGGGTGGAAGATTCCTTGCCATTTTCTCACTCTCCCAGTTTTCATCCCCCATCTATTATCCTGAACAGAGAGGATATTTCTGGGAGAAATGAAAAATATATGTGAAATGAAAATATATGGAAGATACAAGAATGAAGAGACCTTTCATTTCTGTTTCATTCCTGTGTTTTCCATAGGCTGCCCATGGGCCTGATACAGAGAGACTGAAATCAGGAAGAAAATTTTCCAGGGTTTGTTTGTTTGTTTTGGGTTTTTTTCCAGATTACCTTGATTCCTGGTATAGCTATAATATAGATGAAAATACCGGGGTACCTTCAGGGTAATGTAGAATTCTTGCCACTCAAATTTCCTTCCAGTCTCTGCAATGCCTACCAATGTTCACATTCAATTTTCACAGGGTCCAGAGTCCCCTATCGCTTTGGCTTTATTTAATGTGTGAGCAACTCAGGACAGAAAATGTTCTGATTTTCTGCGTGAAAGGCAGACATGTTTATGACATTCTTGGTCTCAGCTAGGGAGGAGGAAAAAAGTCCGAGAGAGTAGAGACATAGACATGCACATAGACACATGCACACACTGATTGAAATGGAAATTAAAAAGTTCTGGTTCGAAAAACTGAAAAATATGGGTAGAAACATTTATTCATCTTGCAATCTATGTTTGAAAAGTGCTTGCATGAATGTATGAAGTGTTGGCATGGCACACTGTCACGTGTTAGCCTATTTCAATGACAATATCGATTTGAACTAGCTATTACACAGAGTGGCCTTATTTCTGTTGGTCTGCAGTAGAAGATTGGCTCTACCGTACAATTTGCTTAATTCTCAATAACTCCGATTTCCCTCCTGCTTTACATACCTAGCCAGTAGAAGCAAGATGCAATGTGACAACTCAGATACTCCAATTTTGCAAGATTCATTTTGCTAAATCATCCCTATGCATCTGAACCACTGTCTATTTGTGTCTAGCAACATCTGGCAAACAAGCACTGATATATTATAATGTTTATCATGCCAGATGGCAATATGTCTTCAATGTCACCTGCAGGATGAAATAAAACCTTTGTTATCACTATTTCTTACCCACCCACCCACTTCCCCCTTCCCTCCCTCTCCAGTAATCATAGGAGACCTCAAATCTGTGCCTGCAGAGCATGTGTAGTTAAATATTAAAATAAATGTAGGAAATGGCAACAGGTTACTACACAACCCTAATTGCTAAAAGGTATAAAGCATTTAATTACTATAATTTTTATGGTAATTCAATGACATACCATTTTCACTATAAACACCACCATTTCTGCACAATTAAAAATTACTAGTAAACTATCATTCTGGACAGTTTTAATTGTGTACTGCAAGGGACAAAAATATCCAAGGTCATGACTATTTGAATGCATGCACATGAAGTCAAAAGGAAGCATTTCCAGCTGCCATCCATGGAATATCAAATGCTTTCTTCTTCCACTTGGGATTCCCCATATGTCTCCTCCTTGAACAAGGGCAGTGTGAAGTCATTTTAATCTTCTATTAATGGGGTCTACCTATCAGTCTGTTTTCTGGGAGCACTCTTTGTGATGGATTTAACCTGGGGCTTCAGAAAGAGCAAGGTGGAAAAAAAATTGAGCCATTCTCTTGGTTTGTTCATCAGAGAGGTTTTTCTGCTCATTTCCTTTTGTTGCCAAGTGAATATTCTATTATACTTTATCAACAAAATCTTGGTTATCTTCAAGCACAGTGTGATTTATTGTGTACATTTTAGACCAGTTGGGATGAAAGCTTTTATGGATCAAACACATATTTTAAGCCTAAAGGATATTTATTTTCAAAAGCCTGTATCGGAAACCATCACACATTGTAAGTCTCACAGCTTTTCATATTTTGAGTGTTCAATGTCCAGAAAAATTAATACACTGTGTTACACCAGAAGTTCCCTGCCTGTTAGCAAGCAAATTAAGGTATCTGCCATTTATCAAAGGACTTGGCTTTCACACAAAAAATGCAAAACTGAAAACCACAACTCTTTTAAGGTGGATTGTTGCTAGCATTCATAGATGAAGAGGAAGATTAGCAACACAGTTATGTTCAAATACATTTACCAAGGCCTGAAATAGTAGCACAAAAACGATGAAGTGCTCATGCTCCCTTCGGCATTTTCGTTCAAGATTTGTAGTCATTGGCCTACATGACATAGGACCAAAGAATTGCTCTGTTGTGTATTTGGTCCCCTAATTAGTCTTTAATTTCATTTACATTCTCATAAAATGAGTGTTAAAAATGAAAATGAAGTAGCGATTAGGAGGCCAAATGCACAATTGTGCAATTCTTGGTAGCTTGTGCAGCTACTTAATAGAGGTGGCAAATTAAGCATGACATCCAAGCAAATGAACCCTACTTTTGATCATCTGGAGGAGGCCTTATGCCCGTCAACCTGTGCATTTGGAAATCAATGCAAGTCCTGCCTTTGACTTTAGAGGTGTGGGGATTGGACCTTGCTTCACAAAAGGAAAGCTGGAGTGGCTGTGAAGAGGTGTATTTCCTACTTAGTTCAGTGCCTGAATTGAAATATCTAAGACCAAAGCTAAGGATTTAAACAGAATCAGGCCAAATTTCAGGGGGCCTTGGTATCTACCTCTAAAAATTAAAGCAGGCCCCCCCTGAAAATGAATTCCTATTTATAAAAGTGTTTACCTTCACCTGTAGATTGTCAGTTTTGAACATCTAAGCTTGACAGTCTGGCTTCCTTTGGCAAGTTCAGAGCTGCATCCAGTTTAGCTCCAGATGATGGAAGAAGTGAGCTGCTTCTGGTAATCCCAAGAGTGTGCAGGTGAGAAATAGGAACAGCTTCTTTTTAAGAATCTGTTCACTATAACTACATATTCTTTTCTTATAACATGACATATATGCTTAAGTTGCATATATTAAACTGAAAACAGTAAAAGTTTTAATGAAAGACCTATTCTGTTTCTACAGTGTGGTCCTTCTGAACCTGTCTGATTGCAACAGTGCTGAGAAGACAAAGTAAAGGACCGTGACCTTCTTGTACAAATACAGAAAATAGATTTGGTCCCCGCTGTAAAGTCTCAAAATACCATTAAGATTAGATTTCCAGAGCACAAAAAAGGAGTTATTTTGGCCCAAATATTTGTGACTAGAAGCAGATAAAACAGAAGAAGAAAGACTGTGAGTGCAGTTTCCCCTGCTCTACAGAGATGCTGAGGATAAGATTCATTTCAGATTCATTTCCTCTCACCTTAGCTGGTCACAAACTGTGCATCTCAATCTAATGATTTTATATGCTTAGACTGGTTGGGATTAGTTGCTGGTAGAGGCAACCATCTCTGAGCACTGCATAGATGCCACGGGGTCAGGTTAGATGCTTCACTTTCCATCAGTGATTGTCTGGGGAGAGGTATTCCTCCCACCGTGACAGTCCCAATGTCAAAAACTGTAACACTATGGGGAGCTGAACTTGCCTCCCGTGAGCAATGGGACATGTATGGAGAGAATGTATATAGAGAAACTCACTTTAAACCACCCAGACAGTGACTGCTAGGCTGCAGGCAGCACTAAGCTCTCTTCAGCGGGGGTTAAGCTGTGGGTTGCACCCAAGATACTTAGCTGAAAGCTTCCAGGATATAGTGCTGTGAGCTGCTCTGAGGGCAGTGCAGATATACCCAGAGTCCAGTAAGTCTCTGCCGGATCATTCTTTGCCTTACACAGCATGTCAAAGCTCACGGAAAGCAATTTTTCTTTCAGTGCCTCCTTTTCAACTGGGAAGCATTTGAAGGGAAGCACTTGCCCCTTGAGTGCTCAAGTGTGTACTTTGTATT
Organism: Grus americana; assembly: GCF_028858705.1. Lineage (NCBI taxonomy): Eukaryota > Metazoa > Chordata > Aves > Gruiformes > Gruidae > Grus > Grus americana. Next base: position 209,172,032 of record NC_072852.1, on the reverse strand, counting down.
GCCAAAGAAAGGGCACTCCAATAGCTCTTCTGGGAAAGCACACCATATTTCACGTCACCCCATGCACTTTCAAGGGGCTTTGCAGAAATGGCTTGTTCTGGGACATCTATGAAATATAATTAGGAAGAAAAATAAAGAAGCTTTCTTCTCTTTCAGGTTGAGATAATCCACAGTCAGAAAAATAAGACCTTTTTTTCCTTGCCCAAAGTGCTCTCTCCACTGAGAGGTCATCTTTAAGACAGAAGTGTTTTAATTTCCTAACTTATAAAGCAAGCAATTATGATATTCAGGGAGACAGTGTGTGTTTTGTGGTGTTACTTTCTGAGCAAGGAATGCATCAGTGGTCTGTATCCGCATACCGGCAGGCATATTCCTCTAAGGGACCATCAGGCACAGGCTGGTATCTGCAGGAGGAGCAGTGGCTGCAGCTGGTACCAAGGTGGTTATGCTCCTGTTCAGTGCAATGGGTGGGGTGGGGGTACTAAGGCTGTTTTCTGTTTTATGACTGTTTTCTCCTTAGTCAGCTCTTGGGCAAAACACACGTAGAGTGAAATGGCAGTGGGTGAGCCAATACGAAACTTCAGGTTTTTAGACAGGAAGACAGGAAGGCAGGATGGCAAGGAGAGGGAGGGTAAGACTCTGTCAGTTATCTGGATGTCCCAGATTCTGAAATTAGTAAGCTGGGTGTTTTCCTGGCACAGCTTGAAGGAAAGAAAATAAAGCAAAATGGGGGTACATGTGGCTATAATGGGAATGGGGATGGCCCCACTCCCTGGCAGAAGCAGCTCAGGAAGGCAGTATGAGGTACCCTACATGTTCCTGCAGCTCCTGAGTCCATGCCTGCATGGGAATGGCTGCACCGTGCACCCAGACATGAGCAATGAGAGGGGCATGGACTGGCAAATGTTATCCAAAATCTCTCCTCTCAGCCTGGACCGTAACTCAGAAGCATCAGACAGCATTTGCCAGGCAGAATAAAGAAGCATATGCTGGTTCAACCTCTGCTTATTAAGTTATCAAAGCGCTAAACGTGGTGGGTGTTTGGACTGGCAGATGTGCTGGTTGGCTGATGGGGCTGTTAGGAGCCATGTCCCCTTGCTGGGTATGCAGACAGCTCTGCGGGCAGGGAACTCTCTGCCCAGCAGATCAAGCCTACCACTTGCATAATTTCTGACCACCGATCAGGTGCCTTTTGCAACGTAAACTCAGACATCAGTTAAAATTGTTTTTAAGAGTTTCAACAGGGAAAGATTGGATACTTTTGACAAAATGGAAGCTGAGTTAAAATATTAATAGAAGAGGTTTCACTGCAGCCTTGTTTTGATCTCTAATTAATAATATCTATAGGACCTCAAGATATTTGGCTGTTTACTCAAGAATATTTCTGCAGTGCTTGATACAACTGTTTTATATGAGGATTCACTTAACGTACCTTCATGCCAACCCAATAAAATATAAGTACGTATTTTTTTTTTTTCCCCAGCTGGTAATAGCAGGGCTCAGAAAGGCTTCAGGAAAAAGGTTGATTGAGAAGTACAAAGAAAGATGAGTATTTACAGGGATAAAATTGATAAAATAGTTCATTTGAGCAGTGTTGGAAGAAATTAGGTCTTTCCATGGTGCTTTGCTTTGGTTTTTTCCATCACTGTGAGACATAGAGTGAAAAGCATGTATGTTTTGAACCACCATAAACAAAACAAATTGCAAGTAATGACGTTTAATACTACTACTTTTTCTCTGGTTATGTGTTTGTAAACACGCAGAGATCCTTGGGAGGAAAATTGTGAAGCACTTTGGCTGCTGTCAGGCTTTCTTCTGTATTTGTGCAGATAACAGCACGGTACGTGGGCTGCAGGAGCTGAAGGACTCATTAGGACCGCGCTGGCTGACCTCCTGTGCAAGGCTGGCCCCAGCCAAGCGACTGTGACGAGAAACAACAATACCAAGGTGCTATGCGAGGGCAAAGTACCATGGTTTGTATTATCATTTTTTGTGCTTATAGCTAGTTAGTCTGTCTCCCTTCAGCCTTCTTTCCTTGTATGCAAAGAGGCCTCTTTTGAACTTCTCTTGAAAACCTAGAGAAGTTTTCTTTCACAAAACTTTGTCTGTATTTGTTACTTTTCCTCTGAACTCTCCCTAATTTTTCCGTGTTGTCTTTGAAACATGGTGCTTGTAATAGACTGGTGTATTCCAATTATAATCCCAGCAGTGCTAGGTAGAGCAAAATAATTATTTTGCTTCTCTCATATGCACATAACCATCTTCCTCATTCCTCTTGTCACTGGCCTGAAATGCAGAATCTCATATCTACTGTAACATTTCTTCCAGTTCAAATCAAAATGTAATTACTTTTCGCAAGCAGTTTTAACCCTGCAATATTGAAACCTCTGGAATTACTGAAATTGAGAAGCTGTGACCCAACGTGTTACAGCATGCCTCGGACTGACGGCTACCACCCATCTAAACAACGCAGCTATCGCTCCCCGCTGCACGCACAGCTCGGTGCGGCTCAAGGGGAATCCTGGCAAGAAGAGCAAAAGGCAGCAGAGGAGAATGTTCCTCTGGTGGTCTGGAGGGTGGGATGGACAGGAGAGCACTTGTAAGAGGTTCATTACAGATATGGAGAGTTGAAATATTCTTTTCCATCATGTAGCATTTTACGTACACCCTGAAATGAAGACAGTATATCTACGAAGGAAGGGGATGAGGGACTACGTCCATAACTTTTGACAGTTGAGGCTGGATTGCTCTGTTCAAAGGAGAGAAATAGGTGAGGTAAGAGGAATTGGGGAGTCACTTCTGCAAATGCGTGTCTTGGCCTGGATCACCTTCTGGGAGTGACTTTTTTTTCACATGCAGTGCATATGTAGGCAACTAGCCTAACTTTAGCCAGCTAAACAGCTACACATAGGTGACAAGGACTTCATCCTACCAGTCTAAAGCATCTACCTGCAGGAATACCTATATCATGGAGACACAGGACTTCTATTAGAATACAGTATAAATAAAATGTTTCTCAAGAAAGCTAGGAGTGATATTACAAACACCAAGTCTAGGCGAGCATGTATTGGTATTACCAAGGGCTTTGCTATGGACATCAGCAAGAGTAGGCCCTGGACCTTAAGGTCAGGCTCATCAAATGCTCTGCTTTTACAGGGCTTGGTCCTAATCACATTAGTGTAAGTCAGCAGCAAGCCTACCTAGTGTAAATCAGCAGCAAGCCTACCTATGTCATTATAGTTGTACCAAGCAAATCAAGGTGCCTGGGCCTGGTTTCACCTCCTCTTACTAATGTTCTGCCAGGATTATTGATAGCACTGGTGCACAAGCAAGGAAACTATCAAAAATATTCATTTCAAGCTCCACTGCAAGCAGAGTAAAATAATCAATATTCACTTACAAATTAAAAAAAAAAAAAAAAAGGAAACAGAAAAGAAAACTTGCTTTGGAATTGCCCTTCTAAGGACCTACAAGTAAAATTTAGTATGAATAACTGGAAGAAAATAGAATAACTGGAATAAAATAGTAAGTGTACAATTAAAATAACCTGTACAAAGGAATATTCTCCAGATAAACAAAATCCATACCTAGTTTGCTTCCAACGTTTTTATACTTGCCTGTTTGCTTTTTCTTTTTAATTTCTTCATTTTTTTCCCTCCACTAAACGCAGGTTTTGTCAGTTTGGTTCTGTCTGAAGTCAGTTTCATTTCCCTCTTCTTTGCTATTCAAATACAGTTCCCTGGCTTTGTCACAGATATCTTTTTAGATGAACAGGTACCTGAACTGAATGACTGAGCATTTTGTGCCTTCCCATTCTGTCAGTTTGCACAAAAATTCATTTTGCTTTTTATTTCTTTTTCTGGGTGTCACCAAAATTAGTTCTCATTTCCATCTAAAGTTCTACCAGAAAAACAGTAACAAAACGAGAGTTTTGAAAAAATCAGGCAGACTATTTAGTCCCAAGTGTTTCAATGTTTTATTTGGACATTGGTTTTATTTAATTGCTTAATACTGTTTTCCAAAATTACTTTAAAACACAGTCTAATATAATCTAAAATAGTGTTAAGTTGTTGGTGTCTTTTATATAGATCATAAAATGCAATTAATTTTGTGATTGGATGCTCAGCTGGAGTTATTTGTTACTTACCACAGTAAAGCAGATGTTTCATACCCTCTGGGTAACTGTACACCATACGAAGGCATTGAAAACTTTTTCCTTTTTTTTAAATAAAAAACCCCTAACAATATTACTGGTTTCATGGTGCTTCCCATTCTAAATACAGGGACTTATTCATCAAGAATACCAAAATGTGGCAACTCTCTATGAATTTGGAGCACATAATTATAGCAAGCCTCAATAGCTGGATCTTATTCCTTAATGCTTTTTTCTTATCTACCCCTATGAGCTGTAAATATTTGTTTCTCTGCAATTCAAAGATATTACTCAGTCACTAGTGAGAATGTAATACTGACTCTCAGCTTTGCTGGGATGCCCAAAAAATGAACTGGAAATCAAGACAGCTGCAAAGCAATATTATTTTAGAGCAGGGACATAGGGACAGGTTCCTTTGGATAATCTTGGCTGTGAACTTGTAGTGTTTAACTGGGTCTGTGACATGCTTATGGACATGCTTTCATCTGGCAATATACACCAGCTACTTGAACCATCCACGTAACAGGAGAAAGGTGCCTCTCATTTCTTATGTCAGAAACATTTGTCATGGAGAAAGAACAAATCATTGTGGACAGTTATAGCAGACCACTCAATATGCAGCAAGTTCACACCCTACAGCCCAAGCTTTGCTCTTGATCCCTCTCCTGAATTACCACTCCTCATTCCTACTGCAGGAGAAATTAACAGCCTCGAGGCAAAAAGCACGGTCCCGTCAGGCTGCACACCGGGCAGGGCAATAGCAATGGGAAGCCCCTTCCCATACAGAAACTAAACAGGGGGGTGGCCAGATTCAGCAGGGAAATGAGCCAACATGTGGGAAGATGAGATAGGAAAGGAAATTAATGGGGAGAACAATCTTGTTTCATGAGTTGGACCGTAGCCTCTGCGCATCGTCTGGCACAATCCCGTTCAGCCTCCAGGCGTTCGTCACGCTATCTGGTACCCACTAGAGGCTCTCGACGCTGTGAGCTCTTGGACAGCCCTGAATAAATTCACAGGGTTGTACCCTGTCTCTTCCAGGAATGCTGTGTGTGCAGGGCTGGGAGTTCTCCTGGCACACCCACCAACTGTTTCATAAGCATGTATCCTCCACAGGAGAGATGACCAGAGACTGTGAGCTCGGACAAAATACTCCGTTAGAAATGAATGAAGGGAAAGCTTTTGCTCATCAGTGGGAAGCAGTTATCTGAAACATTAGAATGAAAGTAGATTTGAATATTATTAGTCAGAGAGAGCTCATACTACACCTCCGAGGAAAAGTCTACTTAAACCTACTTTACATCAATTAAATATTGATACAAGCACAGTTTTCTTTTTACCTGAACCAGAAATCTCAAAACACTCACTAAAGTTGGTTCTGCATTACTTCCCTCGAGTTGAAGGTTGCTTCTCACCGATTCCTGGAGTTCTCCTTAGTGTCTGCAAGGCCACACTGCCCAAAGCCCTGTCTGGGATCTGAGCTCCATTTGTTTTACAACTTTTCGGAACAAACAAACAGCAGGATGTCAGCCCTGACTCCAAAAGCTTTTAAGTTCGAGCTAAACCCTGGCAACTGGCAACGCGCCGCTCCCTGTGCAGGCTCTCTATTGATTACAAGAGGGGCTCTGTGCAGAGACAGCAGTTTTCTCCTCCATGGCTGCAAAAATTAGAGCCAACTTGAGCAGAGGGTGATAGCAAAACAGAAATCAGAGTGCAAGGGAAGGAAAACTAAAGTCATGGCAATAAGAATAGGTGGTTGTGTAGATGAGATGTGCACAGAAACAAAGTCCTGGGAAGATATTTATGCCAGCAAAATGATTAACTTATATGCTTTACCCCACACGGCCAGTCAGTAGCAAGGTCAAAACCAGGGACCAGATCTTTTATTCTGATTTCCACTAACACCCTCAACACTGAGTATCGCTGGATACCTGCTGGAGCATGAGCAGTGCGGTGAAGCAACTGTGTCCGAAGCAGTATTTTTTTGTCATTTGTTCCCATCTGTTTTTTCACTTACAACTCACCAGAGTTTGTGACTAACAGCAGAATTTGACCCATTGGATACAAATCAGCAAGTATCTGTATTTCAGCATTTGTTTTGCCAGAACCTTGTGATAAGGCTAAACAGATCCTTCAGCCACAGCATCTCTCTCTGATCTTCTTTCATTCCTCTTATTTCCTTTCACAAAGCCCCTGTTGAAACAGTGAAGAATTCCACACAAGGCAATGAAGATTCAATATACATTGCTTAGAGAGAATTATTTTCCTATAAATTGATTTTAAAAAAAAATCTTGGCATTTTGACCAAAACCACATCTCTTAAATTATCTCATATCCCTCCAAACACACACTCCTAAGCCCTTTTTTGTCCATACTAGAAAGACAGTCGTACTTTGGCACAATTTAAAAGGTTTTAAGAATCATGATGATTTAAAACAAAGTATTCCCCAAGCAGACTGTGGACTTGAGCAGAAACAGCCGCAGAGTCCTGCGGGGACTTCACAATGTAGAATTGATTTAGCAGGGAAGTGTGTAGATTGAACAGTGATGGATGCTATAGAAAACTCTGTGATATAGAAGATAGATGGTCATTTGAAAAAGATCAAGGAAAAACACACTGAAAATCAGAAGAGCCTCCAGCTTTTTGCAAATTGTGATCAGTATCAGGCACAGTAAGGATGCAGGCAAAAAGTGCATGGGTAAAGCCATGCTCTGCAGTTTCGTCTCTCTTTGGAAGGGCTGCCCCAGTGTGAAAAAGCTCTTACAGTAATAGATTGTGTTAGACATGAACACAGCTATAGGAAAACTCCTCTTACACAACATAGGGATATGCATGCAGGGCATTCACACACTGAAGTGTAGATATTGCTAGTGCCAGATAAAGGGAAAATAAGCAGCAAGTGCCGCCCCCCCCCCAGCTTCTCCTTGCCAGGGGCTGAGCCCCCCAGCTGTGCTCCCAGCTCCCTCTCCTGCCTGCACTGAGGAGGGTGCTGTGCACCAGGCGCTGCACGGATGGTCACCTCAGGACCAGAGGTCTTCCCTGGCTGATGATGGTCACCCCAGGGACCAGGGGTCTTCCCTGGCTGATGATGGTCAGCATGGGAGAGGAGGGAGTGAAGAGTTCCCTGCCCTGGTGGGTGCCAGGCATTTATTAAATACATCTCTTATTGTTTTCTTTTTTGTGGAAGAATCTTTTGTTTGTTTGTGGAGACTAAACATGAAGGTTATCCACTTAAGGTCTTACTCTTAGCAAGCACTTTGGGCTCTTTACTGTTCTGCAAGCAGAAGATGGGGTGATGGAAATATGACTTCAAACATTCCCTGTCTTCTCATGAAAACACATCCCAAGACAAAATGTTGTAAAAAACCAAACCACATATTTTTTATAAATTCCTATCAGCGAAATGAAATCTCATCACGTTGTAAACACCAGAGAATATACTTTTTGTAGAGACACTAACACAAAATATGTGCTTGCTAGTTTAAGTTAAATTCAAAGGGCTCATTTTGAGACTGACTTCCAATTCTTAATTTCGCAAATGCTGTTAATACTTTCAACACCTCATTAGCATATGCTGTATGCTCTTTAAATTATACAGGCGCTGCTATCAAAAAATTGCTAAAGGAGATTCCAGAGAACCCCGACACACAAAGATGCTTAATATCTACCATTTTAGCGTTAGTCAGAGCCTACATAGATCAAAGATATATTCTGGGACAGTATGATTATAAGCCTGCACAAGTGAAGAATAAGAACCAAATGAAAGGGCAGGACTCTGAGCATCTGCATTTCTGTAGACTAAATACACTTATAAAGGAAAACGCATTGGGAGACACTAATGAGCTGTACACTATAGCAGTGCCAGAAGAGCTGGGACAGAAGACTGGCACTGGAATCCTAAAATTATAGCAATAAAAATTAACAGTTTTCTTCCTCAAAGTTTGTGCTGCTTTCCATCTGGTTCTTCATAATAGCAAAATTCTCCATTTATTACAATATTTAAATGAAGAAGCCTCAAACATAGACAAGTAAAAAACTCTGTCCATGAAAAATTCCTACAAGTGCAAAATTTGTAACAGGAAACTTTGAAATATAATACATTTCTGTAAAGCCTTTAGAAGACATTGTGTGAGCAAATGCAGGCATCTCAGAACATGTGAGCAAAAATAGAGCTAATTTTGAAAGGGTTGCAAATGCTTTCATGCAGGTTTTCTTTGCATTTTTAAACCACAAGAGTGGTTGAAAATAATGGTAACTTAAAAGAGCTCATGAAAGAAGGTGGAATACTTTTTTAAAAAGGAGCCATAAAGTAAGCTTTCAGCCTTGGAGCAATGTATCTTCAGGAGTTTAACTCAATGACCATGCTACTTGGCTCATTTGCTGATTGCCAATTTTGCTGATTATTTCTTGATCTGAATACCTACCCTTAGGAAAAAAAAAAATAAAAAAAGTAGGTAGCAGACTCATTTATCTGCCCTGTAATGACTAAACAACTGAGTGATTTCAATTCCCTCATTTGAATTTACAAATACAGGAAAGCCTGTAAATGCCAATATATTCCTTTCTACGCTCATATTCCAGAAAAGTTCACTCACGTTTTTCATTCCCAAGAAGCACAAAGAGTTTTACAGGTTGTGAACAAAGATCACTTTGCCAGCTGATTAAATAGTTTTATATGAGGAAATACAGCAGCAATTCTCTTCTGTTTCAGAATTAAGGAATGGGAATCTTAATTAGACATAGGGATAATATCAGCTAGCTACATAAAACAGAATAAAAGTGGGTAAAGGGTATAAAATCTCACGCTTCAGGACATTAGTCAAGCAGTAATGAATGGGTTAGTATAAAAATACCCCTGGGGAGTAGGCAATTTTTTCATTTCCCCCTTCATTTATCGCCTTTGAAAGTTAACTCATCTGAACAGGTGTAAATGAGTCCAGTGGGTCTAATGAGACAAATGAAAAAGAGGATGGGAGTTACAGTGAGGATCGCTAGTTTGGAAACGAAGCTTCACGAGAAGAAATAGCTGAATAATGCATTAGTCTGCCTGAGAGCCACCTCTGCTACCTTCCCCCCTGCTCCTCGCCCCACATTTTGTCACCGATTACCGAGGTGAAGCAATTAGGCATGTCGATTCTCAACTACCCATAACCTATTGCTAGCTCCCCAGCAGGGATGAGCCTATTATGTACATACAAATACAGCAGCTTTCCCGTTTGTACGGACCAGTACGTTTTTAGGATCAATTTATCTCACTGTTCTAATGTGCAAAAGAGATGTAACGTGTCTTCTTACCAAACCAAACAGTATGTATCAGTGAATTTTTCATCTTCAGCCCAGCATGTGCTCTTTCCATGGGGGAAACATGATGTGTTATATGAATTTTGGTGTCAGCTATGGCTTGTCTTCACTCCAGTGATGGCTGTTCCTATGCAGAGATCACTTTTGCTGCAAAATCCTAATGACAAGGCACAGATTGTAACCTCAGTAAAACTAAACTAACTCAGTCCCACAGTCCTCACCTGCAAACGATTTTGGCTACTTATTTGCAGCAAAAACTACCAGCATCCAGTCTCTAGTAGCGTTTTACTGCAAGATAGCTGTAAATCCTGCAGAAACACCCCTCTCTGCACTGAAGACAAAGCCTATGCGCACAAACCGAGCTGCCAATAAATTCAATGCAAGTTGTAGATAAGCCAGATTCTCAGCTGGTGTCGATTGGCACAGCTCCACGCATGTCGATTACAAGCAATATGATGTCTGTCTCTGCTGGTGGTGGGCCATGTGCTAATTTGCAACAGGAGAGGACACATCACACTGGATGGCTCGTGCCGGGCTGCAGCAGATCACGTTGAATTAACAGTTTGCACAGTTTGATGGTCACCCCATTTTACCCAGGATCGCAGTGGCCAGGGCTTTGACCCAGGCTTGGTTCCCAGCTCTGATGGAGATGATCAAAACATCTCCCTGATCGTACTAATTGTCCCATGACATAGGATGATGCGGTGAGTAGATGTCAGCTTCTCTTGTGGACGTTGCTCCAGGGTGTACATTGTGGTGTTATACGTATGGAGTCAGAAGCGGGGCTGTGGGTAACCCTGTAACCTGCCCGGTGCAGAGACACTGCAAGCAGCACTATAAACATTTCATGAGCTCACAACAATTATTTGCCAGTTAATACACACAGCAGGCAGCCAGGGCTAACAGGCTACTAGGCTCAGCATGAGCACACTCGCTGCCCATGACAGAGGCACCCCATGAGTATCTGCTGTCTGGGCAGCCATCAGTCAGATGGGGAAGCGTCAACTGCCTTGTTGGAAATGACTGAACCTTGACCTTGATGAGTTGCTCTCATTTTATTTCTTGGAGTTTTATACCATCACATGTCAGTAGTTTTCTCCTGAGTACTTAATTTATGGCTCAACAATTTTGCTTCTGTCTGTGTTTTTACTTTTCTTGCTTTGCATGGCTTTGGCTTATGTTCCCTTAGAGCTCAACACCAACTTTTTTTCAGTAAAGCTGAGCTGAAATTAGAGATCTCAGCTTCACAAATGCAGGCCTTGGGTCACAGACAGCTAAAACCCTGGGCTGCATGCTTCATCACCATCTCCAGCAGTGCAGTCACACTCTGCACTGACGCTAGCCCTTGGGCAGCTGAGCAGCAAGCCTGGAGACAGGATCGGATCCAGTTAGCAGCGATTATTTTTTTCTTCTGCATTGATTTAGTTTGCAGCCAGACCGTGTTCCTGGCCACACAAGTGTGAGCAGCAGCACTAAGGAGGGAAGGGAACAGCCATTTGAGGACAAGGTGAAGGAGACCAATCCTGCAGCCTTCATCAGCAAGGTGATCTTCCACCTGACTCTACCAGTTATGAAACTACAGTTTGAGAACAACCCACCCAAAAAGCCCAGTACCAAGTTAACTAGGGAAACATCCACAGGAAATGTGAGTCCTCTTTCCCCTAGACAAAGTAGGGAACTGAGTTCAAGTCTCTCAGTCCTGAAAAAGCCCCCTTGTTATTGAGCTACTGGTTAGAAGGGACACATTTACCTTTCTTCCTTTATTTTGGGAAAGGGCTTTCAACAAAGTCCTCCAGAGCCATCGGTATCATTTTTCCTAAAGATGTCCAAAATTAGAATAAGGGTCTTCATTTCATGTCAAATAAAATGTTTCAAATATTGCATTGAAATTTTTATTTTAAATTTATTTAGACAAGTTTAAAAAAAAATAAAAAAAATTTGCAGGTTGAAATAAAACTTCCTCTTCCATTTAGCAGCCAAACCAAGAAATCAATTATTCGTGGGGTCCTATCCTGCAGTGCTGCTCTACTATGTATTTTATAGAAAACATTTCCTACATTTTCTACTGTTCTCTGTTTTCTCAGTGATGTGTCCCAAAGGACAGTCGTAAGGAATTACTTGACCTCTAGTGTCCCTGAGGCTTTCAGAAAGAATCTGCTGATGATGCGTACTGAAACAGAAGATGCAAAAGAAAACAGATTGAAGACAACTTCTATGGTTTGAGGTTATTTTAGAGCATGAGTTTAAGACCAGCTTTTCATAAAAATATAGGGACAGCCTGATTTTCCATATCAAAATCTTCTCCTGGGAGTAATAGTAGGAAAAAAGAGCTTTCTGATCCTTCTTTCATCTGTACTGATGCTTCTGTAGAAAGATTACATATGGACTTCATCACCATTTAATATAACTAGTTTTTAAAACTTTTGCTCTGACTTAATTCTCATGAAACTTTTCACCATGAGAAAAGATTACAATTTCCAAACCAAATCCTGAGAACTGGACAGAAGATTGAACTGATGGAAGGATTTATTTATTTGTGTCTGTTGTCATTGAAATGTCGGTGTTGGTTAGACTGTAATTAAAAATTCTGTTTGACTGATGCACAAGGGAAAATTTTTCAATTCTTTTCTACATTTTAGAACCCAAAGATCCACTTTAAAAGAACCACGTCTAGGGCCTATAGCACAGCAGGTGTGGACACACGATCTACAAGGCTGAGTTATGACAGGTGAACAAATTGCCACTATGCAGCTGAGCTCCAACAGCTGGCCAGTTGTGCCTCCTGGCTCATTCCAATAATGAAACAGAATATATTAGATGAAGCAAAATGAGTTTCCTCAATGGTGGGGAAAAGCATGAAGAGTCGGTTATTACCACCCAGCTGCTGGGCAATGATTTCTTACACCACAGTGATTCAATCATTCTGGATTGTATGCCAAAAAGGTACATACAATCAGTGCTAGGAGCCTGGATGATGAGTGGTAACTTTCCAAGTTTCCATGGCTTGATTGCATTTCATCATGTGTAACTTTAGAGTCATTCTCAGGAATAACACAATCATTTGTGCCCACATCACCTAAAGAGGCTCGTGTGGGCTTTTCAAAAACATTTTTGACTATTAGGAACTTAAATTCTATTGAAAACACTGAAGTATTTACATATGATATAATACTTGTCCTAATGTATACCTGCCAAATTGCGTCATCTTGTAACTTGTCACATCAACATATTTCAAGATGCACAACAAGCTGTTTTAAAACTTTAAGGTGTTTCTGTTTGTGAATTATTTTACACTGAAAGAATTTGTGATGAGTGTTTGCTCAATCTGATTATTTTTGTGCACAGCAATTTGCAAAGTTTTCTATTTCTGTACTCTTTTGGGGGAAAAAAACTTTTTTATTTCCACCATATACTTTTCATTTCTTTCTTTTTCTCCTACCATTTTTGTGACAAAATCTCTCAATCAAGCAAGAAGCACAAACAGAAGTGTGTAGCAGCCATTTCCACTGGAAAGCCAGTGTTTTACTTCTTGGTCTTTGTTGTAAGATGATTTATTGACTCCTTGCCAATATTTTACACAGCTATAAAGAGCTTTTAGGCATTCATTTTAGCTTTTACATTAAGCTGGATTTCACCTGACTAAATGTCTTTAGTGTAGACTTCAACATACGAAGTAGATTCCTAGCTTCCCCTTATAGTTTTTAGAGAGAAACAGGCATTGAAATAGAATAGGTCATCTTACCCTAAACTACACATTTAAAATGGGACACCTAAAATGAGACATCTAATTTGTGCCCTTAAATGTCTAATTCTTTCCACTGACTAAAGGGAGCTGATGGTGACTAGCTCAGACACAGGTTTATTCAGAGCAGGCATCCAAAACTGGTATGAAGTGATCCAATGCTTTTGCAGGTTTTCCCCGGGATCTTGTTAATGAAAGGAAGTGGAAACTGTACACAATTTGTCACTGCTGCCAGATCTCTACCATTCCAAGCTTCATCCCACCTGCATTTAGCAAACAAACATTGCTGATCAGCATGATGATAAGGAATTAAACATATGTGCAGTGCCACCACCCCAACCTCCACAGCTATAAAAACATCCTGCCTGTAAGTATCAGTTATAAGTATCCAGTTGAAATGAATTACCACTAGAATGTTAAATAAAGGTTATCTAATACTTTATTTTGGGGGTGGGGGAGGGATTTCTAACCTCAATCACATAATAATATTGAATGAACTGCATTTCAATCTTGTTGGCCAATAAAACATTGATTACACAGCTGATGCCACAGTACAAAAATTATATCTCTCTGAAAAAGCTTGTGAATATTTCACACAACAAAGAAAGTGTACTGTTCATAGAAATATTATGCAATGCGTTACACAAAGCCAACATAGCGTGGAGCGTATTATTTCCTAATATTCGTTTTTATGGTACTTCTAAGAGGTCTGTAAGTCATCTGTTTAGCCTGAAGAAATACATCCTGAGTGTTACAAAGCCAGGAAAAATCTGCAGCTCAGAATTCATAGGCTTTTCAATAACACTCCTGAACATTTTAGAGGCCAGCTAAATTTCAGTCCTGATGGAGCTTGTGGCAAGCTCCACAGATCCAAATTCTGGCTTCTTCTGCACAATGTGTTCTTGTGAGCCTGGTCTATTAACCCTTGGTGAGGCAGATTTCATAGTGCTTCTGATGCACTCATGCATTGCCACTTCAGAAATTCCTCTGTGAGAGGAAGAGAGTAATTCTGTGTGTTCTTAACAGTTTTCTTATTTGGTTCATATTTGGAAAGATTGACAAATATTTTTTTCCTTTTCTGGCAGAAGATGTTTAGTAAACTGAACAGACATATTGGAGTCCATGGAAACTGTGCTCCTAACTGCTCCTCTGATAATCCTCTCTCTATTCCTTAGCTGGCCATGCCCAAGGAAATATAGCTTTCTTTTTTTTTCCAAGGTGCTGCATTTCAGAAAACATACAAAGATATTTTTCCCTGAGGTCTTTAACTGTTTTTGCAAATAAACTTAATGAACTTTCTTTTTGGCCAAGGCCTTCAAAACACATCCCACCTTCCTTCCCTTTGTTGAGATTTGAAAGCTGTTTAATCAGTCACAATAAAAGGGAGCAGAGCTAGACAGAATGAAAGGACCAGAAGAGGAAATGTGGGATCAAATTCTCTAGTTCTTTTCATGCTTTACTCCAGAAATCATCTGTGAGAGATTGTCTGATTGGTTCCAATCTCATTTAATAGCCAACTAAAGACGTTCCTTAAAGAAGCCAGTAACATTCAGTGACTCTGAGCACAAAAGGGCATTCAGGGATTTTGTTTCTCAGTCCAAGGAAAGTGTTCAGAATCCTTTCTGATAAGATCATTCTGTAGCTTTAATTTCTCATTAGAGAGGTTTTCAATAAGTCTAAAGTCAGATTTCCATTCAGTCACATCTTGTGAATACAAGTTATTGTGCTGTTAAAGTGTTTGTTAATTTAGGAGAACATGTGGTACAGATGCGTGTGTTCTCATGATCCACTTTAGATAAGTGTGCATGTCCTCTTTGGAGTATTGTGGGGTGTGCTTTGCTGTGCTCTTTCTCAGATGGGGCAGCTAATAACTTGTCTGGCCATTGGATGAACAGGTGCCAAACAGCTCTCCAGCATTATGGGCATGTTTATGACTTGATAATAAACTGCAGAAAATTCATAAATCGTTAAAGAAACGGGAAAAGGAAGGGAGAAGCTCGGTTTGAGGAATTCAAACCTCAAATAGCAGTGGGTCTCAACTCACATGTACAATGATAGCACTAAGCTACTGCTCTTACACAAACTTTGTTTGCATCATGTTGTTGCTCTGTGAGCTGAGAAGAAACAAGCTACAGAGGGGATAGTTTTCCCACTCCAGCTGTGGGGTTTTGCTGCAGGAGAGTAGGAGTGGGAAAGGAGTGGGATCTTGACTTGCATTTCCCTCACTTGTACAAGATGAGTAGATGTTTATTTCATGAGGTTTGACTTTGACCTTAAAAGAGAGAATAGAAAACATGGGCTTTTGAAATAAATGCTACTGAACGTTAGCTCACTCTCTTTGCTAAAGATTTGCAATGACTCCCCAATTTGACCCTTGAGGAGAAAGTAAAAAAAAAAAAAAAGAAAAAAAAAAAGGAACAGTCTTTTAAAACCACTCCCTTGCAGCTCCATCTCACCCTTGTTCAGCCATAGCTGAGATGAGAAACTGCCCTTCCAACACCGCCTTGGGAGCTTGGCTCAGCCAAAGCCAACAGCTCTCCCTGCAAAGGCTCCGCTTTCGCTGCCAGTGGCCGTGAGGCACTCCGTAAAGGGCGAGACTACAAAACAGTGAGGCCCCACATCACACCAGCAGCCCATATTTATGTTTGAAAAGGAGGAGGAGAGGAGTGAGGCAGTGAGATGCCTGATAGTTGCTCAGGTAGGATGGGAAATATTACTGATAACATATGCAACATAAATCCTTATGGTTTTTGCTATGTACAGCTTCTGTGCTCAGCTGCAGCCTGCTCACCATTTTTATCATTTATTCCTGAACAAGTGCTTCCTGTTGTGTATCACATGGAGTGAAGGAAGGTCCTTCACACAGATGGTAGATCATAGAATCATAGAATGGTTTGGGTTGGAAGGGATCTTAAAGATCATCTAGTTCCAGCCCCCCTGCCATGGGCAGGGACACCCTGCACTAGACCACATTGCCCAAAGCCTCATCCAACCTGGCCTTCAACACTTCCAGGGATGGGGCCTCCACAACCTCTCTGGGCAACCTGTTCCAGTGCCTCACCACCCTCACAGGGAAGAATTTCTTTCTAACATCTAATCTAAATCGACCCTCCTTCAGCTTGAACCCATTCCCCCTTGTCCTGTCACTACACCCCCTGATAAACAGTCCCTCACCAGCTTTCCTGTAGGCCCCTTCAGGTACTGGAAGGCCGCAATTAGATCTCCCTGGAGCCTTTTCTTCTCCAGGGTGAACAATCCCAACTCTCTCAGCCTGTCCTCATAGGAGAGGTGCTCCAGCCCCTCCCGATCAGCTTCATGGCCTCCTCTGGACTCACTCCAACAGTTCAATGTCTCTCCTGTACTGGGGCCCCCAGAGCTGGACGCAGTACTCCAGGTGGGATCTCACAAGAGTGGAGTAGAGGGGCAGGATCCCCACCCTTGACCTGCTGGTCACGCCTCTTTTGATGCAGCCCAGGACACGGTTGGCTTTCTGGGCTGCAAGCGCACACTGCTGGCTCATGTTGAGCTTCTCATCAATCAATACCCCAAGTCCTTCTCCTCAGGGCTGCAAAGAGATGTTTAGACCAAAGGGTAGCTGAGCAGCCTAAAGTACCCAGATGGACTTAAGTTTCTAAAAATTAACTTCCTGGCAAGCTAAGGTTCTCAATGGTGTGAAAAACACAGGATTATCCCAATGCATTAGCTTAAACCTGACTTTCCTAAAATGTCCAAGCAAAATTATGAAACAAAACACTGCACCTATGGTAATAAAGCCAAGTTTGCCCAGGAACATTCCTCCCCACTGGATCAAGGTCATCTTTGCTAATAAACCATTAGGCTGTTCCCCAGAATGTGTATGGGCTTTTCACATCATCTCTTTCACCAAAATCCCAGATATATCCTGGATGTTAAACGGCCCAGGGACCATTCCCAATATATAGCTGGCATTTAGTCACCCTCTCTTTGTGGCTAGAGCAGCTAACTGGAGTAGACGTGAGCAATTGGCTTCCACACACAGAAGCTTTCCCCAGCATGTCTAACTTGGTGGGATGACCATAGAACGAGCGTCTAAATTAAGATCCTAAATTCATATCTAGGCAGCTAAATAAATGTGGCTTCATTCTCCAAGTTGTGGAGTACCCCAAACTCCTGCTAAGGTCAATGGCAGCGACAGGTTTCTAGTGTCCCTGAAAATAAATCTTGGTTTGTTTGTGTAGAGTTTCAGAAGTCTGATGTTAGATTTGGAAATTTTGACCAAGCTCTGTGTGACAGTCTTTAATATTGGATGGATTATTCCCATAATCTCCCTGGAAAATGCAAACATCCATTTGCAAACAAAACACCAGGCTGATGTGTTTGCACTAGCAGAAGTTGAATGTGGCTGAAAATTTGGCCTTGGGTGGCATAGAAAAGATACTATTTGAATCTTAGCTGCAAAAGGTAGTACCTATAAAACCTCAGCCAGTGAGATAATAAATTCTGAAAAAAAATAGAGCAAAGCCTTTGCAATTCATGGATTGAGTCTGTTTCTTGAAATAAGAAGGAGGTCATGTCTATTCTTTGTCACATCAGGTGGTATCTAAAACGTGAAAAGGATTTTTGGATTCCAGTCTATGGCTGTTATTAATTCATTTGAAAATCCTCTGATTATGCCTCATTTCCAAGTTGAATGTGGTTTCTACAGGGACTGCACATGGAATTGCAGAAAAGCCATTTGCTACTGATATTCTTTAGTCTTGAAATGGCTTGTGATTAACCAAAATGAAACCCATGCACATTTTTAATATGGTATCCCATTTCTCCCTAATTATTTAGTGTAAAATATATAGTGATACATTAGCATGATTGGGTTACACTTTGCTTGTCACATAAGAGCACAGCAAAGCTCACAGAATTGACAATATTTTCTAAATTTTAATTTTATTTTAGACTTCTCACTTTAAAAGGAAAGGTATATGTTTGTCACCCAGATATCAAATCCTACTTTCTCCATAAACTTATCTTTCTGAGTTATCCTTATTAATCATTGTTGTCACAGCAAAGTGACTGGAGGCAAAACAATGAGTTCAGCAGCGATTAAAACAAATGATGAGAGAAATGGAGCCATTGCATGGACACACTGCTTTTAATCTATAACGAAGACTGATGCTTATACTGGAAACAAAACTATCCTGGTGGTCTTCATTTCTTCTTCAATCAATATCCCATCTGCATCTAAACCAGCAAGCTCTCTTCACAGGAGGGATGTTTATGACTGAGGCTGTCAGCTGGCCCTAAGCGGTGTCATTTTGTTGGCTTTCATAGAGCTACGCTGCTTTAGGTCGGCTTAAGATCTCAATATACATACCAGGGGTGTCAAAGGGCAGGGTAAAGGTATGTGAAACACCTGTCTGAATACAGCGGGATAATCACCTCTTTTGACCAGCTGGTTATACTGCATTTAATGCACCCCGGGATGTGTTTTGCCCTCGTGGCTGCCGGGGCACACTGCTGACTCCTGTTGAGCCCGCTGTCGACCAGCACCTTGGGATCCCTTTCTGCAGAGATGCTCTCCAGCCGCTCCTCTCCCAATTCATACCTGTGCCCAGCGTTAGGTGCTTGTTCTGGCACTTTGTCTCCCAGCGTCTCAATACTGCTGGTTCTTCAGTCCTGTGTAAGTGAAAGGAGACATCACAGGGATGGTGTTTTATAAATACTCGATTCAACACTGCTTTGCTCAGGTCTAATACTCGTATAACTCCATTGAATTCCAGCCTTAGTTTTAGAATTGCCTGGAACGGCTGAAACTGCTGTTATGTCATGTTTTACCACTTGTAAAACAGGGGTAGTGTTACCTGCCTTCTTTGTTCTGCACCACGGAGCCTCCATAGGCAAAGTGTTACATAAATGCTCCGCATTTATTATTTCAAATAGTAAATCAAGGGCAGGACAAGCACAGCAAGCTGGAACAGGTCTTAAATCTGCAGACATAAGCAGAGTTGTGTGCGCAAAATGTTTCAAAAATAATATAAAAATGTGAGACTAATTCTCTGTAGTGAAGGAGCAAGAGTAATTGCAGAAGTGTACGGGTGAGATGGGAATCATGGGAATTATCACTCCCACAAAATTAACTGCAACAGTGTTTTGCAAGCACACAGGACATGAGTATGAAAGATCAGTCAAAAGAACTGGAAAAGTGATCCAGCAGAGCTATAGCAAAAGCCAGAGTCTCAGTTGCTACTGTTAGAAGTTGAGGCCTTTACGGTTTTGCTTCATATGGACTAAATGAACATTACTGACAGGACTCTGCTTATATTGGCATAATTCATTTCCCCACAAAAAAATCCTGCACCAGCTAAATCCATAGGAAAATTTCTATTAAGTAAAGAATTAGGTCATTGCATATGGCTTCAGACAGCCATCACATCAGTGATATATGGGAATATATTGGTGCAGGACTTCCTGGAAGTCAGGCATTTTGATATCCTTAATTTGTCTGAAGAGCTACAAGTCCATTTCCAGATGCAGGTCAGGTAACTGTGCCTTACTTCAAAAGACACAGAGGAAGGTCAGTTTATGTTAAGTAGGATAGAGTATATTTCTGTAGAAAATATACTGAGGTACATATAGAAAATATGAGGTAGCCTATCTTCCTGACTTTAAAAATCACCATGCACTTCATCCTAGCACTAAGGTCACCTATTCTTTATGGAGAAAAATGATGCCTTGAGTGAAAGGGGAAATCAGTCTTGGACACAGCAGAACCAGTACAGATATACTCTGATCTGAAGAGCATATACAAAAGATACCTCCTGGATGCTATTCAGTACAGCTCTATCAGGGACCCTCTGATCACAGGTTGAAAACATCTCTTAATCAAAAACATCTCTTCACAGAAAGAGAAGGTTTACAGGAATGGTTGCTTTACTTTATCCAAGCTTTATGGGATTTCCATGTGGTTTAAGAAGAGAGGCCTGAAATACTTGGCTAACTCATGTGAAAATAAGATAAAATAAATTACCTACTAAAGTTAATTAAGGACAGATTATGTCCCACTTGCTCAAAGGGATAGTTGCAATTGTAACCCTTCTAACAAACATCTTCTGTGCTCTCCTAATGACAAAGGACGAGGCTGCGTGCTGAGTCCACGGGCATCGACATGGGGCGACTTTGTGCAGGAGCAGTACGTAGCACCACAAAAAGCAGTGCTCCTCCTGGGCTTCTCCCTGATGCAGAAATCCCACCAGTGGTCAGTGCTGCTGCAGGTGATTCTGGAAGTTGCTGAGGCTCCTTAATGCCCACTAAAGCAAAAGAGAACCCAGGCTGTGCTCAGCTGTTGAAAGAAACATTCAGCATTTTGTAGAAGTGACTCTCGGAGTCTGTAACGTCAGAATAGGAAACCTGGGAGTGGTGTTTGAAGGGTGAGAGCTTGAAGATAGTTTCCCTCTTTCTATACAGTATCTGCAAGACTAGAACCTCACACAAGAATCATGTTGTTTGTCATGCAGACTTCAGCCATAACTCAGGCAGTGAAGGAAAATACCTTCACTTCTTGCTGTTGGAGTCCAAAATACACTTAGCATATTAATTCAGGCTGTATACTTGGGGAGGAATTTCATGTTCATGTGAAAATACCCAGAGTCATCGGGACATATAATGCTTCCCAAAAGCCCAGAGCTATTTGCAGCTACCAACGGTATTTTCTGCAACTGAGCTCCTAAATCTCAGACCTCTGAAAGCCAGGAAATATCAGAGAAAAGCCATATACATGGACTATTTACCCAAACATCTTTAATTCTACTGACCCTGAGTGAAGTGATAGAAAGCAGGAAGCACCTGCCAGTAGTTTAGCTGTGCCCAATTTATTAGCTGTAAGTGTCCTGAAGGACTGAAGATAATATGGAGCAATTGGGAGAGCTGTGATTGTGATGTGAGGTGCTTCAGGCATCCTCTGCATATGTGGAGAAAGGAAGAGCTGCAAATGTACCTCAGCAGAGGCTGCAGTGCCTCATTTCAGTGGTGTGCTGAATAGATTGTGTCAGAAGCTTAGCATAATTTCTCTTTTTGTCTTGGGGATTATCATCCGTTAAATGTGAGATGAGTGAAATCTGTGGGTCTTATCCTGGGAAAATGAAAGAGGGGCGTTAGATGGCATTGTGTATGAAGGGTGAGGGGATTACAAAAGGAAATGGAAGAATCATAAATATTAGCAGACGTGTTGCTTTTTAAGAGCATGGAAAGTATTTTACAGCAGGCGTTTCCCGCTCTATTCATTTCAAAGAAAGGGAGCACGTGTGTGTGGTAAAGACACAGTATATAACTTAGAGATGGCAGAATTATGGATGAGCTCCTCACCTGCATTTGCTTTTAGAGATTCAAGATGAGTGAACTCAACACTGCAGAAGGACACAGGGCATTGTGGGCAGCATTGTGTCTAATTAACAAGTTCTGCCACTCTGTTTCCAAGGGGGTGGTTTCCTTCCTTTTGTTTGTACTTTGCCTGCTTTTGATGGAGGAAGGCTGGAAGGGTGGCAGGGTATTGGGGTCTGTTTCAGGAAGAAAAACTGTTTCTCAGACAATCATAGAATACCAGGTTGCAAGGGACCTCAAGGATCATTTGGTCTGACCTTTCTCAGCAAAAACACATTCTAGACAAGATGGCCCAGCAACCTGTGCAGCCAAATCTTAAAAGTGACCAATGTTGGGGAATCCACCACTTCCTTGGGGAGATTATTCCAGTTGCCAATTGTTCTCGTTGTGAAAGATGTTCCTTTTGTGTCCAATTGAAATCTCCCCAGGAAGATCTTGTAACCTGTGATGAACTTGTAACCATTAGACAAGACAGCAATCAAGCACAAAGGAGTTTTTTACAGTGTTTTGCACGGACCTGCTACCGTGTTTGGGTAAAAATAAAGGATACAACTTTATTCTGAAATGTTCTTTTTGTCTGTTGTATACATTGGAAGCATGGTGCGAAGGGTATGAATATGCTTGGAAATGTTTTCAAAGGGTTCATTAGACGCCTGAAAAAAATCACAAAAGTAGTCTATGTCCTCACATGTTAGCTCTTCTATTCCAAGGTGGGAACAATAAGTGGTAATTACAGGTGTGAAAATCATCTCTCTAAATATGGTTGTCTCAGCAGAATGAGAATATCCATGGGTATAAATATAGATGGGGGAAGGAAGCTCGAAAAGCTGTGAATTGCTTTCTTGCTATCGCTGCTCCACAGCAGCACTAGCACATGAGAGTCTGTGATGTGCGTCAGGGGTACCTGTTCTCAGCTCCTCTATCCAAGTACTGTCTTTAAAGTGTATTTCAAGCACCTCTCTTCCCCTCTATTCGCTTTACAGAGAGACAAGACAAAACCTACAAAAGAACAGAAATCCTCAGATTCATAGGAATTTGCAAAAGACAGAAAAAGGGAATGCAAAAACCTCTGTTAGATTGACAGTTGCTGGCAATTCACACACTTCCAAAACCAGAGCGCACTAGAGCATGCCAGCAGCCAGCCCCATGCATCCCTCACATCAGTAATTGTTAGATCCCACGAGAAAGCAAAGAACAAAGTCCCCAGACCCCACCTACCCTCTCTCATCCTTACTTTGGGCATGGCCCCTTAGCTTAGGACCAATAAACTCTTTCTTCTGTACTTCCAGATGCTTCCTCCATTAATTCTTGCTTCCCTCTTTGCAGGCATTTCTATTTGTAGCTCATTTTATTTTGCAAGTACCTCCTTAATTTCCTGCTGAGTTCAGATGAGTTCATTCCCCACTCTGACTATCCCCTTCAAGAATATCCAAGGTTGACAGATATACAGATCATAACAATATGAATAGCTTATAGCAATAGAATGATTTTCCTTTTGGGTTAATACAATGGAACCACATTACAAAAGGATTAGAAAAATGTCCACTGTGTTTTCAGAAAAGAGTATGCTCATTTTCAGACATTGCACCTAGAAGAACAATTAGCCGATTTACATGGTAAAGTGAATCTTCAGTTCTTAAAAATATAGACCAATATTATCAATAATCTGTAGAAATACAGAGGTTACCAACTCAGTTCTTCACTTAAAACTTTGATTTGAAATGTGATTTAAAGCCCATTAATGTCAGCAGAAGACTTTCCACTGAATTCTAAAGGAGTTTGCATCAGACCATTACAGATGTAACATTTCTGGCTCTGTGGAAGAAATAGAAGCCAGACATGAAAATTAAATCACTTAACTGTGGATTGTGGACAGAAGAAAAACACATTCAGCATATTAAGATGAAACATGCCTTTTCCTCTAATGCGTGGAGGAACACAAACAAGAAGAGCAATACTCTAACTTTCTAATAAATTACCTATTAAAGCACTGGTGTATGCTTAAGTGGCAGACATTAAGATATTTTCAGACAGACAACTCCATCCTGTCGTTTGGCACCCCGCTGCCACAGCTGTCTTCTGCTTAATTCTAGTCACACCTCTCCTTCTTTGATAGCGCTCTTGTTGTAAAGTCACCTTGTGGGTCTCACACAACCTGATCCATTTTTTATTTTACAGCTAGCCTGATCTGCTTTCCATATGATTACAGAAGAGCTCCACCAGAAATATGTGCTCAGTGGCAGTGGATAAACTGTGGGGTGTTTGCAAGGCGGTGAGAAACAACAGGGCAAGAATAACTGCTGGAGGATTAAATGTAATGGCCACCCAGCTATGTTTTTTCAACATATTATCAGTTCAGCTTGCTGATAAGAGTGACAATATTATGAGAAATGAAAGCTAGTACCTCTGCATCTGTTTTTTATTCAAATTGAAAGCACGCAGATGAAAAATACCATACTCTAGCCATCAGATTATCCTCTGTTCTGAGAACAATACCATAGTTCTCCTGGAAGTAATGAGTTTCTCAAAAACACTGCAGTTTGTCAGCTAGTACAGTAGCCATTTCCTTATTGACCGTAGGTGCTGGGAAGCGTTCACAGCTGTTGTGTCGTCCGCTAGCCAACACAATGTTGGCAAATGTTCTTTCACGTGAATTGCTAAAATAAGCAAAATAAGAGCTTTTGATGATCTGTTCTTTTAAAGAGAGAAAAAAAAAAATCTTTTATACGGTTGAGGAGGGAGAAGAATGTGCATGCTAGCCCAGAACAAACTCTTTTTTTCTTTGCTTATATGCTATACTTCTCTCTGAAAAGTTCTTCTAAGAAAAGTTGAAAGTTTCAAATAATCCCATGACTCCTGGAGCTGTGACTTTAATGAAAACAAAACAAAACAAACAAAAAAAATATTTTGATGAAAAAATCAGAATGGAAAGAAGTACTGTTCATTACAATTATGCTGAAAAGTTGGGGAAGAGAGATGACAGCTACATAATTAAAAAATATTGCACATAGGTATTCAATTCATGGGTATTGAATACCTCTCTCCATTCCCTCCTAGAAAAAATGAATCCTGTTCAACTTACAGAAGATTGAAAGGAGACATACAAACCTTCAAATATGTAAAAGAAAATAATAAATTGGTTTTCATCTTTTCTGAGAATGGACACAAAAATTATAGGATTAAATCAATACAAGACAAAATTATTTTAAACTCACAGAATTTCCCAACTATTACTTATGTAAGCAGATTGCCTAGACAGGTTGTTGAATTTGCTGTCAAGCCCTGCCAGGTGCAGAAGAAGCTGGGAGACCACAGCCAGGACAGCTGGCCCAGACTGGCCAAAGGGATATTCCCCACCATATAACGTCATGCTCCAGATATAATTGGGGAAGCTAGCTGGGAGACAGGATCACTGCTCAGAAACAGACTGGACATTGTGGGGGTTTTTCTGTAGGTGGTGAGTTATTGGACTTGTACATTACTTGGGTTTTATATTTTATTTTTTATATTTTATTTTTATTATTTATTTATTATTATTAATAATAATATCTTCCTTTGTAATCTTATTAAACTGTCTTTATCTCAACCCATGAGTTTTTTTCCATTCTCCTCCCCATCTCCTTGGGGGTTAGGGGTGAGTGAGTGGCTGTGTTGTGCTCAGTTACCGGCTGGTGTTAAACCACAAGAGGGATAATGGTTGGGACAGAGGGATGGGCTAGATGACTGATGTCCCTCTGACTTCTGTTGTTTCATGATTCACCAAGCACCATTTTTCATCAAGTATGGGTTACTCCAGGTTCAAATCTTTTTGAATGCCCACTACCTCCTTAAGATATGACATATTACCATAAGATAGGAAATACCTGTCACACAGAGGTTGTTCTGAACATCTTCAACTCCAACCGTGGCACCCCAACTACCCTACTGTCATACTTAACAAGAAAGGGTTCATGGTGATGAGCCTGGTCCTGAATAAATGATCAGACAAAGCCCCAACTACCCTACTGTCATACTTAACAAGAAAGGGTTCATGGTGATGAGCCTGGTCCTGAATAAATGATCAGACAAAGCATCTGTGGACGTAGTAGACCCTCCCTTCACCTGAAGGCTTTAAAACAGGAAGGACCATCAAGCTTAAACAGATTTATGGAAATGAATAAATACAGTCTATGATGGAGGTCAGGCTAAATTAATATTACTTGTGGTTTTCAGCGAATCGTGACCACATCAACACTTGATGGCTGGGGGATGAGCAGAAATGGAAACTCCTGAAGGGCAGGAAGAGATATCTGCTTGTTACAGAGCTGGACTATACCCCTAGCTGGCCTTTTTCCTGTTCATTTCCCTTGTCTTGACCAATAAATAAGCAAGCTTGAGCAATAAAACCACGAGGAGGAAAACCTGCTGACTAATGAAGTGGATTTTTTCTCATTCTTGACCTTGCTGGGCCATTCCACCAGTTTAGAGGATCGTTAATCAACAAATCTCTTTTATCTTTGCCTGGAAAATGAAAAGGTTCACACTTTGTATTAATGTCACACACATATAGTTTATAAAGGCTTATTCAATGAATAAATATATGCTTTAATAAATGGTTTACCAGTTGTTAGAAAATCTCCTTGGTTAACAGACTGCCTATAACCATGGCTTCTCAGCTTCTACTACCACTTCTGCTTTTGTATTCTGCTCTGTTACTTTTACACAGTGTTTACCATTAACAATCAATTTAAGATTTTAAAATATTCCTTCATATATAATATGACTGAGAAGACTGAAAATATTTTATTTTAAGACTCCTTGTGATATCAGGAAACAAAGACCTTATTTTTTTTCTCACTCCTCTTGCTTAAAGAAACAATAGAAACCAATATAACCACTAGCAAACATATATTAGTCTCTTGGCTTTATGTCTGAAACTTCTCTATTAGAGCCCACTTAATTAGATGCATAAATCCTGTAAATGATGTCAATGTTCATAATTAAATGAGACAATTGCAAAATCAGCTGCAGCACAAAATGTAGATAAATGTGGGAAGGAACAATAAGGAATTGCTTTATTATAAATCTGCATGACTAACACTACCATAGTGATGTAGCAGAGAACCTATAACATCTGCTTCATACATATGAAAATTCAATTAAATTATCAGCCATGAATTACTGTAGCACAAATATCAACAACGAAAACTTTGACCTAATTATTTTAAGATTTTTTAAGCAGAAAAAGGTCATATTTCAGTATGATGAAGTTTGTAGATTCATTTTATGATCAGCTTAATCCTCTAAAGTCTTAAGAAAATATATCTTTCACCAATGGCAAGAACACAAAAAGAGTGGAAGGAGACTGATTTAAAATTTACTGCTGCTCAAAATAAAATCAAATAACATAAAAATAAAAAGCAGTAGCTTAACAGTAATTTGTCATAGCAATCAAAGCTCTATTAACTAGGGTATTTTATACCAACTCAGGGTCCATATCTGAGTCCAAGGTGCATCTTATTGTTTCTTTAGAAAAAATATCTATTTTCATGAATAAGATGGATGGTTCTGTCACTCCAGTAGTTTGGTGGGAGGAAGAGGAGTTTAGAAGGAAAAAAAAATTGGCCAGGGAAGATGGATTTCAAATTTTTTCACCCTCCATGCATTCAAAGCATACAGTACTGACAGGAATGTTGACTTTGCTTGCAGTATGAATAAATACACATTTATATGTATATTTACCCATACATGAATACATACATATGTGCATATATATGTACGTATGTATACATGCATATATATACAAACCAATATAACCCTCTCCTTTTGCTCCCTCTCTGAAACAGGCCAAGTTTTGACCACACTGACATCTAGCCAGGCTGCCATCCTTAGGGAATATACACCAGACAGATACTATCCTTTCAGATCAGAAGTGAATTTTAATATTTATCCCCAAATAAATCTTGATGACAGATGGACTGTTCTTTCCATGAATAATAATTAGGAGTTAGGTCCTCCAACTGGATCTGGCAGCTCTCTTGCAAAAGCAAACCTCAAAGTCTTTGGGCAGATGCTCAAGTCTGCCACCATAAAGTCTCAGCTGAAGGACTGGCTCCTTCATGGATAACATCTTACACAGCTCCACAATTCAGTGCTTAAAAAATATACTGCTCCTGATGTCCCATTTACTGTTGTGTGAAACATGCAGAACTGAGCCCAGGGACACAACTAGCCAATTGCCCCATTCTCCACCTTGACATTACCGGATAGTGGCATCTTCTGCTGTTCCTTATAGGCTGCCAAATCCATTGTCAGTTCTTAACAAAGAATAATGCTAACAGGATGTATTTAAAGCATTGGCTAGGTGTTGTCAAATGACAAACAGCTAGATGGGACGGTCACTTCAAGGATTTATCTCTGAAGGCCTTCAAGTAAGGTGTCTAAGCAGAGACCTTCCTTTTGCACTAAAGGAACAGCTCAGCATGTCCTTGGCCCTTGCATGGGCATGCAGAAGAGTATAAAAATTGCTCTTCTGCTCCTCTTCCCTATTAAAGGCTTAGGGATGAGGGTAATCCATAGGCCTAATGGATTGCAGTCAAGACACATCCTTGGAGTTGGACATTGTTGCAGAGCTTAAAGAAGGCACGACCATACCATAGCTGCTAAACCTGGCTGCTGTTTGGATTTGGAGAAGGCAGCTCACTGCCCGGACCTTTCTCCAAGTTTGCCTGGAAGGAGGTCAGCTCACCTGCACTCACAAATGCCACGGAGTTTCTATTCACCCAAACTTATACATCCAGACCTCTAAGGAGAGAGAACCCTTTAGACACAGAGGGTTCAACCCTGAGGTAACCCTTAGCTCTGAAGGGGACGAACCTTTAAGAAAAGTGATCTGAATCTCTGGAAAAATTTGCCAAAAGAAACCCACAGGTGACTCCAAAGCTTGCACTCTGCAAGAAGAGTTGAAGAGCACTCAGTAGATGTGGGAAGGTGATGGCAGTCATTCATGGCTCAAAGCTAGCTCTGGTTAAGGCGCTATCTTATCAACTGTGATTGCATGGCTTCCATATCAGAGCTGGCTGGAGTCCAGATGGCCCAAAGCACAGGTGGGGAAGACAAAACTGTATGCACCCTTCCAGACAGACATGCCCTCAGGGCTGATCAATCTTGCATCGAGCTGGAGTCCAATATTTGCTCCTACACATGCTTCCCCTATTGCACCCTGCAGCAAGGCTGGGAGCTCACAGGTTTCACAGCCTGTTTAGAGCCTATTGTATTGGATGTGTAAAGTACCAGAGCAGGAGAGAAACCATGGTGCTGCAAAGCAGCAGGGGCCATATTCCCCTTACCACAAAGAAGTACATTTTCCTTCTGAAACATGGTTCTGGATCTCTTCATTGACATGTGCTCCACTGCAGCCTCTTTTGTCTAGCATGATCTAGAGCACAAGGCATTGGTGTTGTGATGCTCAGTCACGGAGAATACACCTCTGTGGCCTGGACATTCCTTTACCATATAAAACTACATCATTAAAAAAAAAAAAAAAAAGCAAAATGCAACAAGCCGGGCATCATGCAATTCTGCCCTGAGGCTGAGAGAGGAAAGAACGAGCTGCTTCTGACAGATGTCACTTAAAGCACCACCTGCAGATGGTGATGCTCTGCAGCGTTCAGGACACCTGCATAATGCACCTGCATAAACTAAACTGAGTTTTGCCTTACCCCCACACATACACGCATGCACTCACCAGCCTATCTAAAAGCAGGCACATGTCCTAATGGACAGCTCTTCCATAGCACAGTGCCAGCATATTATCAATGTTTTGTTTAAATACCTAATTCACAGAGGAAAAAAGACCAAACCTGTATCATAGATTTGCTTCCAATCAGAAGGCAGATGGAGTGCTATTAGGTACAGATAGCCTGTATTATTAACTGAGATATAGGTCCTATCATTGTAGATGGCTAATATTCCATTATTAACTGAGATCCATATGGAGTAAATGGAGTCAATACAGTGAGCAGAGTTTATAGTGATAATCTGGATCAAAAATAGGCATCTACTGTGTGATGAGCTGCTGATGAGAACTGCTCCCTAGGCCCCAGCGTGCTGCCATCGAAGCTGTACCGAGGGCACTAACCGTTAGGTGCGACAAACTCACACCTGCATTTCAGCAGCTTGCTATGGCCTCTGCACATTCCTTTCTTTAGCTGCACTGATACTTTATCCAGGTATATTAGCAGCTGATTTCAGTTATAATAGCAGATTTAATATGTCAGGTTTTAGACAAATTCCCCTCTGTCATATAACTGAACCTGGAATCAGTATTGATTTTTAACAGCCCTTGCTTGTTCGCCTTTTCTTGTACCTGAAATTATGAGTGATGCTAATTGTTAACACGTGTAGCAATACGCTCCTGTCACTCTCCCATCACTGCATCTCACAGCCCTGCTGACTCCTGAATCCACTTTTTTCATTTTTAATTCACTGACACCAGGAAATCCTTAAAGCTTTTACCGTGCCCAGAAGCAACTGCCCTCAGATCTCACTGACATCTTGGTGAGATTCCTCTGACTGAGAGCAGACCTCTACTTGCAGCATCTACAGCTGAACCAGGCACCCTCCCCTTGGCAGGGGATAAAAAGAGTGCAGTTCAATGCATCCTCTTCATATTGTCTTCCCCTCCAGTTCTGAGTGTTTCGGTGTGGCATATAGTTAAATAGGCCTTGGCGAAAGATTTCCTCAATGAAATTCGAAAAAAGACAAAACAAACCCCCCTTGCATTCAGTGCTCTTTACTTCATTAGTAGGTTAACAAGACCAGACAGGAGAACTGTGATATTTCTGTTCCAGCCAGACTTCATATTCACACCTATTATGATCCAAAATTATGTTTTTAATTAATGTGTTCCCTTTCCCAATAAATTTTCAAAAAAACCCTAACAGTAAAGTACTAGATGTGCTGAGATTCAGAGCTAGTCAGAGCCCTTTGTGTTTTGAGCTTGCTAGGGTCTGGCTTCTCAATTTGATTACACTGCTGTAAATCACAACCTGGTCAATAATGTCACACAGAAGCAGTGCAGTCAAGAAAATACTGGAATCAATATAGGAGCCGTATGAGCTTCACGTCCCCAAACTGCAAGGCTCCATGTGCCCTAAACATTCCCGAATCTCACTATTTTTTGCAAGTATTTTTATGCTTTCAGTGTGTTTGAGTCATATGTGTACACTTTTTGGCTACTGAATACTCCTAGATTTTTACAGAGCAGTGTGAAGCAGTCTTGGTATGGCAGATTAAGAATCAGCCTCCAGTCAGGATAACAGAAATGCTAAGATACATAGATGCCAAGACACTGTGTTGATACTGTATTACAAGGATATATCTAAGGATGAATTTGACACTTTCCAGTGTGGGTTTTTTTTATATTCATTCTTTGGCAATGGAGTTGATTTAGGGAAAAGTCATTTAGGCAACTAGAAGTCCAAAGCTATCTCTCCCTGGCTCAATAATATCTTCTGCAGCCAGGACCTACCTGTCTATTGTCCATCTGTCTGGCAGACGTCTGTGAGGGAAGCACCCCACTCCCTTCATGATTTTTGAACAGCAACCAGCATGGTGGCAACACAACTGAACAGTTTCCTTTGAATTACAAATATCCAGAATATCCACTCTGCGTAGAGAATATCACTTTACGAATATCCAGAAAACAGTATCATTTTCAAACTGTAGCTTCAGCTTTTCAGTCTCCCTGAAACTTCAGAAGCACCTTTCTTCCAAAAGATAAAAAAAATCTGCAGGGTCAAGAGCATACGTTGAGTCCAGTAGCCAAGGAGTACAAAGCCATAGAATCATAGAATCATCTAGGTTGGAAAAGACCCTTAAGATCATCCAGTCCAAGCATTAACCTAGCACTGCCAAGTCCACCACTAAACCATGTCCTGTCTATGCATCTTTAAAATACCTCCAGGGATGGTGACTCAACCACTTCCCCGGGCAGCCTGTTCCAGTGATTGATAACCCTTTCAGATATTAGGATATTTTCCTAATATCCAACCTAAACCTCCCCTGGCACAACCTGAGGCCCTTTCCTCTTGTCCTATCACTTGTTACTTGGGAGAAGAGACCAACCCCCACCTGGCTACAACCTCCTTTCAGGTAGTTGCAGAGAGCGAGAAGGTCTCCCCTCAGCCTCCTTTTCTCCAGGCTGAACACCCACAGTTCCCTCAGCCGCTCCTCATCAGACTTGTGCTCTAGACCCTTCACCAGCTTTGTTGCCCTTCTTTGGACACACTCCAGCACCTCAATGTCTTTCTTGGAGTGAGGGGCCCAAAACTGAACACAGTACTTGAGGTGCAGCCTCACCAGTGCTGAGTACAGGAGGACAATCACTGCCCTGGTCCTGCTGGCCACACTATTGCTGATACAAGCCAGGATGCTCTTGGCCTTCTTGGCCACCTGGGCACACTGCTGGCGTGTATTCAGCTGGCTGTTGATCAACACCCCCAGGTCCTTTTCCACCAGGCAGCTTTCCAGCCACTCTGTCTCAAGCTCATACTGGGCTGGGGGGCCACTGGGGCCATCAACCTCTCCAAAGACACTTGATATCGCACCCTCCAGGACCCTTCTCTGGCTGGTTTTCCACTTCAGAATATGCGTCTCCTGGAAAAAATGACTTGCTGCCCAGTGTATTGATAATATGTTGAACTATCACAAAACATAGCTACTCTGCAACTTTATAAATACGTCTATGCATTTGTACATTGGCATTCAAGACACCTTGGCTGATGTAGGTATTAAAAAAGGGGAATATGAGCTTTACCTTTCAGAGTTTATCATCCCAAAATAAAACAAGAGACAAAAACTGGATCCAGTTAGTAAAATGCAAAGAGACTATGAGCTTCCATTTCTTCTTATTCAATTTGATTTCAACTAGCGGACTGGGGCTGAACAATTAAATAGTTAAATATTCTGTATTAAACATTTCTCTTAGAGCATTTGCCTTTTCACACATAAATTAAATTTTCTTGTTTAATCTCTGCTTTTCTTCTAATTATCTCTCTCCACACACACTAATGGCTCACAGCTAGCATCTCTTTTCAAGCAAGATGATTAGGAAGTATCTGTTGTTGTTGGGCTTTCTTTTTTCCTTTAATTTTTTTCCTCCTGGAGATGATAATACTATTCACTTTCTATGCAGAAGTGTTTATAACAATATATGTAACAGGCAAGAAGAGACCAACAATTCAAACACCTTCTCCTAGAACGGGACACAACTTACATTTTTGATATTATATATTTACAGATTTTTTAAAATGAAAATTCCTGCAGTTGTTCTTCCACTTGAATGCATATGATTTCTCTCTCAGATTCCACATTGATCTTTTTTGTGTTTGTGTGGGTAATGTTTTAGAACTGAACATCTGGTAAGACTTTATTACAAAGAAGCACAACTTTGTTTCCTGCGCGTTTTAAAGGTGTGGCTATGCAAATGGGTCAGAGACTATAAATATCAGGCCAAAGGATGTAAATAGCATCTTTCTAGAAGTTACATGGCTAAGAGAAATGAACCACAGGGCTGTATCTAAAACTTGTTTCAGTTGCATGAAAGCTCAACGCAGCTCTTTGTTCCCCTAATGAAAGACAACCTCCAGCTCTAGATTAGGCTTTGGAAAGCCTTCCTGGAGCACTTCCTCTTAAATATAGAAACATGTGCATAGATGTAAATACATATATAAAAGCAATATATAAAAATAATAACACAAAGCATTTGTGTCACTGCCTTCTACTAGGAGGAATTCGATCTACCCACATGCATACTGTTGTGTATGAACTAAGCTCTCCCTTTACTGTAGGTGTGAAGTTTTAAGTGCTCATGAGCTTTAAGAAAGCGACAGCCTTAAAATCCTCAAGTGGACAGAGGTATAGATTGATAGACAGACAGCTACATCCATACATCCATACTTACAAAAACATAAACACTTTTCTGCAAGGTTGTGTACCTCTAAAGCATGTCATTAAGGGCATTGTCCCAATGTCTCTTAAACACCAACAGGCTTGGGGCATCAACCATCTGTCTAGGAAGCCTGTTCCACAGTATGGTAATAAAATTGTTTCAAAGCATAATAATATGCTTTTATTTTTGGTCAGCCCTGAAGTGGTCAGGCGGTTGGACTAGATGTGGGTCCCTTCCAACAGAACTATTCTATTCCATTCCATCCCATTCCATTCCATCCCATTCCATTCCATTCCATCCCATTCCGTCTAGTCTAGTCTAGTCTAGCCTGTTCTAGACAGCCAGTGAAGCTCCTGAGTTTGCCCTCAGTCTGGATACACAGTATAAACACTAGGATCCATGGAAAGAAATTAAACAGCGTATAAACTACTGCTTCTATATCACTGCAAACTTTAATTCTGATGTGATTTTTCATTATTTCAAAAATATGGCTTTCAATTGACTTTCCTTCATATATATCACATCACAAACAAGTATTTCTCACTTGCATTTGTGATCCTCTAACTCAGCTCACCAGAGCATTTGGCTATCATTTGGCTCAAAGCATGTCCAGCCTTGCCAATTAATTGATGAAGAACCATTATGAGACAAATATATCATCTGCATTTTAACTGCTTGAATGGAAGGTTATTGAAGTAATAACTGGCAACATCAAAACCATTAATAAAATATGGGCTGGGAATAGCAAATTACAAATTTCTGTACCTAGTTCCCAAAATAAATTTGCTCTTGAAGGTAGTTTTAGCACTCATGATGACATAGATGAATGATGCTGATTAAAAAGGAGTGAAGAAAAGATTATCACTTCAGCATAGAAACCACTGGCATCATTATCGGTCTCATCTAAATAAAAAGTGTTAAATTTTTCAGTGGCTTCATAGCCTTGCTGTGAAATAGCAGGTGTCACTGTGTACTGGTAGTTGAGCACAAGATAAGGCAAAAATGGAGATAAAGTAGGTTAGACTAAGAACAAAAGCCCACAGAGCATGAGAAGG
The DNA here is from genome assembly GCF_028858705.1 of Grus americana. Classification (NCBI taxonomy): domain Eukaryota; kingdom Metazoa; phylum Chordata; class Aves; order Gruiformes; family Gruidae; genus Grus; species Grus americana. The sequence goes on along the minus strand of NC_072852.1, from coordinate 209,137,499 downwards.
GGTGCTAGTTCTGTGGCTTTAAAACAGGCTCTTCATGGGCTTGCTTTTGTGAATGAAATATTTGTAATGCTTCTGCCGGTGATGTTACAACATGAACAGACACAATCACTTCGAAGGAGCCAATATCTGTTAATGAGTAAAGATGTAAATTATCAGAGTGCTTAATGTGGTTATCACAACCCAAAGACATGAATAAGCTTCCTAGAGAGAGGGAATGAATAGGACACAGGGCTCAGAAGAATTCTCTCTCTGCCACATATTTGCTTGGAGACCATAGGTGTGCCTCTTTCCTTCTCTATACTTTTCTTTCTTCTCCCACTCTCTCTGTCGTCTTGTCAGTTTAAAATTTAAACTCTTTGCAGCAAGACTGGCTCTCACTATGTGGTTTGTACAGTCCCTCACACAATAAGGCACCAATGTAATGCAAATAGCAGTATTAAATATTCATACAAAAGCTTCGTAGTGTGACTGCATGAAATCAGAACAATCAGGGAACAGACATAAGCTGAGCGCCTAGGTAAGATGAAGCACAGAGATTTCTATTACAATTGCAGCCTCATTAGAGGAAGTGTGCTGACATAAGCTGTGTTTTCATTGTCGTAAGCCCAATTTCATAACCATGTATTAGAGTTATGAGCTCTCCTAGCAAGCCATAATGTTTTCACTTTTGGCTGTGCAATCACATATTGTTAGCTTAAGACATTTAAACTTTATAAATGGCTCTGTAATATGTGGTCTTTTCAGCTATAAAATTGTTCCTTAAAAAATAATCTGAGGCATTGGTCACTGGAGTCAATGTCACCTAACAGCAAATAAATTTTGGCAATAAATTAGAAGTTAACTACATAACTGTGAGCAATTCCTTCAACTAAGAATTAGTCATATATTTTCTTTCCATCTAATAAAAACATCGCTAAAATGCTATGCAGTGTTCCTGTTCCTATCTGATGCTTTGCTTCAGAAATGGTAAAGGATGTGTCCAATAATTGATTATTTGCAGCAGTTTGCAGGACTTTGCACTGAGAATTTTAGCTGGAATGCCTGGATTGATGCAGTCTGTTTAGGCAAATTTACCTTACTCTATAACCCAGATAAGGAGACAAAAAACCACATGTAACGTGCTTGGTAACACAAAAACACTGAGTAAAATCAAATCCACACTCAATAAAAAGCTTTTTTTTTTTGGCCCTTTACTGAATGATTGAGCCTGTCTCTGGATATGTTATCTGTCTAGTCTGTAAGCTGTTCAAGGCAGCTTTTATCTTCTGTTCATCATGAAGCATGGTTTTCTTGTAAATCATAGCTCTGGAAGCTCATTCTTACTTGATACTTCCTTACTGAAACTGTTTCTTTTTAGAGGAAGAAAACAAGACGGGTGTCCATCAGAATGAATTTATACGCAGTAGAGTTTATATAAATATATTTTTATCACAGTGGATATGAACTGAAGCCTCAGGGATTTGACTTAGGGTTAATATTTCTCACTTTAAAGCTTTAGACCACGGGACTTAAGAGTGCTCTCTAAAGGCAGATTGGGACAACAGTTTCAGAAATGACCAAGAACACTTACACCTGAAAGACAACCAGACCACAGACTTAACCCAAAGTCAGGCATTTACAGATGATCATCATTTTAAGAGCTCACAGAAAGCTCTTACATTTTTACCATTCTTACCTTCTTCTGGCGTTTGATAGGACAACAAATCTGCATGTGGCATGTTGTCTGCAGAGCCTCGTGGGCGCAGCTATGAGAGAGGAACCAAAGCACGGCAGGGCCAGTGGGGTTGTGTTGCCACCAGCATGAACAGGTAAGGATAAAAAACACCCAAACCCCCACATTCCCATCAGAAGTATGCATTAAAGTGTTCAGAAATCTTGTCCACTGTAGCCATAAAAATGAAGCAGCACTCGGAAGCATACTCAAAGCTCACCTTCGTGAGAGCTCATGAGATCTTCATCTCTCTCACCCCAGTCCAGAACAACTGAAAAGGGTGCTGGTGTGGACTTGTACTCTTGTGGCTTCCTCAGGGCTGCCCTTGCACCAGGCTGTTCACAATGAAGGCAGTGATCACTGTTTTGGTGGCACTTCCAGCAATATCAAAATGTATGGAAAGACTTCCCCTATTTTGTTTCTTTAAAGGACTTTTATTTATTTATTTGATGAAGATACTTCTTACTGGTAGCAGCATATAACCATCATCATCATCATTAGAACTGTGACTGTAGTCTCCATGTATCTGTTTGTGTTAGAATAATATCTGACTGGTCCAACCTTTGACCAAAGCTCCACAATACCAAAAGCTTCACCAGCTGTTTCGCACCAAAATCCACATTCCATACCCAATCTATTTTTCTCCAAGCTATAAATGCACAGATACATCTTTGTGAGAGAGCCCCTTGCTGATAACCAGAGAGGAGAGTTCATTTTCATTCATTTCTTCCACATCCAAAAAAGAGGGAAGGGCCGAGCAGGTCAATGGTGCTTTTATGGGAGACCATCATAGACAAAATGGCACAGTGATCAGACAGGAGAGAAAGCAGAGGTTAGATGTGGAGGTAAACATGTTCCAGCTTTGCTGTGGGGCTGCATATTGACACAATACTGTGGAGCATGTCTCATTTCCCTGCTATCCACAGAAGGAAAATCTGGGCATATAGTGTGGCCAGGAAAACCCTGATCTGGATCCAGGTTAGTCAACAAGTCTTGACACAGCCAGAGATATGAGCTGGCTGATGCCCCGATCCTGTGGGCTTGGACCACACACTGGCAGCATACAGCGCTAGGATATTTCTGCACTGATATCTTTAGGACTTTGAACTGACTGTACAAAAAAATGCACAAGATTTTTATTATTTTTTTTTATTATACTGTCGGCAACTGTTGTTGCTGCTGTTGGCTTCTGATTCGATAGCAACATGGGCATATTTCTTTAATAGGATAGGTTGTTTTTTATTCCCCAAGAACTTCATGTTCTGAGTGAGTTTATTCATGAACCGTGGAAACATCATTAACATTCACTCTGAGCAAAAGAACAGCTTTTAATGCATCCACATTCATTGGATGTCTCACTCAATCCCATATGTTGCCCATCACGTTGAGCACTCATTCCCCTGGACCGTTTGCTCCCAGTAAACAGAGAGCATGTTCTGGGAAGTACAACAATGTATCTTGAGAAAGCAAACAGTTTTTAGCTGCAAGAGAAACACAGCACAAATGTTTTGAGTGATGAAACGGAGACGGGACATTTTCAGCTAGCTTCAGAGGAGTTCCTGTAAAATTGATGCTGACCTATTAGGGCTTACAGTAGCATTTAATTAATCATGTGGGGAAGTGTTTGTGGCGCAACTCAGCCTTGTAAATTCTGGGGTTTGTTTTTTAACCCACACTGTAATAACTTCTGATTCAAGTGTGAATTTCCCAGCTGAAATAATGAAGGGAAAAAAACAACCACCACCCTCCTAAGGTTTTTTAAGCTTTATTTCCCACACTAACCTGTACTTCAGAGCTATGCTTGAGGACTGACACTGCATTTATGGTTTTGATGCTTCTTGTACAAGACATATTTCTTGCCACTGTATTTGTACCTTGTCCATTAAACACATACCAAGAGCAATTAGACATTGTTGCAACTATCATCACATTTATTAATAGTTATTACCACCAATCCATTTATAGCGGAGGGTGTCCCTGCCCCTGGCAGGGGGGGGTTGGAACTAGATGATCTTTAAGGTCCTTTCCAACCCAAACCATTCTGTAATTCTCTGTGATTCTATACTTGTCACCAGCTTCTTACACTGATTCAGCAGTCAAGAAATAATAGCAAAGTTAAGGGAAGATTTCTCCTTCAGAGTCGGAGCCACGAGGATCACTTCCTTTCTTTCTTCCCTCTATTTCCAAGTCTTACCATTTGTATATTTATGACATTCAGCCAAAACCAACTCTCTGGATTCCTAGGTTTTCCTTCCTTGTTCTGATGAAGCGAATACATTTTTATCTCAACTCCCTTTGCTCGGAAAAGGTGCTAGTTAACCATCTTTAAAACATTTCCAGCTTTATAGCATCTTAAATGAACCATGTCTGTAGACAGACACTGGAACAGAAGAGCAACCTGCAAGGTATTCAGATACATCACTGTTTCTGACTACAGTAGTTCCCAAGTGTTTCTGCAATGCCTAATTGCATTCCACTTTCCCATAGTCACTATGAAAAAAAAATACGAAAACCACACACATAAAACACCCTGCAAATAATCCTCAGATAAGTCACAATGGGCCAAATCTTAAAAAAAAAAAAAAAAAAAATTAGCTTTCTAGTGATTCTGGTTGATGCACCAACATAAATCTTCACAGCTCTTTACATCTTACATTGGAATTCACTGTGATAGCTTTCCAAACCTGGCTTAATCATCGCATGAAGGTCACGAAAACTAAAAGGGATGCACAAGAAATAAGAATGATGTCTCTAATTTGCCTGGATGAAATCAACTATAACCTTTTTTGCATGAGTATCTAAAATAAGTGTAATTCTTAAGCATTCTTCTCACAAATTAATAATAAATCTGCCATGGATTATCATTTTTAATTGGAAAGGCTGAATTTTAAAATAAAATACTTAAACTGTTCTGTCCTATCTATTATTTTGAGGTAAACCAGCTGCGGTAGTGGAAGGGGTCATATAAAGACATATGAAAGCATGAAGAGTGCAACCTGATAAGCTCCTTCAAAGTCTGTGGGCAGTACCCAAACTGAAGCCGAGGAGCACATCAGTTGATGATTAATTCCAGTAAAAGAAACAGAGCTACTCAGTGACATTCCCTGTTTTCCACAGTTTTATGTTCTGTTCCTATGGCCTATGGAAAATCTTCTGTGGCTGGAGGCACCCACCAGCTTTGTGTTGGTTTTCCAGCACAGGAGGTAGAGTACCCAATGCAATGTGGCTCCTGGGTACCAGCAGCTCATGCCCCAAAAGCTGGCTTACCAAAATAGAATATCCTACTGGGTCCCAATCATATGCTTGACCACAGCATTTCATTTATAACTTTCCTCCTTTCCCCAGAACGGTGCAATGTTGAGCTGTGCAAACCTTGCGATGATTTTTTTTTTTTTTTTGATAGATAGCTGACACCCAGTGTTGCTTACTGCCAGTAAATAGTAGCTCTCTCAAAGAGTGAGTGCTGGCTCACCTGTGAGCTCTTTCTCAAGCATGAAGATCAGTCACTTCTTTAACAAAAGTATTTGTCACTTTTGTTTTTTTCCAGTTGTAGCTGGAAAAAATAGTTATTTCTGGTGTTTCCATAACTCCTGAAGGCCTCAGCCAGCTTCAAGGCCACTTTAGGATGGGCCTACACTAACTATGTTTTTAGAAGCATTTTTTAGTCACTGAGTTATCAATCTAAAGAAAGAAACAAAAGCATGAGGGAAATGGGAGCACTAAGGAGAGAACATTTGCAGAGTCAGGAAGAGCTCGATCTTTCCAGCCTGAGCTCTGTGCATCACACACTTTGGCACCTAAAAACCCGCCAGCGGTTAAGGGCACGGGAAGGTACCCATGGGGCTGAACGAAGCAGGGAGAAAACACAGGGTGCCTCATGCAGGAGCCCGTCTCCTCGCAGTGGGGCCAAAGATACGGGTGGGAAGGGGTCGGGAGGAGATTTTGGCCTATGTGCAAGGTGAGCAGCTGATGTCCCCCAGGTGAGCGCCCGGAGGAGATGGATGGTTGAGTTGTCCTTGAGATTTGCTGCCTACCTCCCTGTCCCTCGAGCTCCCTGACAGATTTGGTTTTGAGTTATTGCTGCCAGCCCTTTGGATGAGGTTTGTGTCTGCTTTATAACTCTATTTAGTACCAGCTTACTCGATATGTCTTTTAAATTTATAATGATAAAATAAAATGTTATAAATTTACCCAACAGATGACAAATCCACCACTCAGACATTCTTCCCGATGCAAAGAAACTGCTTTTAATTGTGACTATTTGCGCAGAAGGCCTTCCTAACTGCAGATGATCCGCCTTTATACACAGAAATATTTGGCTTGTTTACTCTGACAGAGGAAAAATATGAAGCTGATAGAAATGGTACAACTGAAACATTCACAAACTCTTGGTAGTTACAGACAGGCTTCACCACCACTCCAGCAGGACACCTGCCATCAGCAGCAGCCACAAGGGGACCTCAGCCCTTCAGCTGCTTCTGCACCCCATGACCAGGACAACATCCACCTCCTAACAGAGGTGGGCTGCAGCCACTTCATCTCCACTCCTCCGTAACAAATCCCTCCCTGGTTATAGCAGTGATATTAGTGGTTTGATACCCCACTATTTGTGTTTTCTCAGATGGACATCTCAACGAGGTCATCATCCTCTGTGTTGCTTTTGGCTGGGATAGAGTTAATTTTCTTCATAGTAGCTGGTATGGGGCTGCGTTTTGGATTTATGCTGAAAACAGTGTTGATGACACAGGGATGTTTTAGTCACTGCTGAGCAGTGCTTACACAGAGCCAAGGCCTTTTCTGCTCCTCACACCACCCCACCAGCGAGTAGGCTGGGGTTATGCAAGAAGTTGGGAGGGGACACAGCCGGGACAGCTGACCCCAATGACCAAAGGGTTATTCCATATTATATCACAATTATGTTCAGCATATAAAGCTGGGGGAAGAAGAAAGTGGACGTTTGGAGTGATGGCATTTGTCTTCCCAAGTAACCGTTCCGCGTGATGGAGCCCTGCTTTCCTGGAGATGGCTGAACACCTGCCTGCCCATGGGAAGTGGTGAATGAATTCCTTGTTTTGCTTTGCTTGTGCATGTGGCTTTTGCTTTACCTATTAAACTGTCTTTATCTCAATCCACAAATTTATTCACTTTTACTCTTCCAGTTTGTGTTGGGTTTGTGTGGCAAGGTTTTGGTAGCGGGGGGGCTACAGGGGTGGCTTCTGTGAGAAGCTGCTAGAAGCTCCCCCTGTGTCTGATAGAGCCAATGCCAGCTGGCTCCAAGACGGACCCGCCGCTGGCCAAGGCCAAGCCCATCAGCGCCTCTGTGATAACATATTTAAGAAGAAGAAAAACACTTAGAGGGAGAGAGCTTTTGCAGCCAGAGAGAGGAGTGAGAAGATGTAAGAAACTCTGCAGACACCAAGGTCAGTGCAGAAGGAGGGGGAGGAGGAGCTCCAGGCGCCGGAGCAGAGATCCCCCTGCAGCCCGTGGTGAAGACTGTGGTGAAGCAGGCTGTCCCCCTGCAGCCCATGGAGGAAGGATGAGGGGGTGTAGAGATTCCACCTGCAGCCCATGGAGGACCCCACGCCGGAGCAGGTGGAGGCACCTGAAGGAGGCTGTGGCCCCATGGGAAGCCCGTGCTGGAGCAAGTTCCAGGCCGGACTGGTGGACCCGTGAAGAGGGGAGCCCACGCCAGGGCAGGTTTGCTGGCAGGACTTGTGACCCTGTGGGGGACCCCACGCTGGAGCAGTTTGCTCCTGAAGGTCTGCACCCCGTGAGAGGGACTCCATGCTGGAGCAGGGGAACGATGAGAGGAGTCCTCCCCCTGAGGATGAAGAAGCGGCAGAAACACCGTGAGATGAACTGACTGTAACCCCCATTCCCCGTCCCCCTGTGCCGCTGAGGGGGGGAAGGTTGAAGCTGGGAGTGAAGTTGAGCCCAGGAAGATGGGAGGGGTGGGGGGAGGTGTTTTAAGAGTTGATTTTATTTCTCATTCCTCTACTCTGTTTTGCTTAGTAATAAAATAGATGAATTCCCTCTCTAAGTTCGGTCTGTTTTGCTTGTGAGGATAATTAGTGAATGATCTCTCCCTGTCCTTATCTCGACCTACAAGCATTTCGTTATGCCTTTTCTCCCCTGTTTGGTGAATGAGGGGAGTGAGAGAGCGTCTCTGGTGGTCACCTGGCCCCCAGCCAGGGTCAACCCACCACACAGTTCTCTCCCCCACCCCACTGCGGGGGAGCGAGTGAGCAGCTGCATGGTGCTTGGTTGCTGGCTGGGGTTAAACCATGACATCCACAATATTGGATAAGGAAGTAGCTGGAAGGTTGCACTCAAAGAGTTGCGGTCAATGGCTCGATGTCCAAGTGGAGAACGGTGACGAGTGGCGTTCCTCAGAGGTCGGTACTGGGACCGGCACTGTTTAACATCTTTGTCAGCAACATGGACAGTGGGATCGAGTGCACCCTCAGCAGGTTTGCCAACGACACCAAGCTGTGTGGTGTGGTCGACACGCTGGAGGGAAGGGATGCCATCCAGAGGGACCTGGACAGGCTGGAGAGGTGGGCCCATGTGAACCTCATGAATTTCAACAAGGCCAAGTGCAAGGTCCTGCACATGGATCGGTGCAATCCCAAGCACGACTATAGGCTGGGCAGAGAATGGATTGAGAGCAGCCCCGAGGACAAGGACTTGGGGGTATTGATTGATGAGAAGCTCAACATGAGCCGGCAGTGTGCGCTTGCAGCCCAGAAAGCCAACCGTGTCCTGGGCTGCATCAAAAGGAGTGTGACCAGCAGGTTGAGGGAGGGGATCCTGCCCCTCTACTCCGCTCTTGTGAGACCCCACCTGGAGTACTGCGTCCAGCTCTGGGGGCCCCAGTACAGGAGAGACATGGAGCTGTTGGAGAGAGTCCAGAGGAGGCAACGAAGCTGATCAGAGGGCTGGAGCACCTCTCCTATGAGGACAGGCTGAGAGAGTTGGGGTTGTTCAGCCTGGAGAAGAGAAGGCTCCAGGGAGACCTTATAGCAGCCTTCCAGTACCTAAAGGGGCCTACAAGAAAGCTGGAGAGGGCCTGTTTACAAGGACATGTAGTGATAGGACAAGGGGTAGTGGCTTTAAACTGAGACAGTACATTTAGATTAGATATGAGGAAGAAATTTTTTACGATGAGGGTGGTGAGACACTGGAACAGGCCGCCCAGAGAAGTTATGGATGTCTCATCCCTGAACAACCTGGTCTAGTGGAGGGTGTCCCTGCCCATGGCAGGGGGTTTGGAACTAGGTAATCTTTAAGGTCCCTTTCAACTGAAAACATTCTATGATTCTATGAAACCGATATTTTTTTAATGTTTCTTTAAACCTTAAAGCAGACTGTTGAAAAATATTCCCATAAATTTCCCCCTCTTTCTTCACAGCAAGCTTAGCAATATGAAACCTATGCCTTTTTCAAACCTACAAGCTCCTGTCAGCTCCACTTTTCCTTTCCAGTGGGATAGCAAGCCTGGCAGCAATGCCTTTGGCTGCACTGCCCAGGAGCAGGGACACTCTTTCTATTAGCCTGGACAGGCACCAGTGCAGGCTCAGACATCTCGTGGAGCTGCACAAGGCAGATAGATAGAGCTAGAGTCCCCACGGCCACTCACATTTGTCATGTCATAAATCAACAGGAAAACATCAGAACAGAGACGTGAAGAGTGAGAGAGAAGCTGACATCTTCCAATATCAAGACTAGGAAAACAAGCCTGTGCACAAATAACTAGTTAGAGTTAACAGCTTTATATCATGTTCTGCTTTAAATGAACACATTTGTGCAGAACTCCCATCTACGTATGCCTCGAGACCTTTTCTGAAACTCAGTCCCTGAAAAGCATTATCTAAGTCCCTAATAGGCCAGCCAACTTACCAGTGATTTCTAAGAAGGCATTTTGAATCCCTTAGGTATTTAACATTTGTTTTTCTCACACTTGCTTACTGTCAGTAGATTGTGTATTTCTTTCATGTGCGGACCATTTATGTCTTATATTGCATTATTTTGGAGCTACTTATCATACTGATGTTTGAAATTTCAAGTAAAATTCTGTTTAACCTTTCCTCTGACAGTCTGGCTTTCTCCATGGCAAGCTCTATGAATATTTTTTTCCCAGCTCATATCTGCGGTCAGCTGTGACATTACATATTTGAATTGTGATGGAGCCAGGAGAACTTGTCTACCTGGTGCAAGGCTGTGTGGGCAGTGCCCACACTCCTTGCCATGGTGTACACCTTAGCCTAATTTGCTGCTATGATGAGTCATCTGGTCGCACACATATAGAATGAGCAGCGTATGTACAGGAAGTCATTTTCCTCTCCAAAAGCTTTGGATAGACATGCATCAAATCGCAGACCTGTCCATTTTTGGGAGGACTTCACAAGGAAGTCAGTAGCAGGCCACAGGCCAGATGAACCCTCTTGGCGGGTCAGAGACCAGCCACAGGTTACAGACTAGGCATTTAAGGCATGCAATGGTTACATGGTACTTGCATGATCGAGTGCAAAACCTAGCTACACAACAGAAGTATGTAGATGTAAGACTTAGAAGTTTATTATAAAAGAAGATCATTCAGCAAGATAAGCAGGAAAGTCAATATAGCAGCTCACTCAGAGGCAGATCCCAGACAGTACAGATCTCAACCCTTTACTGCTAGCACTGCAGAGGAGGAGAGGTGGTTATACTCTGCTTTCCTAACAGATGACATTCTGGAGCATCAACAGGCAGACTAATTTTCTTTACTCCTTCCCAAGGAAACACACCATTGTCCTGCCAGTTAATAAAGTGTAACCACCTACAGAAAGCTGCAGCAGCCAGAGCAAAGACTGATCACGCTGCTTACAGTACAGCTCCCTAAGCCACAGACAAAAATAATCTGTGTGACTTGAGTACAACTCATTGTCCTCGACATTCAATATCACGATCAAAATCCAGAGTGGTGACTATCCATGTATTTTCAAAGCTTCAGATGCTTTGCCTTTCTCCACTTCAGTTGCTTTCATCAAACTGTAGAATCTCCAAAGCTGATTGTTTTGGGATTGAAGGCAACAGAGAAGCATTGCCAAGATATCCACAGATTAGTTTAGCTCTGATCCAGCCTCCTTCTCAGCCTGACATATAATCAGCCATTGTCTATAAAGAAGTATACCAAACTATAAACTCAGCTGAAGGATTCTGAAACACTAAGTCATATAATTCTACTTATATTTAATTTCAGTAACTGTGATGAATTATATAACTATGTAGTAATTCTAAAATGAATGGGCAGCTGCCATCAAAAGAAGTGTTCAGAGGCTGAAACTAAAACAGCTGTTTCTTTCTTTTTAACATAAAAGATGGGTAGTGCTGAAAACATTTAGTGATCAACTTCTCTGTTATCCATTAGCTTCTCCATGAATATGAAGGGAAGTTTATTTCCCTATACCTTTTTCTCTCTCCCTGTTTTTAAAGAGACTTACAGTAGGAATATTTAATACTGGAAAATAGCTGCATTCTGAAGCTATATTCTGTCATTTTATTGACACTGAATAGTATTCTGTTCTCCATGCATTCTTACTGAAACCGTTGGGATCACTTCTGAAGTAAAGAGATAGTGGTGAAAGAAGAATTTCAAACTTTGGTTCGTTAAAATGGAAAGAAAACATGAATATAATTTTTATGACTTCCTGTTGTTTGAATTTTATTATTATACTCTTAATATAACATTTGCAGAAGGTGCTTAGGTTTTAAGACATCTGTGGAGACCATCAAAATGACAAATGCTAACAAAAAGTAAGAAAGGGAGTTATTAAAATATAAGAATATTGAAATCTGTATCGACTAACAGGCTAATCAGAGCAGCGAATACATGGATCATTACATATTTCAGTTCAAATTCCAAGGTTGAGATGCTTAATTTTTTTTTAATAGGCTCAAAGCAATAACATATCTTTAATCAAAGAAGCTCAATATTGCACATTATAGTGTAATAACATTTGGCTTTAAAAACTCACTTCCAAATAAATTAACAAAATGCAGCCACATTAAAACAAGTTTAGGGAGACGTCCTTTAGAGACTCTTTTTATTTCCTAGTTCTGCAACCAAAGTCCTCTGGAAATGAACAGATACGCTTCACCAACAGCTACATCTCTCACTGCAATAAAATTGGGATACTGATGTAGAATATTGGAGATTTGACTTCTCTAAAGCAATGGCAAACAGCATTTTACATATAAGATCAGATAGCATTTTACATAAGATCAGATAGATTCTTGCAGTCTTGGAAAACAGTGATCATTATCTCTGTATGAACAGAGTGTATTAATATTATGGAAAAATCTGATAATCACAGTTGCTACATAATCACTTTTGGTCATAGAGACAATGAATAAGACTTCCAAAAGGATCTACAAGATGTAGGACTGTAAGTCCTTGTGTTTTAACATCAAGTTTTGCCCTGATTATAAGTGGTCTTGTTGCCTTTTTAGGAATGCAGGATCAGAATCCTAAATTCATCAAGTCTAAATCTACTTTTAGCCATATCAGGTAGCTACACCAGAGTCTTCTGCTGTGCTTCAAAATGTGCCTTTTCAAGTAAAAGGAACCTTTCATCTTCATGGAAAATGATCTGAACCTCTGGGGTCTCTTTGTGTAAGAGCCACCCAAACAAGCTTTCTTACTTTTACAATAACCTCAATGCACTCCCCTGTAGAAACCTACCAGGCAGATATATGCTGTCCATTTATCAGAACCCCAGGACATATCCTCTGCTTTTTCACAGACCCAAATCCTCTTTTCCAAAACATCATTGCCAGGGCTTGAGAAAATTAGGATAACACAAAATCCCAGCATACAGCTTCATCAAAACAGAGAAAGAAAAATAAAAAATGGCATTTAGGTAGCAAGGTTTTCCAAACTTCCTGGGCAAACCTGATGTTCTTGGATCGCTTCAAGCCAAGAGTCAAGGCAGAAAGCTAAGTGGCTTCCCTGCTCTCCACCAAACTTCTTGCAGAGCAGAAATGAACTCTTCAGCCAGCTACAATTGGAATTTAATCATATACAATCTATAAGCATCATTTACAGTAACACCCTGGCTCCTGGCTATCTTTCTTAATACTAGCTCCAGAAGAGTTATCTTTCATGAGAAGGCTGTGAAACAAAACAAAATAAAACAAAATTGTTCTTTGCTTTCTAACAACATGAAAAGACCTAGAACTTTTTTTGTTCAGTCAAACTCCAGAACCTTCTTCGTTTTTAACAAAGACAACACTGAGACTTTCCATGCCTTCTGAGGAAAAACAGAAAGAATAATTACAGTTTACAAAAAAGCCCTCAATATCATCTAAATTTAGAGTATCACACTGTTATCTCACTCACATATTTTATTTCTCACCTGTTAAGTTATACTTGCTGGGAACATAGCCAAGGAACAACTGCTGGCATTGTCACTCTTTGTAAGGAACAACATTACAGATATTACCTAGAGAACACGGGTGGGTTCTGTTGGGGTTTTTTTAGCTTGGAATGGAAAAATATCTTAGAAGCTATTAAAGAGAAGACAAATTAACTGGGAACTTAATCCACTGCTTTGTTCTCTGGAAATGGCTAAATCTAATAACTGTGAAGAATTGTTATGGATGTTCAATATCTTGCTCAAGAAAAAAATCTGTCAAATATATTGTATCTCCCCACCACTGCCAACCACAAAGCGAGTATTACAAACATGTCTCGAGGAGATGTGGTAGGCAAGAAGGGAAATACTAAACATTTTCTAATACAGAAGTCATTCTCTGAACGTGGTGCAAACAACTAAATTAATTAAAAACTTTCTAAATATTACATGTCTGGAAGTGGAACAAAAAGGGCTTGATTTTGCTTGTGATTCAGCCTCCTTCTGTTCCTGTAATGACACAGAAGACTACAAGGGAGATGAAATGGCTTGCCTGCCCTACCCAGGCTAGAGGAGCTGTTGGGGCAAGGGCGCAGACTGTGCCTGCACTAGAGAGCGATGTTTCACAACCCACAGTGGCTGCTCTGCAGCACCACAGCTCATCTCACCAGGTTGAAGCAAGAATCAAATATTGCAACAAAACTTCCACTGTTTCTGAGCTCTATCTTTTACACAGTTAAAGGTGAAATAAAATTTTTATACTTACTAATTCTAATACCTATCATTCTTAAAGATTTCATAATACATTTTTGGTAATAAGCTGTCACCAAATGGAAAGAGTTGAAAAAAAACTTAATTTTGTTCCTCTTCAAGTAAGAATCCTCTTTGTAGTATTATCTAGTAAATGGTTCACACCGAATTTTCATAGAATCATAGAATCATAGAATGGTTTGGGTTGGAAGGGACCTTAAAGATCATCTAGTTCCAACCCCCCTGCCATGGGCAGGGACACCCTCCACTAGACCAGGTTGCCCAAAGCCCCATCCAACCTGACCTTGAACACTTCCAGGGATGGGGCCTCCACAGCTTCTCTGGGCAACCTGTTCCAGTGCCTCACCACCTTCATAGTGAAGAATTTCTTTCTAACATCTAATCTAAATGGACCCTCCTTCAGCTTAAATCCCTTACCCCTTGTCCTGTCACTACACTCCCTGATAAACAGTCCCTCACCAGCTTTCCTGTAGGCCCCTTCAGGTGCTGGAAGGCTGCTATAAGGTCTCCCCGGAGCCTTCTCTTCTCCAGACTGAACAACCCCAACTCTCTCAGCCTGTCCTCATAAGAGAGTATGCAGAGTATGCTTTCAGTGCAGAGTATGCTTGGCTTATGCTTGGGAGACATGTTTCCAGGAGGACTTGAAGCTAATTAGATTTTCAGCTCTCAACATGCATTGAACATCCTCACTTTTAGGACTTGAAGACCCTGAAATCCAAAGGATGCTCTCAATTAAGACAGGCTCTTACACTGCATTGAACTTTGTGTTGAATGCAGATGTGCATTATTACTGCACATGCAATGACAATATATATGCAAATCCTGCATCTCTAAACCTTCAGTTTGAAAGCCCAGCTATTCTCACCAGTAACAATATATTAATACATCATATAGCATCTTTCTAAGAAACACATAGTGCAGAACTTGGTATAATAGTGCTGGGTATGACATTAGGAAAAAAAAAAACAAAAACAAACCAACAAACCAAAAACCAAAGAATAACCTTTTCAAGACCATTATTTTAAATATTTCCACTTCCCTTGTTTATTATGATGCAATATTAACATCCACCAGCTGGGATTATATTGGGGTTGTCTTTCAGATTTCCCTAGCTACTTATGTAAGTCATTCAGTTGTGCAAAGATTGAAAAGTTCATAATTTTTTGAATGTCTGGTGTTTACTTATGGTTGTAAATAGAGCGGCTTTTGCATACAGTCCCACTGTGAATGCTATTGTTTCATTTTTAAATACAGTCCTCAATAACTACTTGCAAATGGCTCATCTTCAAGGCAGTTAGACACTCAGATGCTCTGTAAAGATTGTTTGTCAAAGATAAGTACTCCAGAAGGTTGTAAACAAGCTTCAGACATAACATAAATGCATTGCTGTTACAAATACCTTGTCTTTGGTGAATACTTGGCTCCATTAAAGTTGCTGGGAATTTTGCCATTGACCTGTCTGGGGCCAGTATTTCATCTATTTGTTCAGTTTTAATGCAGGACCACTGGGAACTTCAGCACATCCCCTGGTAAAAAAAAAGATCTAATGCTTAAGGCAAAGATCCCCACTTCAAAAGCCTCATGCAAGCAACAGCACTGCATGCTCAGTATCTGGCTGGAGTGGCTATGAAGGCTGAGCATCAGCTCCCAGATCAAAAAGTGCCCTTCCTGCAGCATCCCCAGCTAGGGGCTAAGCTCCCTCCAGTTTCACAGCATCACTGAATGATGGAGGTGGAAAGGCACCTTTGGAGATCACCTAGTCCATCCCACTGCTCAGAGCAGAGTCAGTGAAAGCAGGCTGCTCAGGGCTGTGTCCAGCTGGTTTTTTAATATCTCAAATGTTGGAGATAAACTTTCTGGGCAACCTGTGCCAGTGTTGGATCACCCTCACTGTAAAAAAAGGTTTTTTCCTCATGTTTAAACAGAATTTCCTGTATTTCAGTTGGCACCCATCACCTCTTGTCCTCTCACTGGGCACTACTGAAAAAAGTCAAGTTCCATCATTCAATCTCCTCCATCAAATATTTTAGATATTGATAAAATTGCCCCACAACTTCTCTTCTCCAGGCTGTACAGTCCAGGCTCTCTCAGCCTGTCCCTGTGTGGTCCTGATTCAGAAAAACAGTTAAGCATGTGCTTATCGGAGCTTTGTGTTGAAAGGTTATTGTATTTCATGGGGGCATGCAGAGATGATGAAATTCCATCCAGATCCAGAAAAAAGCTCCAATATTTCAAAACTGTCTGTGAAAGAGAAATCTGTGGAGTCCCTGCCTAACCTCTGCAGCTATTCAGCAGCAAAGCAAGGAAGTCTTAAACCCCCCAGCCTCACAGCCTGTGGAGCTGTGGAGTCTGTGACACTGCACCAGCCCATCTGGAGCGCTGCCCTTCGCTCAGGACTCGAGACATCCCTTGTCTGCAGCTCTGCAACCGTCCAACTTCCATTTCATACATTTGAGACAATACAGTTCTATTGCATGGCTTGTTTGTTTCAAATACAATAATATGTACTTGAAAGTCGCAAAAGAAATAAATTTCCCCAAAGAGAGTTATTTAAATTAAAGCATTTCCTGCAGAACAGAACTTTAAATTAGAAAATAAAATTGCATACAGGCATAAAGTTGACATTTGAGTTTAATTAGGAAGACTATTGTACAAATACTTGTTAATATCAAAACAAGTCAGACTCTAAACTGCTGGTAATAATGAAATTAAAATTAGGTGCACAGATGAGGCACTGAATCAAAACTTGGACTGCTCTTCACTAATTCTGATAGGCAAAATTCATCCCACTACAGAAGATCAATAAATGGTTCATATTTCACCATGCACCACCTGAGGTCTGGTTTCACAAAGTGGGCAGGGTTCTCGTATTAAAATTCAGAAATGTGAGCTCTTGAATCAGTGTTACTAAGATGTTAAAACCCTGTGCTAGTGTTTTATATTTCTACATGGGAAAATTATATTCTCACTCTCATAAATTATTCTGTGACCTATATATGACAAGCTTTTAAAAAAACAAACAGCTACCATAAATGGAAAGTAAGAAGTGAATAGGTCCTGTGCTGAATTCCTGTATAGGGATGGATTTCTTTCACGTACAACAATTTAATTTACACTTACTTCAGCCAGGAACACCTTGTGTCATATTAACAAGCTGAAAATGAACTGCATGGCTGTGTCCAGCAAAAAGATTCTATATCACATCAAAAAGAATTTGGTTTCATTGAACAGAATTCAATTAAAAAAGCAAACTGCATCAGCAAATAGCACAGTGGCATTCATCCAGCTCATCCTTTGGTGGTTCCTCGACCAAGATATTTAGAGGATTGGGGTGTAAGTGAAGAGTCCCAGAGAATATGGGTTGTCAGGCATAGACTCAGAATTCAAGGCCTCCTTCTAACCAGTCCATTTGCAAATTCAACCTTTAAACGTGTAACCTATACTCCTTATATACCCCCTGCAGGCAGGCTTAAATGGTGGCTATAAATTCACCTCCCTCCCCTTGAACACCAACCTTAAAATGGCACTTTGTGCTTGGGTTTCCCCAAGGCAAGGAGGGCAGCTGGGGCTGGCGGGACAGCGGGTCTAATCTCACCCATCATTACCCTGGCCACGGAGCTGCGTCTCCACACAGAGGGAAACACCGTGTGCCTGGCTAATAACTGATCAAAAACACACATCGGGGACACCAGGGAGTAGGTCATGACTCCCTTACTCAAATTTGCCCAGATCAGTGCTCATGGTACTTTGTTTCTGATTTGCAATCTACAGCTGAGCTCTGGATAAGGGTCCAAACCAAACAGCAGCAGCAGCACCAGAGACAACTGTATGAAAGGGGAATTCTCCAAAAGCATTTTGTCGGTTTTGTTCATAGATTAAAAAAAAACTCTTTCAACTTAAACGTAGTGCACAGATGTTCTCTGGAATAAAGTTACTTCCTGGTGTGAGATGTACCCTTTAAAAGAATAACTTAGAGCAACCCTCAGGAAAGGTGAATTGCAAAGAAAACCCTGACTCATGATGGCTATTTTTGTCTGGCTGCTAATATTGTGGTGATTTACCTTGTGAAAGGTAAGTACTAAGATATGGCCCCATGTTTCTAGGCACACGTAAATTCTTAAAAGGCACATCCTTCTTGGAAGCACTTGCAGTCCTCCAATGCCACATCACATGCCGCATTTTCATTAATATAGTTTGGGTAATGCAGTCTCATTGTAGGACACTTACTGTTAATAATCTGCAGTTTATCAAGGAAGGTGTGACAGTCTGCCACTGGGACTTGTCTCGAATATAGACCGTAACTCTTGTGCTCCCCTGCAGTAGATCAGTCTCTCACCACTGTGGCTGAGTCAGTAGACTGAGAAAGGGAGCAGGGACTAAGTCACAGACCGTATGGCGATGTGTTGGATGTATTTGGATCACCACCCTTGTTAACCACCAATTGATCCATCCTTTTGACCTATGAGGAAATCATATTAACTGGGAAGAGCAAGCGAAGGCATTGCACAATAAAACCCCACGGAGATTTGCCACCTACATCATTTTTATGCCAAATGACCACAGGCTCCTGTACTTCTGAGAACTACTCATGTGAGAGTTCAGCAGATGGACTGATGAGGAATTTTCCAGTGATTGGGTTACTATCCAAAAATACCATTAAGGGGAGTAATCACAGCACCCAGGTTTGGGCCAACTTTTCTCTGTAATTTCCACTGCAGCTTTACCTATATTGCATAGAAAAGAAGGTTCCCCTGATCTCTGACTCATCTGCTCTATCCCAAGAACTACAAAAAGTTCAGCAGGAGGCCAGCTAATTATCTTAGGTGCCTAGAGTTAAAAGATTCCAATGTTGTCTTTGTCTACATCTAAATGTTTCATCTTGATTTCGGTGAGACTTCACTTTAAAAATGGAACAGAACATTTTGACCTCCAATGACATTTTGTTTCTATACTTAACTTTTGTATTATACATTAAGCAAGTGAAGAAAGTTTTAATAAATGGAATGCTATATGTTTTGTTATCAAAACAAATCCTTTTGGTTTTCTTTATATTAAATGCTTTGCTTGAAGCTTGGGATTGTTTTTGGTTTGTTTTTTTTTTTTTTAAAGGGGGTTTATAAGTATTATTTTAACAAGCAAATTGCTTTCATTCCATTTTGGAATGGAGCAAAATATATCAGCATCACATAGTTACTCAGAAAACAGAAAATCTTGATCATATGCAGCTTCAGTCAGCAGTCATTCACCTCCAGACCAGAAATAACTGCTTTAGTCTAAGCCAAGTCACTGGGACTGTGCGATGGAAACTGGATGAAGTGCAGTAGCCTGGGATGGATACAGAGGAGGTTGAGTTAGATGATGAACTGGCTGGTTCTGACTTAACTCCAGGAAATTTTGCAGCCTGTTTGGGGAGTGAGGTATTGCACTTTCCATAGCCTGTGTAAAGCAATTTGTCAAGTCTCAGGAACACAAGTAAAGTCAAGCCTCTAACAGGATTTCTAATATGATCATCCATTGTTCTATGTTAAAATATGGAAAAGGGAAGGAAAAAAAGACTCAAGACATATTTTCAGGTCTGTAAGGTAGCTAGTTCTTGGATTTATGTCTTGCCCCCAACTACTGATGCAGATCTTTTCCCAAGTATCTGAAGTATCAATCAATATCTGAGTCAGTCGCCAAAGTAATTTCAGAAATATCTCTCTACTTCATTCCAAGACTTCAACCTTTTGAATTTTCACTCTCAAGCAGCATTGCAGCCTCCAGTAGTACCACCACAAAGCTGCCAGAGGACCAAACCATCTGCCCAGAGCCAAAACCAGCTGCCTTCTTTCTAAACAGCTTCTCGTATGTACCTGGGAGTGAGCTGCAAGCCAGAGTAATTATTTAGGCAGCCTTCAGCCTGGTCCTCATCATTCTGTTTCCTGAAGGCTCTTCAGGGCCTCTTTGACTGTTTGACTATAGATTCATCCATGCCTCCAAACTGTCTGTTGGCATATGCTGCTAAGAGCTCAACATATGGTGAGTGTACATCCATCCAGGCACACAGCCGAAGTGTTTGTGGACATTGGACCATGTGAACAAAGACTGCCTGCACGTCCTGTCACAGGGCCTGGCTCATGCCCATCTTGTGACAGAAGAGACCAGAGTTTTGGTTATGTGATGGACACACATCTGGCTGCTTCTTAATGGAATACGTAAGGATTTGGTCAAGATGGTCGATTTTGACATAAGCAATCTTTTCATACATTTTCCATGTGTTCACAGGATAAGAAACACCTGCCTTGAACTCCAGGCGTGTGGTGGGAGCAGCCCCATGGTACCTAGAGCTTAAGTGGTACTGATGGAGTTTATATATGGCACCCTCCTGCCAGAACATTTGGTACCATAAGGCTAAAGTAACTTTGTCTTGTAGAGAACGCTCTGACAGACAAGACCAGCCACAAACCTCGTCAGGAGAAAAAGAGGTTGCTAGAGATGGAAATAATCATGTTTGACATCTACAAAAGGCCTGGAAGCCAAGAAAGAGACTTCTAATCTGTGGATTCCCCATGCCATGGTCCATCCAAGTTTACAGGCCATTGATTTTTTCCTGAATGAAACATGGCATATGTTCATGCTGCTTTTCTTGCTCAAAATAACTGCACATTTGAGGAGCTTAAGGGAACCTTGGGAGATGTGGCTGAACATCAGGGGCTGCTGATCTGTATCAGCACTAGGGAGAGGCAGGAGTACCGAGCAGCAAGTGAGGTGATTAATTACAATACCATAGCTTTGACTGGCTAGATCCCATAAAATGAGATGCACTAGCCCTGTTTCTGATCTTGTCATTGCAAGCACTTTATTCAGTGTTTTTATACTCAGATGAAATTGTGAAGGATTCCATGGTGTGGCTATGGCCCACTTTTGAACTCACTCTCTTTTTTCTTCTTTAGTTGCCATTGGAAGAAAAAGATTTAGGATCCTATCCGCCTCCTGTTTTTTGACATCTATAGATGGATATTCTCCTAATTCCTAAGTCTTAGGTGACATTGGCAATTTAAAGTCTTGAATGCACTCTCAGCATGGAGAGAACGTAAATTATTTTCTATTTCAACAGCACCAGGGAACAGAACAAGGTCAGGTGCTGTCATCAATTCATTTCTATTTATTTATTTATTTATTTATTTATTTTTAAACTAATTCAAGGGAAACTCATAAAATACTTTTTGAAAGAGAACACAAATTCACCTCTGTCTCCATCATGATTCACCAGATCTGGACCATCCAAAAATAAGATTGAAGATAGCTGCTTCATTTGAAACCAAGACTTTTGTCCACAAGCACATAGATGCGATTTATTTCCCTCCTAGTCCTCTGCTGTTCAGACTTCCACATCTGAGCTAGACCTGGCAGGTCCCTGCCGTAGCTGTTGGTCTCATGACTCTACATTCATGAACACTTCTGACATCTGACTTAACAGGTGCTCACCCTATGTTGAAATCATACAGTCATGGTCTGGATGGATGGATGGATGGATCAGTGGTCATACATCAAGAGCCCTTTGGAAATGGGAGAGAAATTGCCTCTGCCAAGGCATGTTCCATCTCATCTATTTTAGACATCCACCTGAGAAAGAGATGAATCACACCCTGGAGGTTCCTGCTCATCTCATTTTTTCAGGCAGGGATTCAAGATTCACTGTTTCTCACACAGACATCTCCATTGGAGAGGTCTAAATCCGAACAGAGGAATTTTCCCCACCTTACCTTCCCCCTCCCACAAATATGCAGTACAGCTCGATTTATATGCTGCCTCTCTGTAAAGACAAGGGACTCTCTTTTCATGCACACTAATCTCCTGACCTGCACCTCAAAGGCTGAAAAATAAAAGATGATGTTCTACCTTTTGTTTGGTTTATTATAATGAAAAAACAAGCAGTTTGTGCCCTAGGTGTGATTTACGCTGAATGATGTGCAGTATTTTCCTTCTTTTATTGGGTGTGCCAACGTTTTAGGAATAAATCTAGAAAATGTGCAAATTCTAATATCTGTGTATGTGAGTTTAGTGCCTTTATATAGACAAGTTAACTCAGTTTGCATCAGCCAATTTATTTCTTGGCAGTTTCTCAGTTTTGAGGTAGAAAGTAAGTTGTTTGTGAAACCGTCTACCCTTACACATCTTTGCATGGATTAATTCCTCACTCCTTTTCTGTTTGCAGCCAGTAATTGTTTTTAAGTTGAAGGGACCTGTGCTTTTGGTTTACTTTTTTTTTTTTTAATGGTGGTGAACAAGTAGAAATTGTCACAGCCAGCAGAGCTCAGTCATTAACAAAGTTAAATAACAATCAAGGCAGATTTTTTTTTTTTAATCTCAAACTTCTGTTTTGCATTAGAACTAATTATTTCAACTTAGAACCTGGCACAACTCACCACTATAATGGAAGGGAGGTTTCAATGAAAAACCTGCACCTTTATAAAGAAGTTTGGCTTTAAGTCATCTCCCACTGAAACATCAGGAGATCAATACTGCACAGCGCCCCAGCGTACTGGATTATTGTGAACATCCCGCTGGCTACAATTCATCTTTCCATTTAATTGTGCTCTTATTTAAAATTCTGCTGCACCCGCAGAAGGGCAAGAGAAACCTGATAGGCATTTTGTAAGGTTATGAACAATGAAAACTCTAGATAAATGTCAAAGAAAAGATAGTAAGCCATAAATCATCACCTGATGGTATCAGGTGAAATAACCTGTTCTCTCCCCCACCTCCCCAGGGCAACCAAACCTGAATATGTTAAATGCTGAATTTATCAGTGATGCAACATCCCCAATGACACTTAGATGTGAGGCCATTTCAGCAGTGATGGAGATTTTTTTTTTCATTTTACAATTCTTTTGATTTTTCTGGGGACGAGATTTTCTCAAGCAACAGATAAAAATAGGGCAGAGTGGCGGTGAAACTTAAAAATCCAGCCTCGCAAGTGATTGCTTCGTATCTGCCTTCAATAAAGCTGTGAAATAGATCTATTCATATGACAAGAGTAAGACAATTTCTTTTCCACCGTCTCTTTGATAATCACGAATGCTAATGGTATCTTTGCAATGTTGTCTTGTCAAATTACGGCAGCCCAGGCACTCAGGCTGCCTGATGCAGTCTCTCCGTACCTAGATACATGTAAAGCAGCAAAGGAAGAAAACCAGCCCAGCCTGGAACCAAAGGGGGAATCATTAACAAATGCTTCCAGATCAAAACAATTTTTCCTTTTGTCTCCACATTTTCTGCTTCATTTCATTCCACAGTGGCAGGGGGGAATGTTGTCATCTGGCATTGGTAGCAACATCACATAAAATGCAACACCCAAAGGAAAAAATATATTCTATTTTTGCTTGAAAATTGGAGTCAGATTTTCAGAGGAAGGGAGCTAAATCAGGTCTGCCAAATAGCGAATCCTTGCAGGCGCACGCACTCACAGCCACACAGCGCGTACACGTGAAGCCCTGCCAAAGCTGGGCTGAGGAACTGCCATGCTCCTCCTTATTCCTCCCTGTATTCCTCCTCTGTACTCCTCCCTTTTACTCCTCCCCACAGAGCAGAAATGCAGCTCTGGGGCCTCTTTCCCACTCTGTGACTCCCTGCGTCAGGTTCCCCGGTACACAACGAGAGATCTCCAAACTGGATGCCAGCCACTAACTCCTGCTCCTAATGACCATGCTGCCCAGAAGCTGGGAAGAAAATCTTCCCAGAGGACATCTCCATCTGTGTAGGAGCACTTGCAGAAGGAACACTCCTTGGCACCCCATTACCTCCACAATTACACAGCTCAGTCACTTGACGCAGGTGAAGCTCTTCACAAGAAAGATCATGCAATTTGGAGACCCACATGCACATTTGCACACTGTCAATGTTTTGGTCCACCTTTGCCTAACATTCCTGTTTGCAGCCATCTGTGAAGAAGGGGAAAAAAATGGCTCCCTGATGTTGAAATGGAAAGATCCACGTGTAAATAATTGCTGCTCTGCATTTCTCACAAGTAGAGCCCTGCGCATGTTTGGGGTGGGAAGCGTGACTCAGAGAGATCCCTCAGGGAGCACCGAGCAGCAGGCACCCTGGCAGTGGATGCAGCATGCTTTGAAACAGCGTGGTGTGTGCACACTCCTCTTCTGCGTAGGCATTAGCTAGCTGCAAAACCCCGACTAGATAGCTGAAAGTGTTGGCAAGTTTGCAGTCCTCTAGCTCAGGGACCCGGCGACCCGTGGGGCTGAAACGCTGGGGACCGTTTTCCCAGGAGGGGTAGCCCTGAAGACTGGGGCAGGGCCAGCCCCTCTGCTACTTGAAACTTTGTTCAAGACTTTCATTTTTGTAGGGTTTGAACAGCATCCAAATAAGTTAAAACCACAGATGGGATGAAGTGAACTTGGATTTAAATTTGGATTTCACACTGCACATATGCATACACATACGTGCACACAGCACAGCAGCTTCTCTGATCCGAGATGGGTTTGAGCCGCTCCTGAGATGGAGATCAGCTGTGACCACGCATGCCTAAATCACCCATGACCCTGTGAATTACAGCCACAGATACTGGGGGACAGGGGAAGGGGAGAAGGAAATCTCTCTTTCTCTCCAAAAATAAGTTTTAATAAATCCACAACAAATACCTCTTCTTTCCCATCTGTCTCCTCATTACCTATGACAAATAGCAAGTAACACCTTCTCTCAGCTCCAGGTTTCCTCTGCTGATTTTTCTGTGTGGTTGCCTTTCATATATGGGCAGACAAGCACCAAACCGTTATTTCTCACCGCAGCTCTCAGCAGCTCTGAGAGGCTCACGGCTTCTTTCCCTCTCCCCAAAAGGGAAATGTATAAATGCTTAGGGACTCCTTGAATGTTTTGACTGCTTAAGTTTCTCCTTTACTCCTTTATACTCACATATCTGCAGAGAGGACTGGGAAATCACATTAAGTCTCTGATTTGCACTTACACTACATATCCTCTGAGCTTATCTGGGACTTTGAAGGGGACTTTGAAATGGGGAGAAGAGTTTGTTCTTTCTTATTTATTTATATTATCTGCCAAGTTGCATCAGCTGAAATTGCCACTTGCCTGATCCTCAGGTAAGACTGCATGGGCTTTTAGGCATCTGGATCTCCCAGAAGAAGGGAAGGATGCTCTTGCACCTGATCTCGTAGGCCAGAGAATTGGTTATCTAGATTGTGTTCTCCAGAGATCTGGGTGATTTGGGGAATGAAAAGCTGTATTTTCTTCTGCCTTGTGTCTTGTCTGTGCCACAGCAAAGCTGCTCAGTGCAAAGGGGCTTTAAATCAGAAAAGCCAGGTTAGGCGCACTTGTCTTACACAGGTCTAAATGATGCTGTGAGATAAATGAGATGTGTAGCAGGACAAGCTTTGTGCCTTTGTTTCGTCACCGGTGAAGTTTTGGGTGATTTGGTTTTCTTTGAATTTCAAAAGCAAACTTGAAATCACCAGGAGAGGAGAAAGCAAGACATGAAACATCCATTTTTCATACATGAAATAAAATTATAGTTCTGGCAATGGACACTGACAATCCCTGAATACTTTATGTAAGAATACAACCTCCATCCTGATGTTGGGTCATATTCCTACTTAACCAATTGTATTCCATATTTAAAATATCCTTCTCTGATGGTTTTAAACGCTGTTGTCAAATATTTAAGAAGCTTCCCCTCAGAGACAGATGCGTTTCAATGGTGGATGAAGAGACCACATGTGCAGTTTAAATTTCCCTGTTCACATGCAGAGGTCACGTAGGATGAAGAAAACTAGATACCATAACAGAGTGTTTCATTTGTTGTGTATCTGATAGTTAATACTTTCTTATTCAACTCTGTTATTTGTAAAATGTGCATTTTGTCTCTGAGCCTAAAAATGGAAACCTTGTGTTATTTGGAATATGATTTCTCTTGTTCCTGTTCCTGGAAAAAAAAATACACAAAAAAACCCCAAACCATAAAACCTGTGAATTTCTAACACCAAAACAAATGTGGTGCCTTTTATCTTTAACCTCCTTCGGCAGCAAGGTATAATAACTACATGCAAACAGCATTGATTGAACAAGATAAGGTTGTTCATACAGGGGAAAAAAAGCCTCCAACTCAAAGAAACATTTAAGAAATGTGGGTGTGCATGTACTACAACTTCCTTTTGCAAAGGGCATAAACATAAGCTGCATGTCAAGTTAATTATAGTAGTACACTGGAGCTTCATTTTCAGCAATTATTTCTCATTGGGATGGATATTGGGACTACCGTTCTCAAAATCAATCCAAGAAATCTCCTAATCTCTGCAAATGCAGCAGTGACATAGCAAGAAATACCATTAGGAAAGAAACCTATTACTCCTCCAAAGTAAACAAGAGAATATGTTTCCCACCCCAGCTAAACACAGGAACTTCTTAACTATGCCACTGCCTCA
This sequence comes from Grus americana, assembly GCF_028858705.1. Classification (NCBI taxonomy): domain Eukaryota; kingdom Metazoa; phylum Chordata; class Aves; order Gruiformes; family Gruidae; genus Grus; species Grus americana. The sequence goes on along the minus strand of NC_072852.1, from coordinate 209,111,193 downwards.
GTTAAAAACAAACAAAAGGGTTGCAATAGCCATCGGAGCCTTTCAGCTTCAAGTATGTACTCAGAAAAGTTCTCCTTGTGAGGTTAAAGTCTAATAAATATTGCAGGAGAACTTGCTCGTTCTGGCTCTATCAAAAAGTGGCTGCACAAAGCACTAAACACAAAGACAGAAGCCACAAGTGAATCTTTCCTCTTCAGGCTGGAAAAAGGTTAAGTGGGAAAATGTTTCAGAGGCCAAGTGATTTCCAAGCACTTTAATTTGTTTATTTATTTATTTATTTATCATACCTTATTTAAATGAGGGGAGAAAAAAGCTAAAGTTCTGTTTTCCAGGTTTGTGGAAAGTGATATAAGGGATGGCAAGAACTGGAACTGTCGAATGCAAAGCATGACAAGGGAATTAATGAACCGAAGGGAAACATGGGAGTAACAGATGACGCTTCGTTCAGTCCAAAGCTATGCAAACACTGAGCCTTGCTAGATGGGGAAAGGTGCCCAAAAAGAGAAACTCTACGTACTACTAAAAACCAGATGTGGGACTTGGAGGAGACATGAACAATTATGGGATAAAGAGAAGCTCATATTGAAATGAGAAACAGAAAATGTATATGTAATTTATAGAAAATCATACATGAAATATATGCAATGTACCACCACCATTTCTCTTCATTGGCTTTGGGTTGAACCTTCACTTGAGCACAGTATCCAAACACACCACTAGTCTCCTTGTCTTCAAGCGGTCATGGTTAGATAGGTGCTTAAGTGCCAGGATGAATCAAAGACCTCAGCTGTCCTCTCATGCCACCCTCCAGGGTTTTCCCTTTGTTATTTCTCTGGGTAGTCTCCACTGCTGCCTGTGAGTACATTCCCCACATAACTACGCCCTGGGCAAGGAATTACACTTAAAAGCTTTCAGCATCTGTCAGTAAGTTAAGTGTGTGCCCCTGATGTTCTCCTGCTGCTCTCAGGTTTGACGTGAGCTAATAATAGCTTTGTAACATTTATCTCTTCCACACTGCTCAGATTTTGGTTTTCCTTAATTAGATCTTCTATGTGCCTCCAACTTTCCAAAGAACTTACTGCGCTTTCTCCACCCAACGTGAATACCAGCGAGCAACCAAGCAGCACTCTCACTTGGGTTGTCTTCTGCTGGAACTTCCCACCACTGCAGCTTATTCAAACAACAACTCACCAGAGCAGCTCTTGGCTTTGCTCACTGCCGATGCTGCGGCTGAAAGCTTTCTTCCACGCTGCTTGCAATGCTCCTGCTTCGAGCAGTTGTGTCCCCAGAGATGTGTTCAAAACTGTAAGAGGAGAAATTGTTTATTAATAAACCTTGATGGAATAAAACCTAGGTGACAGAGTCCCATAGACAATAGGATGCCGGTCCAGTTCAAACAACAATTACCTCAGAGAAGGCAACACAACTTTGTTATATGAACAGGTAACCCCAATAAGCATAAGCAAAATTGTATGTCCTGACTCTCAAAAATTTTAGGGATAACCCCCTTACCCTCCAAGGAGTCTACAACACTCCTTCCCAGGTCACTTGTCACACCCACCCTGCCACAGAGGTATCACACACATTGTCACATTGTTCGGCAATTAAGCACAGTAATGTTTGGCAGTAGACCCCAAGTAGGGATCTGTAAGGGCACCACATCAACCTGCTATTTTTTTAAAGGGAAGAAAGGTTGTCTCACTAAGAGTAAAATGATCCTCTTGGGTATTGGGGAATGAAGTCCAGTGCAGGAGCATGGCACACACAGGAGGACGGGAGATGTCTGAACTGCAAAAGCAATTAGATCGGCAGCGTTTCAGGACTTATTTTCAATGATTCCGTGTTCTTACCACAAGACATGCACGATTTTTATGGAAAGCAGATAACACATAAAAATATCTGCTTCGTTAAAACTTGATTTCCTGTAAAGATTTTCCTGACTGCAAATTTTCAATCAGTTCCAGACACAATCCTTTGCAAATGGCATCAAAACTGCTGATTTTATTTAAAACAAACAAAGAAACAAGCAAACAAACAAAAACCTTTTCGCTTACTGAATCATAAAATGCTTCTGAGTTTTTAGATTCAGTATCTTGTAGTTAAGAAACACTACTAAATATTATTTAAAAATCAGCTCAAAAATCTGACTGAACCAGAAAGTAAGTGACCATGATTTATTAAGTGATCAGGCTGGTAATTCTGTTAGATCTGAAAATTACCTTGCCTAGCTAGTAGAAGGTGACTCTAATTAAAGGAAACCTGGACTGTCTGTAACCACATTGGTGTGATTAGATCAGGGAGCGAGTTAGTCATATTTTACATGTATGTGCACAAAACACTGATAACTGTCTCTCAGTCCCACAGACAGCGATGCCATGAACATGGCTGGCTGAAACTTTAGGGCCGATGAATTCAAACACAGGGGATGTGGTTTCATTAGCAAGGATAATTACTTGTTCATACAACTTAACTGTGGCTACAGCAGGCTCTCTGCCCCACTGGTGGTTTTTAAACTAAAAGTGGATCTTCTGGTCTTTGAACGATCTCTTCCAGTCTGAACATGAATTACGTCAGAGAAGGTCTGTGGTTTGTCTTGTAGGGATGTCAAAAGGGATTATTAAACCAGTTCTTTACAGACCAGATTTTGTAAATGTGTGTGGTATACTAAAGTGTGTTTTAACTGCAATCATGTCTTCCTATATATGGCTGAAAAAAATTATTTTATTGAATTCAAAGCATGGCTCCAGTTGGGTTCAAGTTCATCACAACACTACCAATGTTTCCAAAGGACAAATTCCCACAGAGCTGGAACTGGGATCCTTCTGCCTGACAAGGTATTGCTTACAGAACTGTGAAAAGGGAGGAGACAGAATTCATGGCAATAAATACATCCAAACCCCATTGCACATTTTCGCTAACACCCAGAAAAAGAGACATGAGGCCTGCAGGAGTGGTAGGAACTGAAAGAAGATCCCAGCACCTGCTGTGGAGAAGGGTCTTAGAGAGGGGACACAGGGAGAGGGAAGGAGACAGAGGTTCCTCATGTGCAGTTTATGTCTCACCAGAAATCTGTCGGTACGGAACAGAAAGACTCTGTAGTGCCAGTCACTTCCAAGACACACCTTGCAAGTAGCCCCTCTTGATAGATTCATCTCTGGAAGAAATCAAAGGAAATTGTGCAACCCTTCCTCTCTGGTTCTCAGCTGTGCAATGACATGTCTCCCATAACTGAGATTCTGGGTTCATTTTTAACATGTCCCAGATATTTGGTGGATAACCTTAAAGATAAGGAGGTCAGTGAACTCTTTGATGAATTTCAACATTTTAATAAATCCATTTAGTACCTAATATTTTCTACAGCCTTCAATGGCACTTATGCATATGGTTGGAACTTTGATGAATGTCCAGCTTTCATCCATATGTTAAGATAGAAATAGCATTTAAATAGAAGATTTGTAACTTGAACTCAACATCGCAGATATTTAGTGACTAAGAAAAGGAAATGCTTGTACCCTCTTTCCAGTTCATGACATCATTTCCTTCTGCACAGGCTTACTTTGGAGCAACATATCAAAACAAATTCAGTAATAGTGATAACACTTTGCACTGCTACAGCACTTGCCACAAGCAAGTTAAATAACCGCTCCTCTTCACTTTCACCACCACCCTGGATTTAGAATATTACAGGTTGGTGAGAGATATTAAGTAACATGTCTCAAACCATTCTTGACATCTGTTGCTGAAGCAGGAATAGACAGCAAGTCTCCTGAGTATTTACCCATTCATTTCACCACAAAACGATCATTCCTGTCTACGATATGAGCTCTTCAGTCAAGAGATTTCAATTACACAGCCCATGCACACAATTCACATTTACCCTTGGATTAAAAAAAGCATTTGATTCAAAGAAGGGCCAACTTTTTTTTTTTTTATTGGACTTTAACGATCTTAGACAGACTTTGACAGTGCGAGACAAAGGTTGGCAGCTCACATCTGGGAATAGTCTAACAGCATTAGCTTACCCCAGTGCCCCAGACACTAGGAGGATATGTTCAGAGCAGCTGAAAGAAGTGTCCATGGGGGAGAAAAAGTGTACCAAATCAATTGTGATCTACATCCTCGCCTAAGATGAGTCCTCACAACATACACACTCGTGGTATCTCCAGTTTAAACGGGAAAGCATAAACCCCTTCCAGATAAATCCTGGATAGAACTAAGTACTACAAAGCTCTTAATTGCTGGTTTTATTCTACTATGTTGGTGACATTTGGGGCCACTTGGTACACAGAAGGGTGAGATCCTAGACCACGTTGTCACCATTACATTTGTAGCATTTTGCTACTGTCCTCAACAGCAGTAGGATTGTTCCCTTAACTTTCAGTGTGGAGAGATAATGAGGGCCTTTCATGGCCCATTTTCAATGGAGATTAAACTCATATTTATAGAAACATGGTTTTCACGTGCTGTGCTGGGTCAGGGCCAATATACTCTGCACGTTGCAGCGTGATGCCATCTGGGGTATATTCTCAGCCCCACAAAACTCAGAAATGTTATCAAAAACAGATTTTGCCCTATGATTTTAATCTAAGGGAAATCAGTGCCTATGGCCCGAGATGCAGTAGGGATAATATGGCTGCCAAGATTATCCTACTACTGTCAGAGTTGCACATCTTTCAGGAGACGTCATGAAGTGGTGTTTTACACAGTACAATTTCCCCAAACTTCTCAAAATGACATAAACATTTTATAACAAGCTATTATAGAGCAAGCTTCTATTTATTTATTTTTTCCTTACAAAGGCATGAATTAGAGGTTGGAGGTCAGGGACTTACCTGGAAGATTTGTGAAAACTGAAGAAAATAAAATTAATCCCTCAAGAATAAACCTGTACAGTTCAACTTGTAATGAGAAACAACAGTTTACACAATTCCGTCAATAGCCTCTGGGTATCCCAGGAAGGGAAACTACAGCAACATTTCTATAAACAGTTAGAAATTGTATTTTTAGCTACTTCAATCTATTCTCTTGGAACTTGGCAGTTGCTTAAATAAGTTGGTAATTTTTTTCCCCAGAAGAAAGACTGATTGGATTATTTAAATATGGTACAGCACGTTCCAGCTGTCTTTGCTTACCAAAGATTGCCCCATTTATTTGTAAAAGGAAAATATATCCTTTTACACCCTCTTTTTACCTTCAAATATCTTTTTGGGGAGAGAGGAGGAGGACTGTTCCATTCTACATCCTAGGAGATTTCTATGTTTAATAACATTTAGATCTGACTTCCACTTTATCAGTAGGAAATATGGAGCTGCTGTGCCATTCTCCTCCTTATCCCCTGCCCTCAGTTTTCATATTCACTGAAATGAGTTCAGCGGTCATCTGTAATTCCACTTCTGGCAAGTTGAATGTCAGAATTCCTGGGGTTTTTCCAATGTTAGACAGCCCAAGGGAAATGACCATTATCTTATTCAAATGTCAAAGGATGTGACATTTTCTACCATCAATACATCACCTTTCGGCATGTGAAACTTAGAAAATCTTCTTGTCTCCAAAACAGAGAGCATAAAAGTAGCTTCTAATATTTTCCCTCTCCCAGGGGAAATGCGTGCTTATGCACAAATTCAAGGAAGAATTGAGAAGACAAAACTGTCTTCAACTGTCTCCTAAAAAACCCCATATGCTTTGAAATATGATAGCCAACATGTTGTAAAGGCATCATGGAGACAGAGTAAAGGAGAGGTACATCTGTACTTTGCTGGTCAAAATGAATGCAATGTTCTTCAGCTCTATACATGTGTGGTTTTCAATCATCCAAAACATCTTTTCATCTAAAATGTCATCAAGAAGCTGTTGTCATAATTACTCCGTGTACTGCATTCAGCATTAGAATGTCTCTGCGTGAGCAGACCTTGCAGAGTACGGTGATTCAAGCCCTCCCTGGGTGTCCTGAGAAGTGAAAGGGGCATCTGTATGTTGCATGTAACTATTACAGTAAAGAAGGCGGAAAATATCCTCTATTTAAAGGTATTCTCTCTACAAAATCTGGGAAAAACAAAGCTCTAGCTTTATGCTATGGGCCTTTCTCCATGGAAGATCTGAATCACCCTTGAGAAAACAGCCTACCTCCCTGCTGATGGTAGCAGAAGCATAACATGGCTATGTTTCTAACTCAAGCACCTGAATTGCTGGGCTTTTGACCCAATCAGTGATGTGGTTCTCTCTACATCTGCATATTAAGAAAATGGGATTACAATGGGTCACACTGAGGGTTCTGGAGCACCAAGAATTGCCCACTGCTTATAACATGCTGTGCTGCTTTCTGGACACATGCATAAAAAAGAAATAACAGAAAATAAATAAGGCTGCATGGCTAGTGCTCCAGGGCTGCCAACTTTTGCTGTTTTATTGAGGCTTGAGTTATTTACTGATTTACTTAAAGTCACAGCTCCTTGGGCCTGGTGACTATACGTCAGTTTTATTTTCATTTTTTAAGAAAGTTTCTGTTTTTTATGGCTGGAGAAGAAAGCTTGAAGCTTGAAAAATATGAAGACAAATAAAAAAGGAAGCCAAGAATACTGTCAGAGGTGGGAGGAAGAATTGAGTTTTCAATGATCTGACAGTCTCCTGCATTTATCTCATGCATTTGAAGGGGGTCTGTGAATCCTAGATTTCGAATGTGCAGAATGTGCAGCGCTGGAGTGGGAGAATCGTATTAAACAGCTCAAGATACATGTACTCCAAACAGATCGGATGTGTTTGGGAAGGAACAAGCTGAACAATCCTCCCACTTTCATCCCTCTCCCTTACTGTGAGACAAGTTCTTTTGTGTAGATAGTGGCATACTTAAAATGGACAGGAATATATTAATTTCCAGGGGCTGATCCCCAAATTAAAGAAGTGCCTGTTCTGGAATGGTGGCCCCAGCTGCAACCTCCATTACCTTGGCCATAGCAGATGCTGCAGGAAGGAGTTTGTTCCAGGCTTTCTACTAGCTCTAGAGATGAGGAGCACCTTCGTCAATGATGCTTCCCATTGCCGTAAGAAACTGCTTAGGGGAGAAAGTTGGAGAAGACTGTCCACTTCAGTCCAACCAAGAGGATCCCTGATGCCCTCACAGCTAGATATCCCTAATCAAACCCCCAGCTACCAACTGAGGATGGTTTGCTCATGAGGAGAACAAGAAAACTTAAAAGTCTATGAAAGAGAGTGTGTGTTGGGTCAAAATTTAGTGGGCCCAGGCTGAGTGCAAAACGTGAGCATTTTTAGAGAAAGATGACAGCGTTCTGGCTTTGGAATGGATGAGATCTTTTGGATGGAGCACTTTCTTCAATGAATAAAGTATATTTCATCATGCTTCTAAAGAAATCTCACTCAAGCGATGATACTGAGCTTCCCCTTATAAAGCAAGGGAACTAAGAGACATTTAATGATGCACAGGTGCTGTGCAAGGTTTCCAAGATAAGAGAACCAGGACAAATGTTGGAGTTAGCTCATGACATGTCTAATTCCAGGGGGTTTTTGTGTATGTTTCCTTGTGTGTTGGTGGGCAAGCCAATTAATCACTGTATTTCACTTTCACTTCAATATCTAAGAAAAGGTTTGCCCCTTTTTTAATCTCTTCCTTGTATTCTTTGGAACAGGGACTCTTTCTTCTTCCATACTAGAAAACTGGGACCACATTTTTGTTTCACTATATATCCCTATTGTGGTAAAAGGACTATAAAGACAAAGCAGTATTTTGCAGGCACACAGACAGTAGGGATTTTTTTGATGGCATGTTGTCTCTCACAAACAAGTTGCTGCTGACTTGTTCTACTGTTTCCTATCCTCATATGCTGAAGATATACAGAGAGTCTTGTTTGCAAATTTCAACTTTCACTGCTCAGACAAAAACACTGGAAAATGTACCACTGGGTTATGAACCAGTCAGTTTGAAGAAAATGTGCTGGCTGGCTCTTTCTGTCACAGTATCCGTGATAGGCATATTACACATTTCCAGCCAAAAAAGGGGGAAAAAAAAGAGTAAATGTTTCAGCCCATTAAAACAAAGTGAAAGCTTTTGCCATGATAAAATTAGCCTCTGGAAATGTTTCAAATTAGAGCTTTTTTGTTTTGTTTTCTATTTCATTTGTGCATGTGAACTATACGGCCAATATAAGGGATAAGAAGTTAAAAGGTAATCTTAGGGCACAGATCACCTGAAAGTTTTAGATAACTGAAAAATGTACTTTTGAAAAAAAATGTTTTGTATAAAAAAAAAAAAGCTTATTTGTCAGGGATTATGAAGATCCCATGTCTGTCCAGAAAGCATCATGCTTGAACCCAGGGTGAGGTGTTAGGGCTGAAGCCGTCAGTTCAGCTGAGATTTCAGCGTGCAGAGTAAGCAGGAAGATTTGTGAGAAAAGCAAATCAGAAAATATGACATTTCCTGACACTGCTTTGCCAAAGTTACTGAAGGTGCAATGATCATGCAGGCACAGCTGCCAACCTCCTCTGAAGTACAAGTGTCTCATCTTCAGCAGGGTTGCTCAGGGCTGACACATTCATTGGAGCCTTCCAGGGTTTTACCTTATCTGCACTAAAACCAACAGTGATAGCTGGGGTTAGACTGCAGTGAGATTGGGTATTGAATGTGTAGGTGTCTGGTGTTGTACCTCAAGAGTGATCTCAGCACTGTCAACATGACTGTGCAGAGAGGACCACAAATGCCAAGGTGGTCACAGAAAGCTAAGGTCATCAACACTTCAGAAGACTGCGCACCAACTGACCAACAATGTGCTGGTTTTAGAGGAAAGTTTTCATCCTATTGAATTCACAATTCTTCCTACTGAATTCACACGGTGGGCTTCTGTGATCATTTGATGTATACACATGACAAGTGTAAATATACATTTATAAACACTCATGGTGGTTCTCAAACTTTCTGGGCCAACAGAGCTTCAAAACCCTTGCAGGTGATCATATGCCAGCTTTGGACTGAAGGAGTTGTGTTAAATCCTGCTCAGAAGGGTTCCCCAAGCTGTCAGTGGGCCATTTCCCATGGGTCACCATGCAACAGTTTTGGGATTACCGAACAAGCACAAAACCTGCGACATCACTGCCGAGGACAGATTCTGACACTGAGACTGGAATTCAAAGCAACAACATGAAGGTAACTTCTCTGTGCCCCTCCATCTGTAATTCATGAGTGGGACTTCAAAAGTGCTGTTACCCTACCTCTCCCCACTTGGATATCAGTAAAACATGATTAGATGTGGCTTCACACTAATGATAAACTCTTCACCATAATGATACATGGTGAATGAAGAGATTAGCTAACAGCTAGCCTTTGCAGTGACAAAGATGACATATGCTTTATTTCAAAATTAAACATCTACAGACAAAACAGTAGAAAACGAAAAACCAGAACCCCTGCTCAGAGCACGACAGTCCGATGTTATGGGTGCACCCCTGACACAGCCTCCATGTGCCACCACGCAGCTCTGTCCCCTTTTCACAGTTCAGTTTTCCCCTCTCCCAGCACTTCGGGCCCTTACTCCTGAATCCCTTCATCTCAGCTTGACATCTTGAGCAGGAGCAATTTCACCCAGGACAGAGACCATTTTGGTGACTTGAAGTGAAGCACACGTGTGGCTAGGCTGCCTCCTCCGTCGGAAGGATGGAAAGCTGAAATCACATCTGTCTGTGGGTACAGTGCTGTGAAACCTCCTGCTGTACAAGAGGCCAGGTCGGAGCACACAAGGGGCTTGACCAGCCTTGGAGCTTATGAATATTCAGCCTGAATCTAGTAAATGGCTGCAAGTTGGGGGGGGGGGTTATATATTGAGAAAGCACATTTATACATTGAGAAAGCACAGGAAGCCATCAAAGGACAGGAGTAAACAAGGCTTCAAAACAGGAACATGCAAAATATTTTATAAGTAATAAATGGCCACACCAATTACAGCCATCTAGTGGGCATATGTATTAAGCAATGAGCTGTCAACAAAGTGGTGTCCCTTTTATTACTGGAAAGCGTGCCTCTTTCAAGCTCTGATCTATGTTCCTAATTAAACCAGCCACCACAGGCACCCGGGAACATGATGCTATGCAGAACAAGGGCTGAGCCACAAAACTGAGATTCTTTTGCCAACCCCTCTTAAGTTTGAAGGTGTTTGCATCAAGGGCTTTGGCATGTCTCTGCTAACAGTGTAAACATGGGCTGTAATTGCAATAATCCTTCAGCATTTTAAGTGCAGGAACAAGAGAAAAAAAAAGCTCTACTTCTTCATGAACACTTTGCCTTGAATTTCATCAGCAGGGGATGCATGTATTATTCAATCATACACCTACCACTATTATGAAGTTGCTCTTAATTATAGCACGAGTGGAACCTCTCAGGTAATCAGGATTCAGGGCTAATGCATACCTATTCCCCCATCAATTTATAATAGACACAATTAATCCAATTTAGAATTTCAAGTTTTTAGTGATTATTAAATGCAAACAAGTGTTCATTTTTTTTGCTTGGGGGTGGACATTTTTTTTTTAAGTACATCTCTTTTTATGGCTCAGTAATGTATAAAACAACAATTGCCACAAAAGCAGGAAGAATATTAACATTAAGGAATCATGACAGAGCATGAACTTCATCATGCTTGGGCTAAGCCCTATGGGAATTCACTTTACCCATCCTCCCTCTAACCAGCCGGGCAGTCCCTTTCACTTATTTTGTGCCTCTATTGCTCTCCTCCTGCTTTTGCCACGGGAACTATTTACAGCACAACTGATAATGAACTGACAGGAATGACCCAGCGACAGATCCACAAGCCAACATCTTGGCATCTCTTTTGTTTCCTGAATTCCTACTAAACATGAAAGATCAAGTGATATGCTTATGAAATTCCTTGAAGGAAGGAACCATATGCTACTCTCAAACAGCAAACCAAAGCTCATTGCTTATGGCAATATGGCTCCCAGGGAAGTAAAAACAGGCAAAACGAAGGTGTGTATAGGATCAGAACAAAAATCTTTCCGTGACTGAGAAGCCATTACAGCTCTGGAAGCAACAATTGTTCGGAAAAAGGTATCTCTTTTCCCTCTTAAGTTTAAAACATATCTTACCTATATAGTTTTAACATTGTTTCAGATGTATTGCTGTGTAGTTATATATTATACTACACACCAACACAACATATTCATTCCAGGATTTTGCAGGTCTTTAGAAAAGTGGATTAAATCTCCAAAACTGTTCATGTATCATGCTGACTGTGTATTTATAGATGTTGCATCTATCAGTACCTTGATTTCCTTCATGTTGTGCCTTAATCTAAAAGCAACCTTTAAAAAAAAAAAAGGAAAGAAATGAACCCCTTCCCTATCCCACAAAAACAACTCTTCTCTCAGGCAAGCAGAAGGGATAGGTGGGGAGAAAGAAGAGACAGAAGTCACAATTGTTCTGAGGAATCTCAGCTCTCTGTATTTTTAGACATCTCTGGCTGTCACAACTGTGAAGAAAACCCAAGCTGAGCTTCACTGGAGCAGCAGTGTGGTCTTGGAACAGCAGAGGAGCCCGAAACAATTGCTCCAAGAAATATAAACTGCTGCACTCCTGATGGCAAAGATGCTAACTCAGATGCTTATATGCTAACATTGTTAACTGTTTCATGGCCCATCAGAGCGTAGCAGAAAGCATATGAAGCTCTCCACGGTTTGTGCTGAATGCCTTTCCCTTTTGAACTGTCCTTCAGCGATGCCCAGGAGACCTTGCAAAGGAGCAGGCTGCTTGGCTTTCCAGTACATACGATGTTGATGAGCCAGGCTCCCCTGTCCACTCCAAAGTGTTGCCGTGGGACAGTCCTGAGTCGGCTGGAAATACCTGAGCCCTTTCCAGAAGCAGCTGACATACATCAGCACAGGAATTCATCCAGAAGAGCTGATCCACGGCTAAGCAGCACTAAGCACTTGGGCCCAAAGTTGCCTGTCAGTGGCTGTATTGCTTCCAGCGTCCAAAGTATGGACAGGGCCAGGTTGTTGTGCAGTTTGGTGATCTCCATGAGGCCCCTGGTAGGTGGCCCTGGTATACCTTCTGGGTCTTGATGAGTCCAGTCTCCTTCCTGCTACATCAGGACAGGGTCCACCAGATGGCACAAAGATGTAGGAACTTCAAGAGATTAGACAAAAAGCAAGTGCTCTCCACTCATTACATTCTTAACTTCACTTTTTCTTAAGATACATTCATTTGTTCCTTTAGTTGTAAGGGTCTCTGTTAAATATCCCCAGCCCCTACCACTGTCAGAGGTATAGGCCTTCCTAATACAGCAAGAGAATGGGTAAATGGGGCTGCATCTCTTCCCAGAAAGCAGCAATAGGAATGGCATCCTACTCCTTTGAATTACCAGCTATTATGGTGTGGTATTACACTGGCAGAAGCTTAGAGAAAATTAACTTATAATGCTCAGAGAAGGCAGCAGCTGAAAAGATTGTGATGGGTTGCCTAGAGGCAGGATGAAGCTAAACTGTTGGGACCAAAATATATATAAAGACTGCTGGGATACTGTGCTTTTAATTTTAAAAAATTAAAACTTGAAGGAAAATACATTTTTTTATCACTCTGACTCTTCTTGCAGCTCAGTTTGATACTCTCTAAATCTGATCTTCAAAGTTACTCATGATCAGCTACAGATTATCTACTCTGGCTTTAAATCAAGTTTGCTTGCCCCATAGTTTTTTAAATATTTCCTTCCACTTTACAATGAAGACATTATGGGGGTTTTTGGTTGTTTGGGTTTTTTTAATTCCATTTTGTCTGCAACAGAGTTAGAAGCATAGGAAAAAAGATGCATGTGATCTAGAGGAGACCCAGACCAAGCACTATACAGAGGAGATGTGGCATCTCTTTAGAGGCTCTTTAGGTCATTGCCCTGAGCTGTGTATACATAAGCTACTCTATTCCCTGTGCTATGGGCCATGGTTTGTTCTCTGGAGCAATGCTTGATAAAAAAATCTAACAGTCTTTGTAAGCACAGGAGAAGTAAGGAGGTGATATTTTTTTTCTTTCTATGCATTGCATTAGCAAGGTAGCATCTACCATCCTGGATCCTAGTCAGGTGGTCAGATATAAAAATTATGCTGTGAATTAGAAAGGGCCACAGAAAGTTATCTGAGGGCCACAGTAAATGTCTAGTGGTAAAAGAATGTCAGAGCTCAATCCACTAATCAAAAAGAATAATTAAGAAATTACTTAAAAGCATCACTGCTCCACAGAAGTACCCAACATGAGCTATAAAAAACTCTTAATCCCAGCAGAAATAGGCAAAATATGACCCCGTGGAAGGTAAAGAATAAAAACACAAAAATACTGAGGCACAGATTTCCAATGCTCTGGGAATGCTTAACCTCCTCAACAAACTACCAAAGGAAGTGGCGAACTCCCCTTCATTCGATGTCTTCAGAGCAGGATTCTATGCCTTTCTGGATGCTGTGCCTCAGTCAAACACAAGTTTTGGGCTCCATGCAGGGTCACTGAATGAAATACAATACCCTGTTATGTGCAGGAAGTTCAGTGATTTAATGGTCCCACCTTGCCTTCAGCTTTCTGCATTCAGCTGATCTTAACTGCTGCCTTACTAAGGGCCAACATCATGTTCATAGAATCATAGAATGTCCTGAGTTGGAAGGGACCCATAAGGATCATCGAGTCCAACTCCTGGCTCCACACAGGACCAGCCGAATCAGAGCATATGACTGAGAGCGTTATCCAGACGCTTCTTGAACTCAGTCAAGCTCGGTGCTGTGACCATTTCCCTGGGCAGACTGTTCCAGTGCCCGACCACCCTCTCAGTGAAGAGCCTTTTCCTGGTATCCAACCTAAACCTCCCCCGTCGCAGCTTCATTCTGTTCTCTCGGGTTCTATCACCGGTCACCAGAGGGAGGAGATCAGCGCCTGCCCCTTCGCTCCCCCTCATGAGGAAGCTGTAGGCCACGATGAGGTCTCCCCAGAGAGCTCTGAGGGCTTCAGAGGTATTTTTAGGGCATCTGTAGTTAAAGTTGGAGCCAACTCTTTTTGTCTTGTTTGAAGGATACTACTGTGATGGCAAGACCCCAAACCTGACAGAAAGTGCTTGTCAGAGAGGGAAGGTAACTTAGGAAAAAGACTCAGAATGCTTGCCATCTATATTATTGATACAGTATATGCCTTTTCAAAGAAAAGCCTAGGTTAAATTGGGAAATTAATGAGATAATAGAGATCGTAGGAAATATGGCTGGAAAGGATCTCAAGTGCCATTTACAAATTCTTTCACCCACCACTTGTGAGAAACAGGAGGACAGTGGCCATTTTCAAGACTTTTCTCAAGAATAAGACATAATTCATCATAGTTCGCTGCAGAAGATCTTCCCTGTGTAGGTGCTAAGGCACAGGAACAGGTTGCCCAGAGAGGCTGTGGAGGTCCCATCCCTGGAAGTGTTGAAGGCCAGCTTGGATGGGGCTTTGGGCAACGTGGTCTAGTGGAAGGTGTCCCTGCCCATGGCGGGGGGGTTGGAACTAGATGGTCTTTGAGGTCCCTTCCAACCCAAACCTTTCTATGATTCTATGACCTGAATCCTCCCTATCTTTTACATATGTGGCTCTAGGAGGCATGTCAGAGTGGTCTTGAGAATTGATCACCTCACCCCAAAAATAAATCAAGTATTGCATGCAAGTTTTGGGGAGAATGTGTGACGGTTTTGGTCTTTGATTTTATCGATCTATATGGATCTATTCCAACGAGCTCGGTATCTACATACAAGTTGTTTAACATATTCCACCCTTTCCTTGCTTGATTCTCAGAACATCACAGAAATGGAAAGAGCAACTATAAAAGGCTGGAAAAAGGTTACCTTTTATCATATTTAAGGATGAGGTTTCACAATGCAAAATGTTGCACAGGTAAAGAAACCCACTTTCCTGAAGCAGTTGACAGGGTGATCCCACAACAGCTCTGTCACCTGGAGGAGAGGCAGCACACCACAGCCTGGGGATGCAAAAAATACCCTGTGTAACGGGGGAGGAATATTTGAGGCCAAATTGTTTGTAATGTGAAACTCTAGCGGGGTTTACAATGTACAGCAAAAATTTAGGCAATCGTGCAATATAACCAAGAAGTAAATTTGGAGAAACACCTTGAGAGCAGAGAGGAGGTCCATCTTGCTATATCTGTATTTTCTAATTCAACTACAACAAAATAGTACACAGCAGGGAAACACAGTCCTAGACACCTGGGAGAAAATTGTGAGTCATCTTAATTGTATTTAGTATAAATTTTAATATTATATTCCTATTTATAACAACAAGGAGAAGCCAGAAGACAGATAGCAAAAGCAAGAAGAATCTATCTTTAATAAAGGAAGCAGGAAAATTGACCTTGAGGTCTCCTAAACCAAGCCAGACCAGTGGTGAGCACCATCCAATGATGCTGTTGCAGCTTCCTAGATTAGTGCCTAGCTGAGACACTAAAACAGTTGAGGAGGAGCACGAGTTTAAGTATAATCAAGGGCTGCCTTCCATGGGTTTCTTCTTCTTGCTACCAATTTCATAATTAAGCAGTTAATCCTGCTAACATATGGCTTGTTGCTTTAATTTCAAGCCTGTCTAGCTCTTAAAAAATAATTCAGTAAATCTGACAGGCAGAAAAAACATGCTTTTTCGAAAAACAACTTTCCTCAAAAGCACTGACATAGATAAAACCCACTGGAATGGCTGCAACCCAAAATATAAGTGTGAATCCCAGAAAACAGGCTGTGTTTCCTACTATGCTACAAAGGACAGGGGTACACCAAGAGCCTTTCGGCTGGTGTGGGTCACTTAAACACGGTCAAGAGACAGACATTGAACAGGCAATCCATAGCAGTAGATAAAATTGGTACTAAAAAAACTGTCACAAAATCTGAAACACAAATTTTTCCTCAATTTGCAGCATGTATTCTACCAGCTAGGATGAGACTCTTTTTCTCAAATCTGTTGACTGCTTTTGAGTCCTAATTATTTTTTAATTGCTGTTTAAAGATATTTATACTCTTAAAGAATCATGATTTTTCAGGATAATTAGCTACTGATTTCCAGAAACCGAGAATCTATTTACCAGCAAACTGCAGTGGTATCAAAGGGAAAGCTATTTCTTTCACTCTATACTCATTTTTGTGTATCGGCAATCTTCATCAGGACTTATTTCTGGTGCCTAGAGTAGTGTTTGTTAAAAATGTATGTCCCAAAATCTGAACTTAATTTTCTCAGAATGTATTTTGTGGGAGGAATATTGTCATATTTGAACTCTACTGCAATCACCATTGCATACAAGCAGCATAAACCTTTATTAAACACAGCACAGATGCATCCTTTTTAACCAGTCATGATGCCTCTTATAAAAGGAGTACCTTCCAGAGTCGATGTTTGACCAGGCTTTGCCTCAGTGCTTGCACAAAGCAGCTGGAGCCAAAGAGTGGTGATATGGCCCACCCACTTGTGACTCCCTGGTAAGTGTTAACTGTCCCCATCTGAGCTGACTCACTGAATGCCTTTTAAAGCTCCCATCGTTTGTGTATCTGGCACTTGCACTAAATTTTGTGCCCTCAGAGATGACATCTGTGAGAATGAGCTTTTTCCCACGCAGTCCTGATCCCAGCACTGGCCAGATGATGAATTTCTGTCACTTCCCATTCAAGATACTTCCACTAAGGGCAATGCCAAAAATTCAGTCTAGGTTCTCTTCTGACCTGGTTTGAGTTCAGCCTACCTCCTTCTGTGGTTTTGCCCAACAGACCAAAGCGTACACTCCCAGCTCCAGTTTGTAACCAGAGTTTTCCTTCTCCTGGGTGCAGCTGGCTAACAGCAATATTGCCTGCGCCTCCCGGAGCAACCCCACCCTGTTTGCTGCTATCAGATGAATCCTTACCTTGTTTCAGCCCTAAAACAGGTGAAATAGTCCTCGAAAGCCCACAAGTACTGCTCCGGGTGCCAGCTATGAACCTTGGGGGTACAGCTCAAAGTGAAGCATTATCTGGGTGAACTTGCGTAGCATCTGTCGCGCACATACACAGGGAGAAAGCAGATCTGTGGGACAAGGCTTTCCTGCATGCTGGGGCTTCTCTTGTCAATCCAACAGCAGAGTGACCGCAGCAGGGTTAATCCAGCCATAGGCTACTTGTCACCAGAGTGGGGTTGGGAAGGACAGCAAACTCTCTGCTATCACTCTGGCAGCGCTGCTCATCCAAAAAACCTCATGCCATCATCTGGGCATCTTCATGGTGGGTTAAGGCTGCAACGTCCTCCCTCAGCCGGAGTGTGCAGATGCCAGGCTTGCCTTTGGAAATCAGCTTACCTTAATAAAGTGGCGGGATTTTCCTTGGTCTTGGCACTCAGGAAGCATACTGGGCAAGCAAAAAGCCTGTGGGAACGATTCACTAGTGTTTGCTTGAGGTTTTTCTAATTTCTTCTCTTTTTTTTTGCTATTTTTTTCCTGTCTTTTTTTTTTTTTTTCCTACCAGCTGCTTCATATTCTGCCACTTGGTACAGGAGAACACTGTTCCATCTTGCTAGGATCCAGTTCAGTGCATAGACATCACAGAATTGGAGCTGCAACCTGGTTTATTTTTCCAGTTTACAGCCTTTGTTCAAAAACCCCGCAGCAAGTCCCGAGGCAGAGCGTGCCAGCACCAGAGACCGTAAGCAATACAGAGGTGATTTCTGGAACATCTTTTCCATTTCTAATTCAACTCCAAAAATATTTTTATAACTTTCCTTTTTTCCCTCTGCTGTGATCCATAAACACAAAAGACATTCAAGCTGAAAATTGCCGAAAGATTCTTACTCATTCGCACGAAAAACAGTTTTGAGCTTTCCTGGCCTATTGATGCTAGTTCTATATTCAGATCATACCCATTTTTCAAAGAAAAAGGCCTGTTGGGATCAGATCCAGGAATATCCTCAGATTTGCATAGGAGTGGGAAAAGCAGGAATCCCACTCATCCGGGACTCCTGTTGGGAGTGAATGTGAAAATAAGACTGGAGAAAATCCAGAAGACCTATATTATGGTCAGGTTGGTAAACATGGAAAAAACTCACAACACACTTACCAGCAAGCAGGTTAACTGGGGAAGTCTGGTCTCCTACGGATGTGTACCTTGCAGTTGTACTCTCTGATGCCTTAATAACACTTCAGTTCATCTTGTGGCCCTTATTCCAGGGATATTAACAGTGTCTCTCTCATCAATCCACCCTCTGTTATACTAGAACGTGTCAAAAAATAATCTCCTTGGGACCATTGCTAAATGTGATTGAAATTGCACAAGCCAAAAAAAACCCTGGGGAAGAGAGTGACAGATAGATGCACAGAGAACATGAGCACAGAAGCCTTGTTTCAGAATGAAAGCAGGCTAAAAGCTGGTATACTTGCATTCAAAGTGGTATCCTGCTAATTTAAATCTATCAGTGAACACTTCCAAGTGCACCCAAAAGCGCCAAAAGAACAGGTTGTTTGCTTATAAAGGGAACGCCTTAACCATTTAACTATCACTTTTGTCGACTGATGGGGAAATGCAGTGTTACGTGGGCAATCAGACTGGAAGATCACAAACACTCTTTCCAGATTTAAAATATGCAGGAGCATGAAAGAGTGTAAAAAATGTAAATCAAAGGAACCAGCTTCTATCTGGATTGAATAAATGAAGAATCATTGAAAAATGACAGGGTTTGTGGGGAAACAGTAGTTAGAGATTATGCTTACACATATGCTTATAAACTTATATACACTTCTGCTTACAAACAGCGCCAGGAATGTTCCCAAGTGCTGGAACTCAGTCCTTTACACTGCTAACTTGTCAGAGAGTCCCTGAAATCACTCGTCCCAGGACAAGTGAGATCAGACATGGATCAGATGTTAACACGGACCAAAGGCCGACAGACAGCTTGGTGGCAGCCTCCCAGTTTTGTAAGGTTAAGAAAAAAGAAGAGTTTAATAGCCTGGAGACAGCCCAGCCTGACAGAGCAGCACTCCTGCAGCTGACCTCACCAGCCAGCACCGCGGGAGGGACGCCAGGTGCTCCGCACTGCAGCCCAGCGCCAGACCAAAGGCCGACGATGCTACGGGGAAATGTGAGTACCACGCATCGGTGTCAGCACCGCTGGGAAAGAAGTAGATCTGGCTTTGTGAGAGAGTTTGTGCAGCTTGGGACAGCACCTGGAGAGGCAGCAATGGGAAAGAAGTATCCGTATACAGATCCCCTTGCTCTTGATTTGACAATCTTTACAAGCACAGTCCAAGAGAAAGACCAGAGGTAGCAGCCCAGAATACATCAGGCTTGCCTTTACCTTGGAGGCAGCCCCAGCTGTGTGCCCTGGCACTCTTCAAGTGCCTCATAGGCCAAAGTCAATGACAGCATGAGCAAGGTACAACACCATATTCAGGGATAAACCGTAAGGCAAGGTTGTCTACCAGCCTCAACACTGGACAACATCACTATGGACTCTTTTGAAGGGACTCAAGGGGTTATACACAATTTTTTTTTTAAATGTGCAGAATTTTGTGAGACAAGAGAGCACAAGCACTCCTAGCTCTGATATAAGGTCTCCCTCCAAATCTGTTTCCCCACTTCTTGCACATCTCCTGCAGTCAGACCCCAAGCTCCAGGTCCCTTCCCAACTACTGAGGGTATCTTTCCAACCACAGTGAACTGCCACAGCCATGTCACTGAGTCACTTTTGTCAGTCCCCGTGCAGCTGAGACAATGTGAGGTTCAGAAATGTGTATTTGCTTCATCACAGAGCCACCAGCTTTGACCACCCACCAATCGAACATCCCTTTCTGGAAGTGAGAAGACCCTCCCTCTTGGTTTAACAAACTCGTGCCCCTGCTCTGAGCTCAGAGACGTGAGGGATCAAATTCAGTTCAAAATTAAGGTGCCCAAATTTCAATAAATATCTGTTGGTGTAGATGATGTCCAGTTCAAACAGTAAGGTGATGGGGCTCCTCCCCATTAACATGCCCGTCCAAGCACTGACTAAACCTCGTTTCCTCTCCTACATGTCTGCTTTCTCCTTGAGGTGGGCTCCAGCCTTCCTGCATCCACTCCCTCTCCCACTCTCTTCCTGCCATGATGTCCCTCCATCTCCTCTCTTGTGCCATGCAGGACTGCACTTTCCCTTTTATTTGTCCCAATCCAGTCTCTGGCTCTCCCTGATACACTTGCCATCTCTGTGCTCCCAGCCTACGCTCTCCCGTCACCTATGCTAATCTAAAAGAAAAAGAAAAAGAAATAGCAATGGGCTAATAAAAAGGATCCAGGCAAATTGGATCGATGTGTCACATGAAATGTCACCTGCAAAAATTTAAAAAAATGTGTGTTCTGGTATCTAAAGGGGCATGAGTGCATGCACCAAGCTCGTGTTGATTGCCTCTCTGGCTGATACGTGTTGATGGTTACATTTGCTGTTCACCTCCACCTACACTGTCTCTTGTAATCTGTCAGTAGAGAACTTCCTCTCACCTGGTGCACTGCGAGAGGAGAGAAGGTTATTTGCTACGAGCCAAAATGCCCTCAGCTTTTTCAGCACTATCACCTTTACCAGCAGGACAATCTTTGTTTTATCCTATTTCACTGCTAATCCACAATATCAATATGCAAGGCTTTCTCATCTGGTTTGATTGGGATGTATTAATGAAAACTGCCTTCCCTATGCCGTAATCCTTCTCATATCAGCATTTATTTTCAATCTTTGCCCTGAAGAGGGGGAAGCTTCACAAACGTTAAGTCAACTAGATATTATAGGTAATATCTAGAGGAAAGTATAAGCCATGCATTGATAAAAACATTGACACTTTCTTTTTTTTAATTGCATGATGAAACTATCAGGAACCACAGGAAAGATTCCCAGCATCGCTTTTGTGTCAGAAAGGTAACTAGCACAATAAGTGAGGGGAACACGCTAAGCAGGGAGTATGTAAGGAAGTGCTTGAGTGGTGATGGAAAAATCTTAATCCTTTGCTGAAGGCATTTAAACTGGAGGACTAAATTGCTTCCACGTTAATTTTGATGTTACTCTGTAATATCTGTGAGTGCTCTTTGGTGAAGCTCTAATACCTCTGCAAAAGTTAATGTTTTATATCCGATTAACTCAAATGGGTAAGATATGTTATAATGATGGCATGTATTTAAGAAAGACAGGGAAATTAATGGTATGGGTACAACCCCCCTCCAGCTTTTTAGGAGGAAAACCCGTGAGACAAGGACTCTGCTGTTCTAGCGTGGGCTCAGGTATGTGAAGCCCTCAGCAATCCACTTAAGCTCTGTTCTCAGTTTCCCCAAATGCCATAGGAAGGGAATATTTATCCTTGGGAGATTATGGAGATTGTTTTTTAATTTGCTTTTAACTAATTCTTATCTTTTGATGATGGAAATCTTTACATGAGTGCTGGATACTGTTAAGTGTACAAAAGCAATGAGAGGAAAAAATCAATTTCTTTTTGAAACAGATTTTTGCATCAAATGCTATATACTGTGTAAACCAAACAAACTAGAAATTGCTCTCTTCTCACACTCTTGAAATGTTATGTAGACTCTTTGCAAATATTGCCTGAATTGCTTCTTTTTTTATATTTTAGCTATTTACATCTCTTTCAGACAGTCTTTCCCTTGACAAGAGCAAGGACTTCATAGCTTCTGTAGTTATATTTCACTCTGTCTTTTGAACAATGGTTCTGTGAAGGGAAATGGCAATCAGTTATCACTTTTAGTTTCAACAATGACTTTCTTCATTCCTAGAGGAATAATTTCTTGTGAACTGCAAAAGCAGAATTAAAAGAAAAACACAGAAAATTATTTCAAGTGATGAAGAGTGCAAAATAATAAATGACTAAAGGCAAATGTGTTCAAGCAGGCATTTTTTTCTACATCAAATCTCATTGAAGAAACATGTTTGGATCAATTTAGTGGATGCTAGAATCTGCTGTCCCTCTCAAACCACGGCAGATGACCCTTGGAGGGGAACTCCTTCATGGTACACTTGAAATGCCATGGTTTTCTCTCTTTCTAAAGGCAACTCACAACAGAAACCCAAACGGCCTGCAGTTAATCACTTCCAGGAAACACAGAAAGGCCCCGTGTTGGTCTAACCTCTTCTGGGAGAAGGAAAATCTGGTTTTCTAAATTTCTTATTCAGTCTCAACTTGATGAGGAGTCATTCTTCCTCTTCAGTGTAACTGGGGTTTATTAATAGTGCCAGGCTATTAAACAGCTACTGCATTTTACTCCAGAAGTTGCTCCATGTGTGTGGTGAAGAGGATGATCTCCATCTACAGCTCATAAAGAGTTTTATATAAATGTCCATTACCCATGTAATGGCAACAGCCAACAGTTTTATTAGGCAATATAAAAAGATATTAGGGATATAAACTGTAATGCCTCAGGGCAGAAGCAAATCAATGACTGTCTGGAGTTATCCAGAAGAAACTTTCTGTCTGCAAGTTATTCCCTCATCATCTGTTAGGGCATTTCTTGCCTCTCCCTGCAAAACATCAGAAGGCAGACAGTCTCAGAGCCAGGCTGCTGAATCCCACCAGTGTCTGGCTGGGTCCAGTCTAGCAACATCCCGGTTCTTGCCGCAATGCATAAATGAAGTGTAGCACTTTATCAAATTATTGATATCCAATGAAGATCAATCCAGGAATTCTCCCATGAAATTTATGCTTGCTAAAACAAATATATAGATTTATTTTATTAATTTTGTATTAGTTTAGTTCAGGAGATTTCCTTGCTATGTCCAAGCTCTTTAAGTAGCAGATGAAATGGCAATAAACTCCAGGTTTTCAGATGGTGAGGAAGGCCCTAACAGTATGATGAATCCTGCAGTCCAGACACTCTCAACTTTCACCTTGGGACTCCGGTAAAATCTGTTGGGCCTTCCCTGTCTCACAACATTGCATTACCAATCTTTAGGATTGACACATCCCTGCAAATAGCCTCCAGCTTTCCTAACGACTGGCTAGACTCTCCTCTGGCAGGCCATGCCTCAAGTGCCTCAACTACTCCTCTCAGGTTTTACTTTGGTTTAGCCTTTTAACATGTTTTGGGCTCCTCACTACAAGAAAGACATTGAGGTGCTGGAGCATGTCCAGAAAAGGGCAACAAAGCTGGTGAAGGGTCTAGAGCACAAGTCTGATGAGGAGCGGCTGAGGGAACTGGGGTTGTTTGATCTGGAGAAAAGGAGGCTGAGGGGAGACCTTATCGCTCTCTACAACTACCTGAAAGGAGGTTGTAGCCAGGTGGGTGTTGGTCTCTTCTCCCAAGTAACAAGTGATAGGACAAGAGGGAATGGCCTCAGGTTGTGCCAGGGGAGGTTTAGATTGGATATTCAAAAAAATTCTTCACCGAAAGGGTTGTCAATCACTGGAACAGGCTGCCCAGGGCAGTGATTGAGTCACCATCCCTGGAGATATTTAAAAGATGTGTAGACGTGGCACTTAGGGACACAGTTTAGTGGTTGGACTTGGCAGTGCTAGGTTAACAGTTGAACTCAATGATCTTAAGTGTCCAACCTAAATGATTCTATGATTCTCTGTCACAGAAGCACCATTCCCCAGGCAGCCTCGACCCATGTTCTTCAAGCTCTTTACTTTCCCATTTCCTCCAGCTATCTCTTAAGTGTGTCTCTTAAATCTCCACTCCTCGCTCTCTCCTCTCCTGTTTTCCTAAGCTTGCCTTTAGCTGGTTCTCTCAGTTTGTCCTTGCCTCTTCTCTCTACTGTAGTTAATCCCAGCAGCTAATTGACATACATGAAATAAGAGCAGCTTGACAACCTTATTGTATGCATGTCACACACCCTAATGGCTCCAGAAGCCCTGTGGAATATGTGAAGCAACAGCAGAGTGTAACAAAGACATTCAAAAGGCTTGAAATGTTGCTACTAGGAATAAGATTGCTTTTTACATTAAAACACACTCTTTAATTGAGATTACTGTGGTATTTTGTACGGTAGCCTCCTAAATGTAACACAGAAGCTAGTGCTTCTTTTAGGGGGTTCGTTTCTCATGGTTTGCTACCGTCAGACAGAAATAGCCATAATCTCATCACACAACCTGCTCAGATTAAAACACCTTTCTGCCTGAGAAGGTGCCAGTGAGGGAAGAGGATGGGATCTCTATAGTGCGGGATGGCAGAGCCGTGGTTTGTGTTGTCTCCAGAGGGATGACTGGGTGATGCATATTTGGGTGAAGGGAAAATTGCCTCTTGTAACACTGTTTTTAATATAGGTTCGGCCAGGTGCTCTGTGATAGGAAGTTCTTTTCTATGGGAATTAAGAGACAAAAGCTTGATCTCACTGAAGAGCACAGCAGTTTCACCAGTGACTTAGGACTGAAAGCAAAATTACTTCAGTCAAGGGTCCCATTTTTATAAGGCGTAAATCACAAACATCAAACCCACCGAGGCTCTCCCCTGTTCAGATCTCAATGCAGTGCTCCTTCAGAGCTGCGCTTGCAGCTTGGTTTGCTGAGGAAAAGTCTTGTGCAGTCACACTGCGTCTGGCTGCCTCTGTCAGTCAGTCTGCTCCCAAAACTTTTGAATCTCTGTTTTGAAGGATAGGGATCTCAAAGATATTAAATTCCTGTAAGACTTATAAAAATATGTTGCAAGAAAGAAGAAAAAGATTGAAACAGAATTACTAGATACCAACGAATTCACTCTACAAAAGAGATACCATCACTTCTCTAAAGTGGAAAAGATCTCAATTTGCATCTTAATAGAAACCAGAGAATCCATTTCTGCCCTTGTGGCCCCAGGATAAGAGTTGCAACTATGATTCAGTTTCCCAGATGGAAGGAAATGATAGAGCTTGCTGATTTTCAGTGGGTATTGAACAGCCAACAATTAACCAGCTCCATTTCTAGTTACTGCAAACTGCCCTCCAAAACTTGCAGCACCTGTAATTAGGCATTTTTATACAATCCAGCCCTTGCTCTTCCTTTGGATCTTCCTTTAACCCCCAGACAGAGACTAACCTGGGTATGTAATTGGTAGTGACAGTAAACTTTGCAGTTATCTCCAGGAAACTGGGAAAGAGTGTCACTAAGAAATTAGAGGCCTTGCAAAGCTGGACCTTCTGACTTGTCAGGTCCAGCTGGTTCTTTGAGGAGCTGTGAGGCAGCAGGCGCTCACCAGGCAGCCGCACTCAAAACACAAAGACACTCCAAGCTGTCAATGCTATACTTGTCTTGATTGACTTTTATCACATTTTATCCTTTCATTTCAGCTGTTCTTTCATCCATTATGGTCTCTAGTTTCCTCTTTATGTCCTATTAGACCGTCAGCTATTCTTACCTGTCTTTACTGAAGTCATCCACCACTAGCATATTGGATGTTCTTATTTGGCCAGCGGATAGCTATTTTTCTTCCTTTTCCCCTCTCTCTTTTATCCTCTCTTTTCTCCTTGCTTTCCAGCATTTCTATTTGTTATCTCATCTCACCAAGTACAAGAACCAGGGATTGTGGTTAGGGAGTGATTCAGCTGGAAGCAAAGGGCAGAGAGCAGCATGCAAAGCCAACACTGGAAGTATGAATTGCCCTCGCCGACCTGTCATGAACCAAAAGAGGGAGAATAACAGTGCAATCAAATAGGACTCAAATCCGCGTCTCAAACTCTGCTCGTTACCAAGAAGGCTTTCAGAAATGGCAGGTTTTTAATCCTGTAACTCTATTACGAGCTGATGCCAACAGCAGAAACTGGAGCTGTGATACAAGTTAAGCTAGGATGGCTTGGGTTGCCAACTGAAAGTCATCTCACCTCGTGTGAAATGACAGCTATGGCACGAAACCACAGATAAGCTGGCATTTGTAAATATATACTTTATAGACTTTTTTTTTAAAGCAGGTACCATGAAAGCATACAACAGCAAAAGAACCTGTGAACCCAAATAAACACGATCATTACCTCCCACTGAACTGTTATGCACAGCCAAGCAATGCCTTCTGCTCAGTTAAAACTAAGGGTTTGCTAAGAGTGTGTTACAGTTTCACCTTATTTTCAGCGGCTTATAGTACAGCTGGTAAAATTTTGCTCTGGTTAGAAGCTTGATTTATAAAGTCTCTAGTCCTAAAACAGGAAATGAGTATTTCATCCCCACAAATTTAGGAGGACTCTTTTTTTGGCTTTTATGTTCCACAAAATCTGGTTTTGTTTCCCATAAAGGGTCCAGCCCAACTGCCATCAAAATCTGTAGAGATTCCCCCTGACTTCAGCTGGGCTTGGCTCACGCCCTAAGGCAGTGCTACAGAAACAGACAACACCTAATGAAATCATGTGCGTAAAGGACCAGGGAATCCCACACTAAATCCCCACCCTGCAAACAGCCATGCCTAAGCTTAAATGTGCATTAAAATTGAAGTAAAAAAGCCACTCATGTCTATCAAGCTAAGCACGTGTTTAAATGTTTACTGGAGTGGGTTCTCGGTACAATGAACAGAAAAAGCTATGCAAAACTACCATGGGTAAGATCAGTCCCTCCCTTATGCTGCACGGTACCCTGAATCCTTAGGGCTTTCTACTGTCTGGTTGCAGGACCTTTCACAATTTTTATAAAACCAAGTTGCTTTCATTTTATTCTTTCTCGCATGTTAAGTAACATAATGTACTTCCACAGTATCTTTCACTGACCTCAGAGTGCTCCAAGGAGAAATATCAGAACTATTTTTGCACCCTATTACTTAAATTAAAGTACCTCAGTCGAAGTCAGACCTCTAGATGATAAATCATTGTAAAATACATAACAATAGGTATGTTTATTTGTCTAAAAACAGGAGACAGACCAAAAGTGCTTCTGGGTTTGTATCACAGACAGAAAAATTGAGCCACGGAGATAACCCATGATTTCTCTAAAGTCTCACAAGATGCAGACAGCAGAATAAGGAATCAAACTACAATTCGACTGGTAAATTCACAAAAAGATCATCTTTTCTTGTCTTATGATCCCCAGTGACTGTCTCTCTTTATTTTTTCAAAATGGGAAATCAAACTCGAGGAGGTTAAGATAGAGGTCAAGGGCTACCTAGAAACTCACTGGCAGAGCTGTGAGACGAATGGGAAACTTCTGGCTCCACACAGCACTTCCTTCCTCTCTCAGATCTGTTTCAATGAAATAAAATAAAAAAGAATCCACAAAACCCTGCTCTCAATTTTCTGCGAGCAGGATTTGATGTTTTAGATCAAGCCATCAAATACAGCTTATTACCCTGATGGAGGGTAAGCATTCCAGCATCACCTCCTGCGATTTGCCTTCAGCTCATTGATGACATTTCAACCCTCTTTGAGTGGCAGGTCTGTTCCCTGCGAAGGGAAGCTGTGGATTTGATCCGCTCCTCTTGGAGTCAGAGTTACGTGCAGCCGGGCTCGAATGAGACGAGGCTGTGGCTGGGAGGTGCTGAACAGACCAAAAAGAAAAGCGAACTTAAATAATCGAAGTTAAATTATCAAAGCTGACCCAGTCCTTCACAAATAATACTATATCCTTTAAATAATGGAAATTGCAGACACATCAGCTTGAACATTTCCCTTCTATGCGGGATGACTTCACTCTACGCGTTTAAGTCAAACCTCTGACATTTGGCGGCTAGAAATGCTAATAGTTTTGTGCTGCAAGGCATAATCTGGCATAATACATGAGAAATACTTCAATATGCACTGTCAAAATGGATTTTTTGATGTGTGATCTCATTGCAGTTTCCAAATGAGATGGAGAGACACGGTAAATCCCTGCTGCAATGTTTCCTGCATTACCAGGAGATCTTTCTCGTTGAACGGCTCCGCTAGCTAGCGATAAGCTATGTGCCTTACCTATCCCCTTAATTATTCCTGCGGGAGCACCTGCAGGCTGCAGTCCCCTCTGTTGCTGACCCTCCTGCACAGCAGCGCCACGCAATGCCCTTGAATAACATTTGTGCAGGAATCGCTTTTTGAGGAAACATGAAGAATAGCCTTGAAGCAAATTTCTGGTGTCGTCACCGTTGAGCTGTCTTGGGCTGCCACATCACGTTTCTAGAGAAGTCTATGAGCACTGTCACTACTCGTTAACTGTTTTGAAACTGTGCTAGTGTTACCCACTGCCATGAGAAGTGAGAAGAGACAAAAAAGCTGCAAGACATTTGTACAGAAGTCCTTGGTAGGACCCGGAGGCTGCCTCTCTACAGGGAATCAGACAGTTAGAGAGAAAGCCACCCGTGGGACGTGGGACTGTGTTACTCGGCTGTGGATTTGTTCACATCAGTCTTAAGGCACTTCTGATTCTGGAGATGTTATCTCTGAGATAAAGAAAAGGCTCTGAGCGGGACATACCAGTGTATCTTGTTCATAATGATGGACCCAAAACCCATGGAATTCGTTGAAAGTGACTAGTGATTTTCATACCATTTGGATGATATTTCAAATAATTATTTTAGCTGTTTTAAACTCCAGTTTAGTGAAGCATTTAAGCATGTTTGC
Organism: Grus americana; assembly: GCF_028858705.1. Classification (NCBI taxonomy): domain Eukaryota; kingdom Metazoa; phylum Chordata; class Aves; order Gruiformes; family Gruidae; genus Grus; species Grus americana. The sequence continues at coordinate 209,082,713 of NC_072852.1, read as the reverse complement.
AAGTCTAAATATTCAGTATTTAAGCACATTCTTAGCTGATGCTTTACTGCAATGACATCTAAAACATTGATCTGTAAAAAGTAGTCTCACAAAAACTCACTTTGGAGTGTTAGAATTTCTCCCTTTAAAAAAAAAAAAAAGTACAAAAGCATTTCCAATACATACGAGCAATAAATTGATGTTTCAATATGCAGTCACATCCAAAGTTCAAATTTCAGGGAACCATAGTGAATATTTTTGTTACGTGCTCATGCCTACTTCTTCCACTGTGATCTGATATCCAGACCTTTTATTGGTAGCAAGCCCAGAAAGGCAACCGTAACCCATGGAACGTCTTTCCCACGCTGGTGGCCTGTGGCCCTACCAACAGAAAGCAATTCCCTGATAACGAGCAACCTCTCACCCTGAAAATCATCAGTAATATTTTGAATCAAGCTAGATTTTGGATCAAGGAGCCAGTGAATTATGACTGATTACCTTTTCAAAGTAACTCACACAGCAGCCCTGGGGGACAGATTGTATTAAAACATTTTCAATATGCAAATAGTTTGATACTTTGAAAAATAGCAGTGTTGCTAACATTTGGCCTGGTGAAGGAAACAGGGTATTAATTTGCCCAGGCAACTGTCTCTAAAAGAGTGTATAAATAGCCCTTTGCATTAATTCAAAGTGAAATGTCAATGTTTCATAATTTATGATAGTATGCTGAGATTCAGCTTCAATAGCTTACTGCTGGTTCAGTTAACATCAGGTCTAAAATCTGTCTTCCTGTCTTCTGAACCTTGAATCTTTGGGAAAACCTTTTCTTTCTGCCTGGATTTATTTTTATTTATACTAGCTGAATTATTTATGATCATTTCAATGTAAATTACTGAGTTAAGAGAAAGTGAAATACTCTGTTGTCGCAGTGGTTTGCTCATATCTTCTTGAATCTGATCATCTTGGCAGGAAAACGAGGAGAGATTCTTCTCACTACTCAGGATGCGGGAACCTAAAAGCTGTTTCTTGGTCTGTTTCTGTAGATCATGATGACATTATTAATCAGACATGATAGTTACATTACTGTCTTTCCAATAGTCATTTGAAGCTGTTTACCTTTCAAGTCCTGCTGCAAAATAGTAAATTATTCTGAGGTGTGAAGCTGGGAGCTTTGCTCCTGGCCATCCCTGACTCCGTTACCTGACGTGAGGCATCTCAGCCATCCTGCTCCCGATCCTCTTTCACAGCAGCGTAAATTCTACTGAACCTCACAGATACACGACTGTAAAACGGCGGTATGGGAGATGATTTCCTTAAGTGTAAGTTGGGAACTGCTCACCTCCTTGAGAAAAAATACGATAATGAGATTGTTACAGATGAACAAAAATGTTATATACATGCAAAATGGTCTTGCTAATCAACAGAGCTCACTCCCTGCTGGAGGAAGCTCCAGAAGAACAACAGAAATCATTACCATGCTGGTAGGATTGATTAATAAGGAAAACTGCATTAACTACTTCTACTAATACTCATTAGCATTTATACATTGTAACATTCACCAAATGTATGTGTAAATGGCTTTCCTAAGTGACAAGTAAGGGTGCCTGAAGGGTGCAACATGATGCTACTGTTGTTTTCCGGTTGCATGGGTTTTGCATCGCAAGAAACGCCTCTGCATTGGTTAAGAAAACAAGAGGGCACTGGAACAGGAAGAGGACGCAGGAAGGGACCTCCTGAGACCTGAGACAGGTTTGTCATCAGAGCAAATAAAAGCTGTATTCCAGGGAATATTTTAATGGGCCTAAACGGGATGGTGGAATATGGGATCAAATCTGGGGTACTGCTACCAGGCAGAGGGTGGGTAGCGACAGCGTGGCCCCTGGAGCCTCAGGAAAACACTATGAGGAGCAGGATCTCTCCCTCCCAAGAGAAAGGTGCAGATTTGGACACCCTTCTGGTTCCCCTTAGGAAGGGGGTAGTAGAAGCAGACACACTCCGAAAGCATCTGCGTTGGCCCAGACGCTACGTCTTAGTGCCTTTTGCTCACGATAGGAATTTCTGGATAGAGGACTTTCAAATAATGTGATTTAAATTTAGCAAGTGGCCATTCAGTTATCAGTGCAGTTGAAAATTATAATGAAGTGGAGCCCAGTACCTCCAAAATACTGGTCAAAAGATGATTATCTGTGTAATGTGTGTTTTCCGGAGTTCATGTGCAATTATCAGCACTATTTTTACACTGGGTTTCAGGAGACTTGTGTTTAGTTCTTGGCTCTGCCACAGACTTCCTGCATGACCTTGGACAAATCGGTTTCTTTCTCAGTACCATCTGCAGCATAATACATTTTCCTCCCACTCTAAATTTGTCTTGTCGATGAGGATTATGAGCTTTTTGGAATAGGACATCTCCTCATTGTGTTTATTTAGTGAGTGACACAGTGAGGCGCTGATCTTTTCTTGTGACTTCTGGAAGGCTTTTTAATGCAATTGATAATAAACTGCTAGAAAAGGTGACTTGCACAAGTTCACCTTCCATGACCAATGCAAGCAGGTGGTGGGTATAAAATTATTAACTCTATTGTAGATTTTAGACAAAGGTGGTATTTGTTACCTGCTTCCATTGCAGAACTTCTAATTTCAGCTGGTAAATTTTACAATCAGTTTCTATATTTATTTTCCTTCTCATTTTTCACAGCGCAGACCATGCCCTCCTGCTTTGCGATTATTACCCTGGTCCTTGCGATTAACGTGGAGTTGCTGGTTGGTTTTGTTTGCTCACTTGTTTTTTCACCTTCACACTAAATTACAGCAGCAGATTGATCAGGGCATGTGAGTGCTTTATGGAATCGGCGAAGGGTGCTACGCTGCCCGTCCTCGTGGGGACCTTCTTACCTGTGGTTTGGTTTAGCAGTTGTGACCTGCAGCCGAGTGGGAGGCATGGACAAAGTGAAGGAGCAGCAGACCAGAAAACAAACAAAATTAGCAGCACTTCAAAGCTCTTGCAGAGGAGGGAATAGCTGAAGGTAGCCACTGTTAAGGAGAAAAAAAAAAAAAAAAAGAAAGAAAAAGGATGTGAAAGTGATCTCTCTTTCTCTCTTGAATGAGATACCTGGTCAGGCAGGGGCCTGGGCTCCACTGCTAGAGAAGGAAATGAACGGATGGTGAAACAGCCGCCTTATCACAACATCCTATTACAATAGGCAGAATTGGAACTTGACATCAATTCAAATGCACAGAAGACACTAAATGTATTTCCTCGCTAGTAACGCCAACCGGAGCAGCTCTTTGGACACGTGTAGCTCTCACAGTGGACTGTCACAGACTATGTATCACAGAGCTATGGCTCAGCACCGTAACTGTGCTTACAGGGAAGTTGCAATCGCGCTGGTACCCAGAAGCCTGCCCCAGCGCTCAGCGCTCATCCCGGGGGGTTAACGGGCGGGGGGTTAACCGGCGGGGGGTTAACCGGCTCCCCCAGCCGCCTCAACCCCCCGCCGCACGCCAAGAGCGGCTCCCCCGGCATCGCTCAGGGTGCAGGGAAAGCCGTGCAGAGCCGGGCGGGGACGGGGGAGGCAGCCGGTGAGCACAGCGCCGGTACTGCCCGCCCGGCCAGCGCCTTCCTCCGGCGGCGCGACGGCAGGAGAGGAGCGGTGGCCCCCGAGGGGAGCGGAGGGACACCCGGCGACCCGCCGCCTTTCCGGGAGCGGGTGACCTTGGGCGAGTCCCCTGGGGGGGAGAGACTTTTCGGCAGCGGTTCAGCGACTCCCCGGGGCCCGGGGCTGGGGCGGTGGGAGCCCCGCGGCGGGCGGGGCCGGGGCGGGGGCGGCGGCGGTCCCTCCCCGCGGGCCGGGAGGCGGGCGCGGGCCGCGCTCCCGGCAGGCTGCGCTGTGCTCGGCGCGGCGGCCGGGCGGGGATCGCCCCCTGTCCCCTCCTCCAGCCGGAGCCCCCAGCGGCGTCCGGGGCGGCATGGAGACCCGGCGCGGGAGGCCGCGGGGCAGCCCCCGGAGCTGAGCCGGCCGGTGCGTACCCGCTTGGGGCTCGGGAGAGGGGCGCGGAGGGGATGGCGGAGAAACTTTCCGCCGGGCAAACTCCGGCGGGGGCGCCGGGGGGGCTGCGGCCGCGACTTGGGGAAACTTCTGCCGCGGGGGCTCCGCCGCCGCTCCCTCCGCCCGGGAAGCGGAGCCGAGCGCTGTCCCCGTGTCCCACTTTCATCCCCCCGCTCCCTTTCCCAGCCGGCGGCGAGTCGCTCTCCCGCTTTGCCCTGCAAGGTGCAGCGGCGGGCGGCTGCCCCTGGGCTCGCTCCCCGCCTCGCACCGCGCTTTAGCTCGCATGCAGGCAAGAGCTGTTTTCATTTTTTTTCCCCTCGCTGCTTTTTAGTGGTTTTCTTATTTTCTTTTTTTTCCCTTTTTTTTCTTTTCTTTTTTTTTTTTTTTTTTTTGTCGCAGGGAGCGGGCGAGGGAAAGAGGGGGTGTGCGTGTCTGTCGCTGCTCTTCAGCTGCAGTTGCTCTTGGCTGAGCCTGGGGACTGGCTGCAGCTGCTTGGGCTGGGGAGAGAGGGATGTTATCGGAGGACCTGCCTGTTCGTATTTTTATCTATCTATCTATCTATCTATCTATCTATCTATCTATGTCATTTTTTTCCCAAATATTTTTAGAAGGGAGGGCTCGCCCTCCCCATTTGCAGGCACCGGGCACCGGTTGGAGCTGAGGAGGAGCGCTCTGCCCCGGGGCGGGGGAGCTGGGGGCAGCGGGGGGAGCAGCCGTGCCCGCCCGGCCGTGCCCGCCTGTCCCTGGGGTGGCCGCTCCGGGCTCCGCGGGGCAGACGCAGGAGGGTCCCTGTCCCCGCCGCGCTGCCGTGCGACTGCCCTCAGCGTCCCCGGGACGCCCGAAACTCGAACCGTGTGTGAGTGTCTGTGAGCGTGTGTCCGTGTGCAAGGGCTGGTGCACGCCTGGGGCTGTACATACGTGGGGACGTGCTGGGAGGGAACCTGCTGCGGCTGGGGCTGGGTTAAGCGTGGCTCTCCCAGCTCTAACTTCTGCTATTAAAGGAAATAATCCAGCCGCTCCTACCCAGTTTTTGAACCCCGCTGGATTATTTGCAGGAGGAAAAGAGAACCATGCTGCCCTGAGAAACGCATCAGTGGGTGTCTTTTTCCTTTTTTTTTTTTTGGGAGGGGGGTGTGGGAGGTTTTTTTTGTTATTGTTTGTGGTGGCTTCGTGCCCTTGCTTTGTTGTTGGGAGAATTAAGGGTTGCCGAGTGCCCTTAGTCCCAGATCCAGTTAAAATAAATGCAAGTAAATGGGACATAAAGGGAAGTCAGCGCTGGCATCCCGGCAGAGGCACTAAGGCATCAAGGTTGGTTAAAAGGAAGAGACTTGAGGAAATGAATGCTTTCCTTCTTACTCATTTGCTTTCCCTTTGCAGTGCTGTCAGACAGGCTTAGAGAGGTGCATCATTTGATCAGGGTTTCACAGATCCTTAACCAATCTCTGTCCAGCAGAAAGAAAGAAAAAAAAAAGTCTTCTCCACAGGCACAGGCATTTTAACTTATCTCTCATTTAGCAAATGCTTTGCTTTATGAAATGTGGTTTGAGTTCTCAGCAAAGGAATTAAAAAGCAAGAGAGAGTGAGCTATGAGAAATCCAGAGCAGAAGTGCCACACCATTTCCTAGTCGCTGCCCGGACTGCGTGCTTTCATTGAGGGCTTGTTCCTGGTCTGGAGCAGTTGTGGGGAGGGTGTAAGCATTAGCTGGGAAAGCAGAACAAGGCAAAATAGCCTGGCTGGTTCTTGGCTGTCTTTTTTCTTCCTGCTGACATACAGGGGGCTTATCCTTTAGTTGAACAAAAAGTTACTTTTGTTGCTTGGAGAAGACTCGGTGGTGAATGTGAGGAGAGAAGGAATGATTCCTCCGGAGCCAGCTTACCTTTGGAGAGTGCTGCTGAGAAAGAGCTTACAGCCGTGATCTCCGTGTTAAAAAAGCACCAGAGTCTTGTTGAGAGAGCCAGGTAGGAGCCAGTGTACTGCAGGGCTGGAAACTATGGACATCCCTCTGCCTGATCCTTTGGTGGTGCTAGTGTTGTAGAAAATCAGCAGGTTGGCTGTACTTGCCTCGATGCAACAAATCATACTGTCTTTTTCTTTACTTTTGCTCCTTTTTTTTTTTTTTTAGGCTTGATTCTTAACATAGCATCTGTTGGCATCTTAATGACAGCACTCCGTACCCGTGTGCCATGGTACACAGGGTGCTTCCTGAACTGTGTGTTACGTTACCGTGGTGTTACCCTGTGTGTGCGGGACAGTGATGGGGTATAACCCTCCCAGTTTTCCTGAGTGCTGGCTTGCTCCATTTCTGACACGAGGGCCTTCTATTCTACCAGGTTATGTTGTCACGGTTCCTACGATCAAGCTGCGCTGTTGTGACCTGATGTACTCTGGTTGATGGATTCTGTCAAATACAATGAAGTGAGCAATTAGGAGAGACTTAGGGTGTTTAGCCATTGCTTGCTAGGAGCAGTTTGTAGCTGCTGTTCCACTACAGATGTATTTCTGTGCTGGGTTCTCAAATGTATTCTGACACATGCCAACTGCACTCATACCACTTGTATTTACAGTCAGGTTTTGCTGAAGGACAGAAAGTTGGTTAGGATAAGGTTTGTTTTAGTGTGGTGTGCCAATGCGAAACATCATACTTCTGGATGCAGGTTTGAATCCCTTACAGTTCAGCAGTGTCTTAAATTTCTTAACTGTCTGATGAGTATTTGCTTGCTTATGTGAAGGGTTTCACGACTTCTGCCTGCAGTTCATAACACAAAAGCTGCTGGCACCGTTAAGACCCTTATTGTGCTGGCTGGGAGTCCCAAGGCAGAACGGGCAGCGAGTCAAAATTACTGCGACAGAGGTGAAATCCTGGCTAGGCTGACTTTGGTGGCAGGTTTGCCATAGAAGACAATGGGCCAAAGCTTCAATCCAGACGCAGTCCTCCCTTCTTGTTGGTAATTCTGGTGTATGCTGTAGGGAAGCTTTCACTTTTCTGCTGCCACGCTGTTAGTGCAGAGAAGATGTAAGTCTCTTTGGATGTCATGCTGTGCCTTTCACAAGCACGGCATTCCTGGGAAGGAAATCAGGGCAGATACGAGTGGAAATAAAACCCCAAATGTGGCCACATGCTGACTGTCTCGTTGCTCATGTCCTCAGTCGTTCCCAGGAACGTGGATCAAGCACTCTGAACCGAACAAGATTAGCTTCTTGAGACTGCAGCGGGGGGAGCCGCCAGTGGCTGCAGCCAGTGCATCCCCCAGTCCCTGCTTCTGCATTTGCAAATTATCGGTTTAGCAACAGACATTCAATATGCGAAGCAACAGTACATTCATTAATTCAACCCTACTTAGCCCGTGCACACTGAGTGAATTTTCTATCTGTATGTGATCTAGTGAGCTATTCTCAGACACACTTCATATATCCAGCATCCAGATAAATTTTTATGTTAAATGACAGCAACAAATGGGAAGTGTTTGAGACTTTTTTTTTTACCATGTGGAAGGTGTGTGGTGCAGAATATCAGAATTTGCATTTAATCAGGGCTGGTTGAAAGCTGGTCCAGGTCATGGCCATGTAATAAAACTGGTCTTTTCAACAGGAATGCATTGCTTCGGTTTATTATATTCAGTGGCACAGAAGAGGATTTGTTAATATACAACAAAAATGTTGACTAGGATTGAGGTATTTGGATCTATCTGATATTTTTTGAAAATATTTTTACAGTGGAAACACTTTGGTGTCAGTAATTCCAGTGCAGACAGTTTTCTTTTACAGTGCATTCTTTTACTGTACGCTTACCCCAGACTTTTAGGTAGTTTGCTCATCTATGATGACGAAAGGAATGAAAATATAAACTAATGTAGAACTGAGTAGCCTGTCCATGTGCTTTCTTATGTCCTTAGTTTAAGAGACTTAAATAAGAAGAATATCTTAAACAGTTATAAGTGATACCTTGTTAGTGTCTCTTAGCTTGTTTGCTATGAGAATTTATGCATCTAAATCCAAACAGTCCTAATTCTCATTTAATTTAGATAAGTGCATAGGCCTCATTTTGTTCCAGTATGAAAAAATGATAGATATCATAACAGGCATTGAATCAGACCCTGAAGTCATACTAATGATGTTAAAATCTGGATGAGTGTATCAATGGCAAGTAAGTTTTGGGCACTGTTAGTACTGTCAGGATGCAAGAGATGGCAGTGCTGTGAAGAGGGATCCGAGCAAACCCCGCTGGGCTGCCGGTCAAACCTCTGCTCTGGGATCTGCACGCACTTCCAGCTTGTGGGTTTGTTGTTTTGTGGGTTTTTTTATAAGTGCAATTCAAAGAGTTGATGATAACCATTTATATATCCTTTGCTCTGTGCGTTGTCTAAGCCCTCAACACTGTATTTTCTTTAGTGCTTGGATTGAGGGCTGAGCTGGGAGCTGGGCTTGGTGGGTCCTGGACTAGAACTTGCATCATGTGGTGGTTTGAGACACACACTGTTCTTAGCTTGGGTTTTGCTTAACTTCATAGGAAAACTGCAAAATACAGAGTAATTTTGGGTGAAATTGGTGCTCCGTGGGATTAGTGGCAAGGCTACCACTGATCTCAAAACATCCTGATTTAACTCTTTTTTTCCTTTCTCTGAAAGAATCAAGAGCAGACCTTGATGTGAGTGGTTGTAGGGGTTTGTGTTGGAAAATTCTCCGTTGTCTTATTGAGCTGTTGTTGATTTTGCTGATGTTCTTAGTGTGTGAGCCAGGCTACTATAATAATTATACCTAAACGTGTCTGTGCCTGTACTGCCCGTCATCCACAGTAAATCAAATCATGGACCCTGCAGGCACTTACAGCGAGTTAACACAAATGAAAAACACCCGTGGCTTTGCCTGGGAGAAAACAATATATTATTTCTTTCTCCTGGATGACGCCCCTACTAATTGTATGGCTTTCAGTGTGTCAGTGTAACTTCCTTTGACATCAGTGAGCATTGCCTTGATCATCACACGGGTGCCAACGCAGCGCAGCCTCTGCCACAGGTTCGGCGGTGCTGCCCCTCTGCTCGTGCAGAGTCCGCGGCTCCGTCCCTCGGCTGCAGAGCCGGTCGGAGAGATGCTGCAACACGTGGGGTGACTTCTCTGGGCTGAAATCCTCCTTGCTTCCCTACTGTCTGAGTGGATTTCTCTCTGCTTTAAAAGGCATCTGTGATTTTTTTTTTTTCAGTTAGTTTTTATGTTTAAATGGGTTTAGTGTCTCATCCCGAGACGTGTTGGGCTTTCCAGGTAGGTGGCCATCAACAAGCTGAATTAGGCCACTTCTGTCTTTGGTGGAGCCAGTGGTGGGGTTTAATGCTGACTGTAATGAGAATTGGGTTTGGCCCATTTAGGGCACTTCTTAAAATCCTGCCCTGCAGCATTTCCAGCTTCTTAGCTTGGTCCTGTAGAGCATCTGGGGAGGGCAAAATAGTTTCGATGACTTCCTGTAGTGCTGGTGAGAAATGGTCTGTCACCAGCCCTGGAAATGCACAACACAACTTGTCTCTGCTTGCACTGTGCAAACCGGCTGTAAATAACATTTCTTCTGTGTCTTTGCAGACTTCAAAGATTATTCCAGCTGTTGGAGGAAGCCTAGTGAGAGAAGGTAGCTGCAAGTTTAATTGTAGCTTCAGGACTTGAGCTAAATCAAAATGCAAACAATCTGATAAAAATTACAGCCACTTAAATGTTGTTAAAGGTTAAAAGTGAGCCCTCTTTAGAACAACTATTAATGTTTTACATCTTAAAATAAAGGAGCTTATTAATATTCCTAAATAACATTGAACATACATTATATTTTTGCCTTCAAACCATCTGAGCACTTCTCATGATAATGCAGATTAAATTTAGTGACAAGTGCATATAATGACAGCATAAATGTCAGTTTTGCTATCAGATGTGTTGCACTGGTATCTTTTTAATATTAAACATGATTATGTCCCATATTGCTTAAACAAATCACGGCACCCAGAGTCTTAAGAGGATGCCTCTGTGTTCTGCCACAGGGTGAAATCATTTGTTGACTCTTCATATTTAAATAATTAGTTAATAATTTTGACATTTACATGTCTGGGATGGGTTTAGTGTTTTTTCTTTTGAATGCTGGCGTTTGAAATTCTTTCATTTGTATCCTCTAAGTGGCGATTAAATAACGGCAGCTCATGCTGCGGTCAGGTGAGTTAAGTCGCTGCTTGCATGGCTGCATCTTTGTGGTGTACTTGCATGCAAGGTGGAGTTGCCAGCTTGTGTTTCATGGGGATGACCTAGCTTTCTGGATTTTCACTGCAGTGCAATGCGTACGATGAATAACTGGCAGTCAGTAAACCCAGAGCTAAGTCTTCACATGGACTTTTTTTCCAGAGGCTTGCTGTGATATTTTTTAGTCAAAATTCAGACACCGCTATTTGCCGTTAGGATCTTCGAGGGAGCCTAATTGCTGGTTTCCTTTGGAAAAGACCAGCCTTTTTCTTTGTTCTTGCACTTTGGAGAAAATGTCATTTTCTGTTCCTGCTTTGCCCTTGATAGTGGGCGTCCGTATTATTGTAGTGGTCCGGACCTAGAAAAAGCCTGTGCTGTGCAGAAGGAAGGAAATGTTCCCCTGGCAGAGAAGCTAGAGGATTGGGTGGAACAACAGTCATCATAATTATTACTATTGTTATTTTAAGCTGGAGGTTTTCATTCAGGGCCAGGATGCAAACAGAGTGAAAAGGCAGCTGCTACTTTCCAGTAGCCAAAAGGCTTCAATTTTATCAGACACTGAATAGCTGGAGGGTGACACGAGGGATGGCGCAGAGCTGAGAGGCACCGTGCTGGTAAAGCATCCTAGCACTTCTGCCACTTGCCCAGAGCTGGGAGGTTGGGTAGTGCTGGGGTTCTTGGGAGTTTTCATGGAGCAGGCCGGTTTTAAAGTTTTGCACTTGACCTTCCATGTGTGGACACAGCTCTCTCCAAACGATGTGTGAGCTTTGGATCACCTCTGATGCGTTGGACGGGGCTTTGCTAGCCTGCCTTGGTGCCCTGCAGCAGGCTGCTGGCCCGCTTCCCTCCGCTTCGCACGGCAGCATCTGTTTGGGAGGTTCTTCACCCAGCATGGTTGTGCAGGGAATATTTAAAGATGCCCACAAGGCTCCTTTGGTGTGGTTTATCGCATTAGTAAAAAACATTGTGATACAGATCATTAGGACTACAAGCAAATATTCTGTGTGCTTTTGCAGCCCTATCATGAGGTCAGGAGTAAATGGCGAGGCACGTACGCTGCTGACGGGGCTTTGAGAATTGACTCCCGCCAGTACGTGATGCGTCTGTTTGGCAGCGGTTTGTCTTTGGGCCAGTTTACATGGTGAGGTTTAGCTGGATTCATGCTGGGGTCCTGGTCCTCTGAGTGTGCACAGTGCACGCCTGGGCTCTGCTTCAGAGCAAACCAGCAGATAATGCAGACAGAGAGAGCCTGAAGGGCTCTGCTGGAAATGAAGCCTGTGGTGATTCCCTATGGATTAGTAGGGTATAGGGGAAAAGACCTGCATACTATCTTAAAGCAGCAGGGTGCAGAGTTTTGTTTCTTTCTGCTTCTTCAGCTGTTTCCCGAAGCTGCATCCTGGAACATCCTTCCCAGAGCTGTTTCCCTCTGGAGCTGTTCAGTGGCAGCTAAAATGATTCTTGAACATGAATATATATCAGTTGATCCAGTGCTGACTTGTTCAGGTGTAGAGTATGAGTGTGGGAAGACTAAGGAGAAAGTGGAAGGGAGGAGAGAGAGGATTTTAAGATGAGTAAGGAGTGAGTAGAGGGTACTTCCATGTCTGGGAGTGGGTTAACAAACGTTGATGAGCAAAGGATGGGAAAAGAAACAGCGAGAGGATGCTGGTTTCTGATGGTGGTGACTGAGTAAAGGAATGCGGGAGTTTTGGGGTCTTCGACTGTGCTAGGTACTTGGCGGGGGTATGGGGAGTGGAGAAAGATGGATAGGGAGTTTTAGCTATATTAGCCTTGACTTTAACTGGTTTTGGGGTTTTCTTTAAGCTCTCTGAAATAGCTGAGATTTTCAGCAGGGCTAAAACAACATAGTTAATGTCTTTGTTTGGTGTTCTTAGATTGACAAGCCTAAAATGTGCTTTCGGAGTTAGTTTTTCATTAGCTAACTGTACGTGCAAGCAGAAAGTGTGTCTGCACGTAGATTCTGGGAGACAATGATGTACAAAGGATCAGGCTGAGACCAAACCAGCTTCGACTTTTACCAAAGTGTTGGTAACTTTGGGCACGTTCATCCCTTCTGTTATTGGGTGGTTGTTTTATCTGTAAAAATTAAGATGGTGATGATAATAATAATAAAATGATTTTTACTACATATTCCCAGAAGCTTTGAATAAGTGATTATTGTGTTAGGCAGACAAAAACTAAAGGAACATGTTTACTGCAGAAATTCACATCATTTCTCTCACTAACTCTTCTGAGAGATTTCCTTTTGGCTTCGTAATTTCTCTGCTACGCAAGTACTTCTTAGCCCAAGCGTTTATAAAATGAATTTAGCATTCCATCACTCCTGCAGATGTAACAGATCTATCACGTGTGCCCTGCAAGGGGCTGGTCTGCCCAGCGTACTGGCCTGGCTCACATCTGCATCGAGAGGGTCGTTGGCAAGAGGGGGGAATCTGAAGCATCCTGCAATGATCTCTTGTGCATATAATTCACCTTTTTCCCTTTTGTTGCTTTTCATCTACTGTGTGCTCTTCCCCCAGTGCTCAGCCGCAGTGAGACATCCCCAGTCCGTGTGCCAGTGTGGAAGAGCGCAAAGCCTTTTACATCAAAAGTAAATTATCTCCTGATTGATGCGTTGCTGGAGTCCTAGGAGCACCATTACTCATTTGGGTAGTCCTGTTGGGTATGTCAGCCCTGCATCTTGAGGGTTGTTCAGATATTGCCATCAGGACCAAAATTGCTCTCTAGCAGCCGGAGGTCAGCCCTCCACTGAGTCAGGAGCTTCTGAACCCAAGTACCCATGGTGGCCGCTGCTGCTCCCAGGCGGCTTGGGGCTTGCACAGCAGCCGTGTGCGGAAGGCAGGCTGGGCAAGGAGCTTGTCGTGGCCACGGAGCGTGCCGTGCTCATGGCCATTCTCACAGATGCCCTTTAGGGGTTATATGGAGATACGTACTGGCTTTAATAGCAATCGTTAAGCAGAAATTATGTAGGTCGTTATCCTACGTAGAGTGGGAGATCTTGTGTAGTGCATGTGTACGCTGAGGACTGTGGCTGTTATTGTGATACATCCTTACAGAATTTAAATAAAGTTGCTCTTCCATGTTTTAAAGTTATTCATAATAGGATTGGCCACCTTCAGGGTGCACTTTATGTATGGACTATCTTTATTGTACTGATGGCATAACTGTATTTATTTTCGAAGGTTAGCAGAAGTCCTAGTTTGTACTGTCCTCTTGGTTAAGTAGTTCTTGGCATTCGTGGAGTCGTTTTCAGTCCGCCGCAGTGAAGCTGAGATTAGGATCTGATTCTTTGGATTTCAGACAAAAAGAATAGTGACTTCTTTTCGTGAGTGTTCGTTTCCCTGCCAGTAGAGGCTGGATGACTTAATCTCTGCATATATCAACACGTTGATCAGGTTTCACAGCAAAGTATCCAGGGGTAACTATAACAAATATTTAAAAATGTAAGCCCGTGTTGTAATTTAAGGCCTCGCTTGGTTATAGAGTTCTGAGTGTAATGGGAGTGACAGCTCAGGGCTGGATTTTAGGGTAGCTTTATCTGCAGTAATATTTAGCTGTAGGTCTATCAAAACAGCCTTCTAAAGCCAGAGCTGCCCGTGGCATGGCATTTGATCAAATATGCCTTAGTAAAATCAGTGCAAGGTTGCACATCCAAAGGAAAAATCAAGTCTTTGAGAGTATCTCCCTTTCAGATACCTGTTAGGAAGTCATAGGGCTGAGATCCTATGCCCATGAAAAAGACAAAGTTGGATTAATTCTGGACATGTTTCCTGAGGGAGATGCAGCTGGTTGGTTTGCTTTTTCCTTCCTTCTCTTTGGGTGGTGCAATGAACGTAAGGCTGAAGCTCATCCCCTGGGTGGAGATGGGAGCAGAGGGCCCTTTGTAAAGTGATTGCTGAGCAGCTGTTATTTACAGAGCAGGATTTTAAAACCAACCGTCATGCCTTGCAAATGGAGGTACTTAACTGCTTATTCCAGCAGGTCAACCCCAGGTGCAGCTGAGAGGAATGAGGAGGTTGCTGAAATCTAGATGCAGAAATGCCGTAGACTGTGCTCATCTCTTCTTTCCCATTGCCAGTCAGAGCCTTTCATTTGAAGTAGTGTTATTTCATCATGAGCCAAACAAAACCACAGAATTAAGCTAAAAACAGACCAGACTGTGGGTTTTAAAACTATCAATCTGTTAATTTTAAAGAAAAACCTTTTTCTAGCTTGCTTTCCTATACTGATTCTTTTTTAGCTCTTAGGATCTCTTCCATGGCCATTCATGAGTTGATTTGATACTGGGTCACTGGTTCAACAACACGAATGAGAAGTATGAGGTTTGCCACCATTTCCAAAACCAATAACTCTTTCCTCCTGAAGAGTTTGGACCCTGCGTGGAACATCTCTGGCTGTATTGTGAACATATAAATGTTTGGCATCTTCTGTAATACCCAGACTTTCAAATCCAGCCAGAGATAATTCACTTAGGGAATGAAGAAATAAGTCTGCAGACCAACAGTTCCCCCAAGGAAACTGTTTTACCATCCTTGTCTATGTGCCAGGGTTCTTCCCACTGAAACAAACTGAAGGGAAAAGTGGAAGTCCTGAAACTCTAACGAGAGATGTTACTGCCCGTCACCTTCAGGTCTTGTATTGTACAACTTTGCAAAATCTCTGGGGGTCAAGTTTTCAATGCAGGTGTTGGCTTGGTGGGCTTGTCTTATTGCTTGCCTCAGCAGTAAGTCCCAAAGCTGTATCTCCTAGGACAGGATTAGTAACAAGCCCTCACACTTCATTTAAATGGACAGAGTTGCACTCTGCCTGCAGTGGTACTGCAGAGACATGTGATTCTGATTTGTCCTAGTGATAGCTTTCCCTAATAAGTTCCCAGAAAACATTTTGTATATCTTGGTATTTAGTGTGTGGGTGTTTCAGAAGATGAACCTTTTGAAGGAGGAAGCTATGGAGCAGTTTGATAGGAATGACTGGTAACAAGTCAAAATGCTGCTAAACAGCCCTGAACTCCGGCTGTCTGGTATTGTCTCACTGGTCTGCACAGCCAGCCCCATCTTGGTTGCACTTATGTACTGGGGACACAGCTTCAGCCCACAAACACATGGTTTATTTCACTGATAAGTATCAAAAGGCTTCATGAGGAAGGACAGGATCCTTACTCATTCCCAGTTTAGAAATGAAGGAATCAAGGCTAGAGGCAGATGAATTGACTTGCTCCGTGGCCTCACAAGGGTTAGTGGTTGAGTGAGAAACAGGACCCAGCTGTCCTCAGATTTTTGATGAGCAGCAAACCATGCTCAGCAGTTCTGCACAAGAGGAAGAAGACACTACAAGGTAGTTTCCTTTGGGTGGGAGCTTTTTACTTAATATACAGAGTTGGTGGACCCAAGAGGAGACCAGTCCTGAGATGGGTTTGGTGCTACTGCAGGCCTCTAAGCTCCTTTTGTGTTGGGTATAACCCTCTTCTCCCTTTTGCCACAGGCCGGCTCATAAACCACTTCCTTCCATTTAAATCAATATCTAATGTGCTCACTGGATCTAGGATCAGAAGAGCACAGAGATGGATGTAAGATGTTTTGGATCCACATTCTTCTGCTGCCACCATTTTTTTTTCTGTTAATCCAGCTCACCTGGAACCAAGAATCACCTGCATTTTCTCTGAAAACCAAAGCTTTGTGATTTCAGCCTTTGGGGCTGTCCGTCTTCTTGTCATTTTATTTAATTTGTGCTGCCTTGGACTGTCCTTGTGCAGAGTGTGCATTGATGTGTATAGCAGGGAGTTCATAAGGGAAGAGAGCAAAGAAGAAGAAAACCCAGTTTGTTGCCTTCCTGCTCCTGAGTCCCTCCAGCAGCACAAGCCCTGGCTACATCCTTGACCGTGCATTGCACAAGCTTGGCCCAGCTCTGCAGTGGTAGCAAAGTAAGGATCCTGTTGGTTAGGATGCTGTGCATATTGATTTAACTCAGGGTTTCCCTCCTGCTCTTCCCTATCCTGTAAGAGAAACTTAATAACAGCATAAAAGTAACAAAGTGGTGTTTGTCTAGAGAAAAGAGATCCAGATTTTAAGGTAGTCAGAAGCCACCCTTGAGCCTTCATAGAAGTGCAGTTTATCTGAGTTCATACTCTGAACTGGGGTCCCTCAGTGAAGAAGACAGGTCTCCTGGGCTCATTATCATCATCAGAGCTAAATGAATCCAACCTGTGAAAAGGTGCCCCAGCCTAGTAGCAGAGGCTCCCTGTATGGTTAATGAGAAGAACCTTCAGGTGGGATCTTTTCCTTCTTTCCTTCCCAGGTATCTGGCAAGGCACTTGGGGTGGGTGACTCATGCTGCTCTTACTGATTACAGTGGCAGTGGACTTGACCAACTTTGATTAGATACGTAACTTATAGCTGGCTGAAATCAGATGAGAAAAATTCCCCACTTGTTATCTTGGGTGGGTTCAGCGACCTCCAGTAGTGCCACCACACTAGTGTATGTTAGAAAAGGCTGTTGGTGAAAGAAAAGAGTAAAGAAAGGTCTTTATAGGTTAAAAAAAAAAAAAAAGAGATAGTGTCACTACTAGGTTTCTTTAAATTTGAAGACCTAGGATGGTTAGCAGCTGCTAAAGTGCTTTGCTGAGATGTCTGCTATTGAGAGCACATGGGTGTTGTATTTTGTCAAAGTAGTTTTTGGACATAGGTAAGCACATTTAACTTACAGAGAGTCTGTAGTTGGGAAGCAGCAATTAGAAAGGAAAAAATAGCAGAAATTAAAAGAGAAAGAACATTCTATGAATGCCTGTCTTTGTGGTAGTGAGTACGTCAGAGGGCTGCGAAAGACCATAGACAGACTGGCAGTTCTCACACAGCGAGGTTGAAAGAAAGGTGCTGAAGGAGAGGCAGTGATTTAATCACAGGTTGGTGGTGTAAAGCAAAGAATACTGGATACATAATCAAAATTGCAGAAAACATATTCTCATTTTGGAAATAAAGATAAAGATGGTGTCAGCCCTGCATTCCCACACAGAGATAGCCAAACCCGTTGTCATTGGATTTTACGGATGGAGAAGCTAAAGCAGATTAATTGAGGACGTGCAAGATGATTCTATTGCACATGTGATTGCTGACCGCGGTGCGAGGCACCGGCTCTGTGTGTGTCCCATGCAAGGCAAACCGTGCTGCTGCGTGGGTGGTGGAGGGACCGCAGGACCCCCCTGCACAGGGCTGCGGTCACGGGGCGCGCGCAGCAGTCGAGGTGCCCTGATTCGGGACCCGCAGAAAGCCGTTTTCGTGATGAGCAAGTGATGACACCAGTTCCCTCTCCCCGATGAACACATGGGTAAAGAGTCCAATTAGTTTGCACATAATGAGGAGGTCACTGAAAGAGGGACTGGAGTTTGGCAGGGCAAAATGGGAGCGTTCTTCTGCTTCCATTTTGCACTGGGAAACCTCATTATTTAGTTATGTGGTTATGAATGAAGTTCTGGCTCTTGAGGTTTTAAGTGCTTGAAAGGAGTCAGTGATCATCATGGTATATCTGGGGATCACATAAGGCAGCGTAGGAAAGGGGTTGCTGGGGAGAGAGCGTCACCATATAGCTTAGCTTTTTTGGAAACATCGTGGCGGTGATGGAAGAGGAGAATAATTAATGGATCAGAATATGGACGTGTCAATATAAAAAAGAATCAAATCTGTTAGTATTAACCATCTTTTTTTTTTGAAGAAAAATTTCAAACCTAAGACTAATGCATATTAAATGAGGGATTAAAATAGTGATATTTCAATCTAGGAAACTTGAAACAGCTGGAAGAACTGAACCGTTATTGCACAGGGATGGGATGCTGGTGAAATGACAGCAGTGGGTGGGATGTGCACTGGTACTGGTCAGCCAGGAGTGGCTGGTGGTTACAAAGCTGCAGGAGACTTGTCAGCACCCTGGGAGCCCAATCTGCTGTTTCAGTGGAAAATATGATGAGAAATCCCAAGTGATCCATTTTTCTGAAAATGTTTTGGCACCTCTGTATTTTTACTTATTTTGGTTTGGTTGCTTTGGTTTTGACAGAAAAGAGGCTTCACCCAAAAGGAATTGTTTAGGAACATTTTAAAACTCAAGAGTGCGCTTCTCCCATTTTCCAACTCTTCCAATATTTTTTTCCATTCTTTAGGGGACAGGGTGGAAAAGAAATAACAAGAGATGGTTGTTGCACATTGAAACCTGTAGTTGTTCCCCAAACAGTTTAAAAAACTTTCAGAAACTTGAATGGGGCACTTTAATAAAAAGTGTGTGCACGCACAGAATTAACAAGCATCCTCATCTAATTTTTCTCTTTTTATATCTGTATGAATTTACTTAACGTGTAGAGAGACAGCGAGCTGTGTACCTGTTCAGTTTTCACATTAATGGAGCCCTAGGTTGAAAGATGATTAAGTTATAAAAATGAAGTGCTGCATGGCATTGATTTCTGTAGATGCTAACAAGGCAGAATTTGAGTGGACATGACAACAAAGTAATTGCTCCATGGGCTCAAATGCCAAATTACAGAAAATGTAAATAAATTGAGTCATCCTGTTACCTGGCAGGCTAAGGAAGTTACACAAACAATTTCTAGAGTCTTCTAAAGGTATGTAAAACTAATGGTGCAGGACTAAAGGGTTATGACATAGTAAAATAATTTCTTGGTGTATTACAGGATTCTATTTTGGAGCGGGTAGTTTCAGAGAAGGAATAATTCTTCATTTAATACAGAGTTGTATTGTGGAATCACTTGCAGGAGTAAAGAAAGTCAACCCACCAAATGAATGGGACTAAAAAAAAAAGTTCTATCTTCTTCAAGTTATTGAATGACTCCATGGAACTGTTGGGATAAATTAACCCAAATTATAAATTAAAGAAATGATTAGAGGCATGGATGTGGTTCCGTTGCCTCCGAGGGATGTAGCAGTCTGTCTCTGCCATAGGATCTTGTTCCTGCAGCCTGTCCTATGGGGGATTTTAGAACTACCTTACTGCACAACTGTCGCTCAAAATAAAGTTGGTATTTTGGAGTCTCATATTTGTGTGTTTCAGTGGCTTTGTTAGTTGTAATGAATCTACAGTAAAAAGGATGTGCCTCTTCCTTTTTCTCTCTCCCCCGCTCCTCATCAGTGTATTCAACCTGGGGTTGTAGCATCCAGCTGGAAACATCCCTCATCTCACATGGCATTAGCTGCTTTAGGCTGGGTACTCCTGCATCGGGTTGGTTTTTCCTTTCCTGTTGTACGCATGCAAGTCTGTGCGAAAACATTGTCTTTAGGTGGTAGTGCAGAAATACAAGTGAAAAAGTGGCCTAAGAAAATCTCTAGTATGAGATGAAACCGAGAGAAATTTTAGTGTTACTGTAAAATCTCAGCCTAAAATTGAAAGGGAAAAATACTTGGTGTGTTCATGAAAATGAAGCAAGCAAAACTGGAGTCCCTATCATCGTTAGTTTTATAGCACAGCTCCGGAGCAGTATTTCACTTCAGCAGGAGTCATCGTCCGCTCAATGGATAAAGAATAATCATATTAGATGCTTTGGTGTGGATCTTATTTTGGTGTAGCAGGGGTATTTCTAATGCAAGTCCACGTTGCAGTTAGGTTGAAGTCTTCCTTCCTTTCTGTGATTGTTGCCTGGTTTTCTTTCATAGCTTTAGCAAGTCAGTGGATGAACAGAACTCCAAAATATATTTTGGTTGGTTTTTCTGTCTTGTTTTTTGTACAGTAAAAGTATACCCCAGAAGTTGTGATCTTATTCAGTCATCTTTGGAATTAATTTTTCAAGACCTTTTTTTTTTTTTTTTTAAGAGATTGAAGGGTTTTCTCTTTGTTTTCCCTGTTTTATAAAAGTAATGAAAACCTACCACATGTGCCTTTTAAAAAAGTTGGATTTTCTGATTTAGCATCTTCATTCTGATATATCTGGTCTAAGCTCAGAGGAGGCAGAGAGGTGACTTTCGGGACGCTCTCTGTTTCTGAGTTGGCCTCAGATTAATACAATTTTTTTTATTACTTTCTGAAAATAGAAATGCAGAGAGATAATACACCTATGCAGAAATAATATCCGTCTATGAGGAGGTGAGCAGAAAAAACATATATCCTGCAGAAACAGAATACGTATTAGTTTACATTTCTTTCTGTATTTTGAGTTTTAAGAAGTGATAGGGTGAGCTGTTGTTGCAAGTTTCTAGTTAATCTGATGGTTTTGAGGTCTCCTTTCCATTACAGTGAGGCAGACTTGCTCCACATTCAAGTTGCTAATTCTTGACGCACAGGATATTTTCCTTCCCATTAAAATGTATTTATTTATTTTTGCAGTGAGAATAGCTTGCTTTAGATGCTTCTTTTGATCTTCGGTAATGTCACAGACTCAATAAGACTGCGAGCGTAAAGTGGTGTTTATCTTATTTCAGCTTTACATCCACCGTTAATTGGACCTGAATAATATAACCCCATTGCAAAAATTGTTTCAGTTTGCTAGGTCTCAATATGATGTCCAATAAGATGCGGGTATTATTACTGCTTGGAAATTGCTCCCTGTCTGTAACTGGAAGGCTTCTTCATGTGTTTCTGTGATTTTATTTGCATTTATTGGGTTTTAGGCCTTTTAAGAAGTAGGGGGGAGGGGGGAAGGTATAGCAAAAATTGCAAAGCTTTTACAAAATATGTGATTTTTTAAATTTTTTTTTTTTAAGCTTGAATTTGTAATATCACTTATGTTTCTAGGGCAACAACTTAATGTAATGCAGATCAGCAGCTGAAATACTTTTCCTAGCAGCTGCAGAGTGAAGTTAGCAGGACCCACGGTCTGTTCCGCAGCTGATACTGGGAGCTTTGTGACGGGCGGGGGTGGTGGTTGTCCCCCCACTCCCCTTCGTGGCGGGCGTCCTTTCGGGGAGCAACAAGCAGCACTGAGGGATGCCAGAGCTCTCCCCGACAGAGGCTGTAATATAGGATGGTGCAAGTTCAAGGGAGTGAATAAAGTCAGCTTTCCTATAGCTCTGTCTTGGGAAAAGCTCTGAAAGGAGGGAGGAGGTGAGAAAGTGAGCTTTCTCCAGCAACTTGGATTGTAGAGGAATGTGAAACTTCACAGTTTTCTCCCATCTCGCTCTTGAAGTTAACACAAGAAATAGATAGGACTGGGAGACAGTTTTCTGACAGAAATCCCAGAACCTTCATTCCTAGAAGCTGAGATGGTGACAAGAAGCTGGGTGCTCAGCAAGGAGTTACCCGAGAATTTTGTTGACTGAGTTAAATCCTCCAGCAAGCAGGTGTCGGGTAAATGTTTTGATTCTTTGCAGTGTATATTTGCATATTGGAAGCTTTCTGGTACTTTAGTTTGCCCAAGTCTTAAAAAGAGCAAACCAGCAAGTCCCTTAATTTTTATGGGATCGCTGCGTAGTGGTTTCAAGACCTGCATGCCCCGAGCTGGGCTCCTCAGTGTGAAGCTCTGACTTCTCCTGCCCACATCTTGGGAGGTGATGTACCTGCAGGTCCTGACTGTTGGCATCTCATGGGTAGCTGTAGATGTGTCATACCTCAAATAATGCGAAGGGACTTTAACCACCGCCATCTGATCATCTCCAACCATGAATCCCTTTTGTACCAACACCTCTGATGGGTCCCTCTTGCCCTCCCCAGCATGACTTGTATCGTGTTTCTTGGCCAGGGTGAGTCCATGTGGATGTAACAGGTCAGGCTGGAGCAGCAAGGAGCTCTGGCCCTCCCAGAAGGTCCTGCAAAGTGTTTTAGAGGTTTGATGGAAAATGAGGCTTTATCTGTGGTGTTCTTTTGTTTATACAGGTTACTTTTTTTTTTCCTTCATGAAAAAGTGCTGGGGGGTTGAAAGAGGAGAAGACATGCTGAGGGAGTAACACTTGACACTTTGAAGTGTTTTCGTTTTCTTGATAAAAAAGTTTTCTCTGTAATTTTTTTTTCTGTTTTGTCACTTCTCATTTGCTGGGATCATGAAGGATGGTAATATGCTCTCTGTAACCTCCTCTGGTGTATTTTTGTCTGGTACATTAATAGGTTCCTTAGTACTTGAGGAAAAGCAAGTCTCAACTTACTAGTTGCTAATCAGAACATGGAAGTGGTATGTTTTTTTCTAAAAACTGTAATTCAAGGTTATGCATGTGCAAAAATAGCTTTAGGCTACAACAAATATTTTCTTCAGCAGGTCTAGCTCATTTTATTGACATATTGTTTTGTAAACCGCGGGTGACTTGCATTGTTCTCAACCAAAATAACTTGCATCAATCAACATAAGAGGGTAATTAATTTACATATTTTCATTGTGGAAATGTTCCAGACTTTTTTTTTTACTGTACAGTGCTAGACTCGAGAGAGGAAAAGTGCAATAACATTTTGGGTTTGTAGTTTGTTTTTAAGTTATTCTTCGCTTCTGTTTGTGCTGGAGAAAGCATTGTGACCTTCTTAAATTTGAGCTTGGCATAGCATTGAATGAAAACAAAGCAAGACTTAAGAGTGAAATTGTATTTTGTGACTGTGTCGCACATCAGTACAGCCTTAATGAGATGAGGAGAGGTCGGCTATTGCGTGCCATAGCAAAATGTAGTCCAAAACGCTTGTCAAGAACAAACGCAAGAGAGTTAACTATTTCCTTTCTGTATGAGAATCAAAGGCCTGCAGAGGAGACTACGGCAGATAGGAAGTCTGATGAATTTTGTCAGGGGTGTGCCTGGCACCTCGCCGCTTGCCAAAGACAAATGAATACACGTGCAGCGTATTGTCTTTGAGTAAGTAAGTGCTGGCTCGTTTTCGCATGAGGCACCAACAGGTCCCAGATCCACCTGAACTTCACTAGTCCATCGCTGAAGTGTACTTCAAGCACAACTTTCTGAATCTGCTGAAATGTGGAGAGCAGCGTGGTTAGTGCCCTGGATGGATTGACAAGAGGCGGCTTATGAGGGAGTGTGAACTTTGAAGGTGCAGTGTGATGCCTCTTCCTGTCCTCCTGCACCCTGAATATACTCTGTGTATGACTTATTAATACCTGCTATTCTTTTTTTTTTCGTTTGTTTTTCTTTTTACCTCCATAGAGTAACGGAGCAGTGAAGCAGGATGCTGAAAGCCTCCGTGTGAAGGGCTGCCATACACAGGCTATTCAGGCAAATCACTTTACCCAGACCATCATTAAGAATAAAACCTCGTATTTTTAAACCTGAGACAATGTAATGCAAAAAAGTCTTTCTTCATTTTACATTTTGCATTCTCTGTTACAGTGCTTGGTCTGTTGCCAACGTATTATACATGGGTACTGTGACCTTAATTCCTCACTTTTAAGCAGGATCCCACCACCTGAGGGGATATCAGTGGAGGTGAGAAAGCTGCTCTGGGAGGCAGGGCATTGGATAAGATTTGTCTGACATCAGCTAAGGATATCTTTTGACAAACAAACAAACAAACAAAACACTTTTGTTTCTTACTGTTTTCATTTCTTAAACAAGATTCCTGATATTTTACTTGAGGAGCTGCCCATGAACAGATAGCATTCAGGCTGATGGTGTTGGCCTCTCTTGCTAGTGGCTTTCTGATGGCAAATGTTGCATCACCTGTGCCGATTTACTATTCTCCTGCAAGCGAGAGTGCTGCTGTGATTAAGCTATTGCTGTTGTAGCAACAAGGGCTGGAATCAGATTTTCTGGCTTGGAGGTCTAGTCCTGAGATGTGAGGTCAGGATGTAACCAAGGTGCACAGCGGTACTGCTTCTGCTGACCAAGCCTAAGCTGCTTCTCCATGACCAGTGCTGAGAAGCAGCAGGGTTGGACCAGCTCACTGTAACCTGTCTAATCTGCAGAGTACGTGCAGCCTCCTGCTTGCCTGTAATCCGGGGTCTCACTCCTCCTGTGCCCATGCAGAAAACCCCTGCTTGCGTGCGGCGATGTTTTCAAGCTGGCTGTGCTGGTGATGGCTGGGAGCCCATATTTTGCTTTCACTCAAGCTGGGAACCCTCCCACTTCCCAGGGAGGACTCAGGCAAAATCCAGCTAAGTACCAATAAGCTCTCCAGAGCTTTCCTGCATTTTTCCCCAGGTACCTGAAAGAGTGGATGAATTTCCTGATTTGCTGGCAAAGAATCAGAGAAGTGCTTGACCCAGCAATGAAAAAATCCTTGTGATTATTCACTTAGGGACGTTAAAGGCAAAGGAAGCCAAAGAAGGTTATATAGACATATGGGCAATGTGACTGTTGGCAACTTGGCAAGACTGAGTTAGTCCCAGGTGCTCTTATCTGCGCTGACTCTGCGGGGAAGCGGCGAGCTGACTGCAGACGTGCAGTTGTGCTCCCAGTAACTCGCAAAGATTGAAATCTGACTTTACGCTGTACCAGGCTGAACGCACTCTGCTTTCCTTCCTTTCCATGAAATCACAAGTGTCAGCGTGCTGCAATTAAGAGGCCTTTTTTGACTCCAGCACATTTTCTCGTCTAAGTTACTTTTAATCAAGTGGTGCAGGGACCTGAACTCGGGCTGTCCGCATCCCAAGGCAGTACATTTCTCTTTGCTCTGCGCTTAATTGATGTGATCTGCAAGCAAAAGAGAATTTGTGAGCTAATCTAGTGAAAGCCTGTCCTCAGAGCTTGTTTTTAATTTCTTCCTAGAAGACAAGTGATGGGTGCAGTAGATGGTGCCAAATACAGGGACCCAAACAGTACACCCACGCTGGCAGAGACCACGTACTCCCAACCTTGCTCTTTGTAATGACTTCATGCAGTATGAAAATTCATGAGGTTTTTATTTTCCTTTGGGTTAAGGAATTATCTGATCAGCTGTCTGTCATTCTGAGGGTGTCTGGATGCAGTCTGTATTCCTCTTCCATCTCGGCTCCTTTTAAAAGCTTCTGACTAGTACCCATTGTCCTGGCAGCATCTGTGGGCTCTTTTTGGAGAGTACGCAAATAACCGAGGCCCAAAGCCAACCGGTGCAACACTCACTGAGCAATCCAATGTTTAAATAGGCACGAAGGCTGGCGTTGGGTTGCCTAAACACAGACATCTACTGCCATGTTAAGAGCTTTAGGGCAGCCCATCGTTGTTGGTAGAGAAGGGCATGGATCTCTCATAGCTTCCAGGACGCATCTAAGATTGCCACCGTGCCCCGGTGCTTGCGCAGCTGAAACTCTTGTATGCTCCTGTTAATTAGGTGATAGTTTGCGGTGCGAGGAGGAAAAGCAGTCTGTATCTTAGTGCAGCGTGGTGCTTCACAGTTTTTTACTATATCCTGGCAAAACAGAAATTTATTTGATACTGATCCGTTATGGTAGTTTAATATATCCATTGGTCAGGAAGTTGGAATATTTTTTTCTTTTAGAGGAAGTGCAATAAAGATGAGTTGAAAGGTAGCAATGTATTAAAACAAATTCACTCTGATAAATCCCATCGGGATGCGTTTGTATCTAATTCTTCAGTAGTGTACCGTTGCAGCAGGACAGACATTTGGCATTACGCAGGAGTTAGGTGTGCATTGACAGCTTCCGCTATTTTAATTTGCTTTGCTGTCATGTCTTGCAAACTTATCTCTAGTCTCGTGCTATCTGGTGCATTTAATAACGGGATATTGTTAAAATAAATCTTAGCAAAGGGAAGCTGGAAAAATAAATGAAAGGAGCTCAAACACTAAATGAGAGAAGAATCCGAGTTTCCTTGGGGGTTTTTTTGTTGGTGTTTTTTTTTTCCCTTTAAAAAAAATATAGGAAAATAAAAATCTCTCTGCCTTAATCTGGCGCTGTGGTAGGCAGTTGGAGTCTGGCCCTATGAGAATACATCTCTCTGAACAGGTGAAATAGGGAAATAAATACAAATAGTGACTTGGATTCTCTAATCATCTTAGATACCCAACTTGAGAGAAGCAAAGCCTAAAATATTGGGGTTTTGTGGGTTTTTTTGGTTTTTTTTTTCCCTGAGCTGCACCAAACTTGTGCAGCTCACAGGATCTACCTGTTTTCACCCTTCTTGAATGGGAATGCGTGTTCTTCCAAATGTTGTTTTAAAAACATTTCCAAGGAGGATTATGGCTCCTTCCTGAGGTCTAGACCTTTTTCTTTTTTTTTTCTTCACATTTGGTAACTAGTTTTACAGACAACAGATACTGTAGCATTTTAAACCAATTTTATTGGACAACTCACGTGCATATCTGAGTCCTGACATATGCAGTCATGGCCTCAGAAATGGCTGAATTTACAACGTGCTTTGGTGTGTGAAGTGTTGGCTGAGCGTCTCCATTCAAATCAAGGTGAGCAGCATCCCCTGTACTAAATCCCTCCTCGCCACAACTCCGATGTGCTCAGAGGAGAGAGATCCCCATCTGGGGATCTGTTCAGGGTTCCCTCTGCAGTGCAGACATGCTTTTAGGGTCTGAACTCCTGGATTTTAAACTTTCAGAGTCCAGGTGAAGTATGGTTCTTAAGCATGTCTGAAATCTGTTATCACCTCCATTTTTATTCTAATAGGGGATTCGGTTATCGATGGGGATTCAGTCTGCTGTGTAGGGCTTTGGAAGAGGCAAGCAGTAAGTGTTGCTGTCATGGAGAAGTGAGAGCACCTCAAATGGTACCTCCTGGGTGCAGCACGGACCAAATTCCTGACCATGTCTGGTCACTAGAACAATGTTCCCGTGATGCCTCATGCAAGAGGGGAGGGTTATTACCATTCCCAGTCCCCAGCGAGGAGTCACGCTGCCTCCCTCCAATTCTCCTTGGCTCCTGTTGTTCATCTGACCTGAAAGGGCTGTTGTAACAGGCTTCTTCATGTGCAAGGGCAGCATGAAGCTGGCTGGATTTCAGCAAACGCTGGTGCCGAGTGGTTCCTGTGTGGTGTATATGCAGTTGCAGAACGTTTTCAGAAGGAATACTCCTCAGCAAAGCTGTTTTAATGAGCTGGAATGCCGATTGTAGCATATCCTACCCAATCTTGCAGCGCTCCACCGAGTTGAAATACCTTCTTTGTTCTTAAAATAGCCCCCACTGATTCAGATTTTAATTGCAGATATTACAGCTGTCAAGGAAAAGGAGAGATGACCAGATGATTGTGTTGATAGTATAAATGGAAGCTGGGGATATGTCGAGTTCCAGCCTTTAGATCTTCCTTAATTCAAGCGCTATTGCAGATACGCTTGTGTGCTGCAGTGATTATGTGGAGCAGAGGCTCTCTCTAATGTTAAGATGACCCTGAAGTGCATTGTGCCTCATTATATCCATCATGTTGACTAAACTAATCTGACAATAAGCGTGTAGGGCTACAAGGATTTCAACGTTAGTAATGGTAACAAATAGGCATAGATACCAAATATGCTGGTTGAAGCCTAAGTCTTGATAAATCAAGATGGAATTTACTAATGCACAGAGAGATCGTGATTCAGGACTTCAATTAAAAAACAAACAAACAAAAAAAAGAGGTGATTAAAATAAAAAGAGTTTAGAGCTTGGGCACCAGACTGCATGTTTGCATTGCACATCAGTCAACATCGGTCAGAGGGTGAGAGCTCTTCTGAGTAAGTGAACTGAATCTTTTCAGCACAGACGTGTTGGGAACGGCCATCAGCTGAGCGGCTTGCCATCATTGTTGTTTTACTTCATTACCTATTGATTGAGTTCTGAAGTTTTATGAGTTCATAAATCACCCTGTGGAAAGAAGCGTGGTAGGCTGGCTTTGTTTTGTATTTTTTCATTTCTGGTGCCCAGGAGGATGGATTTTTGGCTGGATGCAAGAGGTGCCCAGCAGATTCCTTGGGCTGTGGGAAAGCACCATGAGCGTAGTGTGAGACCGTCCACCCCAGCTGATTATGAACCTGGAAGGGAGAGAAGAAATCAAGGAGCAGCCTCCAGGCTGAGTCTGTGAATCAGTGCAATGCTAACTACACAGACAATAGCACTGACGCTGCCATACTGTCTTTGAGCCCCGCACCGTTTTGCAGAAAGGTAGGAGATCCTCTCTCACAGGGGAGAGGGAGCTTCTGCCAGCCTTGGGAGATTTCTGCAGGGGATATGAGAGGTGTATGCTTAGTAGTACACCTTAGCGATCCTTTTGGGTTCACCAGTGTCACGGTGTTGCTGGCATAGGAAGATTTCTGTTACATCTTGTATGTTTAGTATTAATCACCATTAGTTACACATTTACACAATGAAAGCTCAAGTCAGGGGCTGCTAAGTGTTACACCTAGCAGATCTGGTCCTTAGAGAAGCACAGGACTTTCTTTCCCGTTCCTGTTGTGAAAGGTAATATCCTTCATGGTTGTTGAAGGTTTAATTATGCCCTTGCAGCATTCTAATATGCCTGCAGGGATTTTTCTGGAACTTAACAACAGCAACAAAAGCCAGAGACAAGATGGAGAATGTGATTTTGTTTGTGTGTTTTGCTTGAAGTGCTGAAAATAGAGAGGCAGATTGTTGCTTGAGTATCACTAAAACTTCTTGTTGTTGTTGTTCTGGTACATATTACTTTGTAAACACAATAATAAAATTAATTTGAATTTTTTTTTTCTTCCCCTATATGAGTGATGGGGGAAAACTCTGCTCCAAAGATACTATTACTGGTCTATGTGTGTAGCTAAATTAATTACATAAGGTAAATATAATGTTGGTAATTGATGGTGTCATATTCTCAGGGTGTGTGTGTAGAGGCGTGCGAGGGCTCTGGATGCTCTGTGATGCCTGTCCTGGTGGCAGGATACTTAACTCCCATTTCATTTTGTTCCTTGGCACTTGGTTGAAGTGAAAGGAGAAACAAGAAGAGCTTTTCTGTCTGAAATATTGACTGTCTTATTAAGAGTCCGTTAAAAGTGGAAAGCAGGACTGTTTTAAGGTTACAAGAGCCATTTGAGTTAAGTTGTAGCCTCATACAGGAGTGGAGAACAGCAGAAAGTGCTGGTACTCTGGTAGTGTTTTAATGGCAATAATTGTCTTGAACTATACTTTATTAATGAAGTTTGCAGAATGAATGTGTATGCACACATCTGGCAGAATGCAGAACCACCCACTGTAGGAGAAGATTAGGTTCGAGAATATCTAAGGAACCTGAAGGTGCACAAGTCCATGGGACCTGATGAGATGCATCCGTGGGTCTTGAGGGAACTGGCGGATGATGTGGCCAGGCCGCTCTCCATCATATTTGAGAAGTCCTGGCGGTCTGGTGAAGTTCCCGCTGACTGGAAGAGGGGGAACATAACCCCCATTTTTAAGAAGGGAAAAAAGGAAGACCCAGGGAACTACAGGCCGGTCAGTCTCACCTCCGTGCCTGGCAGGATTATGGAGCAGATCCTCCTGGAGACTATGCTCAGGCACATGGAAAATAAGGAGGTGATTGGTGACAGCCATCATGGCTTCACTAAGGGCAAGTCGTGCCCGACAAATTTGGTGGCCTTCTATGACGGGGTTACAGCCTCGGTGGATAAGGGAAGGGCAACTGACATCATCTGCCTGAACTTGTGCAAGGCATTTGACACTGTCCCGCACGACATCCTTGTGTCTAAATTGGAGAGACATGGATTCGATGGATGGACCACTCGGTGGATAAGGAATTGGCTGGATGGTCACACTCAAAGAGTTGTGGTCCACGGCTCAATGTCCAAGTGGAGAATGGTGACAAGTGGTGTTCCTCAGGGGTCGGTACTGGGACCAGCATTGTTCATCATCTTTGTCGGCGACATGGACAGTGGGATCGAGTGCACCCTCAGCAAGTTTGCCAATGACACCAAGCTGTGTGGTGTGTTTGACACGCTGGAGGGAAGGGATGCCATCCAGAGGGACCTGGACAGGCTGGAGAGGTGGGCCCGTGCAAATCGCATGAAGTTCAACAAGGCCAAGTGCAAGGTCCTGCACATGGGTCGGTGCAATCCCAAGCACAACTATAGGCTGGGCAGAGAATGGATTGGGAGCAGCCCTGAGGAGAAGGACTTGGGGGTATTGATTGATGAGAAGCTCAACATGAGCCGGCAGTGTGCGCTTGCAGCCCAGAAAGCCAACCGTGTCCTGGGCTGCATCAAAAGAGGTGTGACCAGCAGGTCAGGGGAAGTGATTCTGCCCCTCTACTCCGCTCTTGTGAGACCCCACCTGGAGTACTGCGTCCAGCTCTGGGGGCCCCAGTACAGGAGAGACATGGAGCTGTTGGAGTGAGTCCAGAGGAGGCCACGAAGCTGATTGGAGGGCTGGAGCACCTCTCCTATGAGGACAGGCTGAGAGAGTTGGGGTTGTTCAGCCTGGAGAAAAGAAGGCTCCAGGGAGATCTAATTGCGGCTTAGCAGTTTCTGAAGGGAGCCTACAGGAAAGATGGTGAGGGACTGTTTATCAGGGAGTGTAGTGGCAGGACAAGGGGTAATGGGTTTAAGCTGAAGGAGGGTCAGTTTAGATTAGATGTTAGAAAGAAATTCTTTACTGTGAGAGTGGTGAGGCACTGGAACAGGTTGCCCAGAGAGGTTGTGGATGCCCCATCCCTGGAAGTGTTTAAGACCAGGTTGGATGGGGCTTTGGGCAACCTGGTCTAGTGGAGGGTGTCCCTGCCTGCAGCAGGGGGGTTGGAACTAGATGATCTTTAAGGTCCCTTCCAGCTCAAACCATTCTATGATTCTATGATTCTATGCTTTCTAGCTGTCTTGTGTTTTGGTGACTTTTTTTTTGTTATTATTTTTTAACAGCTTCACAGAAAGTTTTAAAACATTGCAGCAGGGCCTTATCCTGAGCATTGATTCAGGCAAATCTTTCAGTGGAGATATCTGAGGTTTCGCTTCTCTGCAGACACATACAAACCCAGCATTTTATTCAAGATGAGTAAGAGGCATTGCTCGCTTGTTTGCATATTACTCCATATCCTCCTGATGGCTGCGCATGTTCCAGTCATCTTTATTGCAGGGAAAATGGGAGGAGGGTCTTGGCATCTCATATCATTTACACCATTTATAAGCAAGTGATAACAAAGGCTTTGGAGGAGGCAATGTGAACGAAAATTGGGAGCTTAAGGAAATTTTACCTGATGACCAAACCCTGTAATTTTGCAAGCCAGAAAGTAGGCGTTGTTTTTCAGAGAAACTGAAAAAAACACCCTTACAGCCCACTCTCAGATGGAAGGGAAGTGAAAGTAATAACGAAAAAGGTATTTGTTCGTGGTCTGTTTGTACCTGCATAGGGAGAAGATTACCAAGACTAGGTGGTACTTCAGTCTATCAGGTGGAGGTGTAGCAAGACCCAGTGTTCTGGAAAGCAGAACTGAAGGAAATAAGGCACACTTGAATTTTTCTTTTCACAGCGAGGGCAATTAACCATTGGGAAGAACTCGGCTAGAAATGTGATGCGTGACTGTCACCTGCTTTCACAACTGGGTGCCTCTCTGGGAGAGGTGCTGTAGCTCAGTTAGAAACAGTGGGCTTGATCCAGGAGCCATTTGGCCTGAACTCACTCATGGCCTGAACTGATGAGTCAAGCAGTGTGCCCTTGACCTTAAATTCTGTGAGGCACTTAGATGAATCACTCTTGTGTGTGTATTTTCAATATATTCCTTTAAAGTTCTTTTATAGTTAGAAAATGGGAATTGTCTCATCCTTAGGAGGTGGCAAGCATAAAGAGATGAGTACTGTGTTTTTTGCTTTGATGTACTTTTCAATACCTGCTTGTCCCCAGTGTGCTCAGCAGTACTGTTTGCTTTTCTTCTTGACCACCAGTTGGACTGCTAGTGGTATCCCTGGCATTAGTGTGCTGGATAAACACTTGAAGTGCACTCTCTTTGAGGAGAAAACATTCTGCATCCAGGTGATTATTTAATGCTAAGTGAGGCTTATGAGATTAATCAGCTAATAGTGTTAATAGCATAGTGTTTTTTTAAGAAAGGGGTTGTGCAATACCAAGATGGTGTTGCACAATGAGTCCCTTTGCAGAAAAAGGAGGAGGAGTGCTCCAGGGGACACCGCTATTCTCAGTAGGTATCAAACTATCAAAATATTAAAATAGCTTTCAGTGCTTTTTGACCAGGGCAGTGAAGGGCAATCTTTGGTAGGAGTTATGGCTGTTCCTTATTCTCTAGTCATAGGAGGCAAAAGAAAAAACATCTAGGGATCAATCTGTTCTTGTAAGACTGGGAGGACTTCCTTCCTTATTTCCCTTTCATTTAACATTATGTTACATGGAGGCACTGGATGAGGCTTGCCTTGGAGTTAACATAATAGACCCCCGTTTGAAGATCATGAAGTTACCTAATAGGATGTGTTCAACCAGTATAGACTCGAAGGTTTCCCTAGGGCTGCAAGGATAAGTGGGAAATGGTAATGCAGGGAAACATTCTCATCAGCCCTCAGGAAAGGCTGCCTGGCCAGCTCATCCTTCCCACAGACGAACAAGAGCTGGGATCTGGAATGGCCAGGTCTCCATTAGCCTGTGCTCAAACCTGCCCAGACAAAGGAGAGGCATTTTTGCTATGTAGAAGCTGCTGACACTGGTTGCAGCAGGGGCACGTCTGTGCAGATGGGCTGAGCTCACCCTCATCAGTCTGCGGACTCACTCTGGTCTGGAAGATGCACTGCTGGGATAGCACTGCTCAATAGCTGCCTGAAAATGTCCTGCTTGGAGGTGACATGGACACAGCTGGCTGGGAAACTTCTGTGTAGGACCAGCCTCATGATGCCTGGAGAAGGCTCAGCTGCCTGATGTAAGCTTTGGTGCAGTACAGATGCTGCACAGCTGATTTTGAGGTCCTTATGTGGGCCCTCAGCCAACCTTGTCAAACTGGAGTTCTTGAAGTTAGGCTCCAAAATCCACACTTAGGCACCCATTAGGGCGTTTCAGAGCTGTGCTAAGCACCAGTGTTTCATACTTAAAGTAAATTGCTCAAATAGTTCATGGAATCATAGAATACCAGGTTGGAAGGAACCTCAAGGATCATTTGGTCTAACCTTTCTGGGCAAAAGCACATTCTAGACAAGATGGCCCAGCACCCTGTCCAGCTGAATCTTGAAAGTGTCCAATACTGGGGATTCCACCACTTCCCTGGGGAGATTATTCCAATGGCTGATTGTTCTCGTTGTGAAAAATGTTCCTTCTGTGTCCATTTGGAATCTCCTCAGGAGTAATTTGTAGCCATTACCCCTTGTCTTTTCCATATGACTCCCTGATGGAGACTCCTTTTTTACATCTTTGTAGCCACCCTTTAACATGGAACATGGTGATGAGGTCTCCCCTAAGCCTTCTTTTCTCAAGGTGGAAGAAACCCAGTTCTCTCAGCCTTTCCTCATATGGCAGGCTTCCCAGTCCTTTAATCATCTTTGTGACCCTTCTCTGGACCCTCTCCAGCACACCCACATCTTTTTTGTATAGCAGGGACCAAAACTGAACACATTATTCCAGGTGTGGCCTGACAAACGCTGAGTAGAGTGGGATAAATGACTTACCACTGCTGGTGATGCCCTTGTTGATACAGCCCAACATCCTGTTGGCTTTCTTTGCTACAGCCGCACACTATTCACTGATATTGAGCTTGTTGTCCACTAGGACCCCCAGGTCCCCTTCCACAGAGTTGCTCCCCAGCCAGGTAGATCCTAGTCTGTGCTGCACTCCTGGATTATGTCTTCCTAGGTGCAAGACCTTACACTTGTACTTGTTGAACTTCATAAGGTTCTTGTTAGCCCACTCTTCCAGCCTATCCACGTCTTCCTGCAGGGTGGCTCTCCCTTCCGAAGTGTCTACTTCCCCACTCAGTTTGGTATCATCAGCGAACTTCATCAGGGTGCACTTGATCCCATCATCCAGATCACTTACGAAGATTTTTAAATGGTGTTGGGTCCAATATCGATTCCTGGGGAACCAGTTTTGACAGGTTCCCAGTTTGAAAAGGAGCTATTTACCACCATCCTCTGGGTGCAGCCTGTCAGCCATTTCCTCACCCACTACATGGACCACTTGTCTAGACCATAACACATCAGTTTCTCTAGGAGGAGGCTGTGGGAAACCATACTGAAAGCCTTGGAGAAATCCAGGTAGACAATGTCCACTGCTCACCCCACATCAACTGAGCAAGTTACTTTGTCATAAAAGGCGATCAGGTTTGTCAAGCACTATTTGCCCTTGGTGAATCTGTGCTGGCTTTTCCCAATCACATGCTTTATTTGACTTGTGATAGCCCACAGGAGGATTCGTTCCATAACTTTCCCAGGGACTGAAGTAAGACTGATGGGGCTATAATTTCCTGGATCCTCCTTTAAGCTCTTCTTATAGAGGGAGGTGACATTAACCTTCTTCCATTCTTCTGGGGCGTTTCCCGATCTCCTTGACTTCTTAAAGATTATGGAGAGTGGCTTCGCAACAACATCAGTGAGCTCTCTTAACACCCTTGGGTGGATATTGTCAGGGCCCAATGATTTGTAGGGGTCAAGCTTCTGTAATAGTTCACATACCAACTCTTCCTTTGCTGACGGTGGGTCTGCGTTTGCATCAACCTGGATTTTTGTTCCCAAGGCCTAGGGCCCAACAGTGCTGGTAAAGGCAGAGGTGAAGAAAGTGTTGAGAACCTCTGCCTTTTTCACAGTGTTGGTGACTCGCCTCTCCTGTTTAACAGCAGGCCAATATTTTCCTTTTGTTTCTGCTTGTTGTTTACGTACCTGAAGAACCCTTTCTTGTAGTTTTTGACATCTCTGGCTAATTTCAATTCAGGTTGAGCTTTGTTTATATCTGAGTTTATCTGGCTGTAGGGCTGGCTTCTGTGGGACCAGTATAAGCAACACATACTGATGACTTTGGTTGTGGCATTAATGTCATGGTCATCTCCATGGAGAGACAGCGGTCTCAGCAATGTGAAGGTCTTCAAGGGCAGAGAGGATGGGGAAGTAACTTCAGCATAGTTGCTTAGGGATAGTTGTCGAAGCAGATCTTGAGGGGAAGGAGGGGGGAATAACAGTTCTGGGGATGTGTGTGGGTTGCTGTGTGAGCCTGCTGCTCTACCGCCCTGGAGGGCTGCGCCTCTGCCCCGTGCAGCAGCTGGAGCCCAGCATGGCGGAGACTCCCCAGCAGAAGGCATGGATGCTGGGGTAGTGGCTGCCGTCATACCGTTAGCCGCACAGTGTGTGGCCGCTTGAAATCCCTCTCGTCATCATTATGAAGCTGAAATTCAGTGGCAGTTTCACAATGGCACAGTACCCCGTGTGAAGGAGGGAAAGTAGGTCACAGACTGCCCTGCCGACATTTGTTTGTACGGCTTTAGGGCCGTGTGGGAGCTGAAGGCACCAAGAATCCAACCAGCCAGGATGCGTTTCTCGCCACTTTCCTTTGTGTCCTTGTTTCTGGCACGGGAGTTGACCGGGGAAGAGATGCTGGAAGGCTTTGTTGCCTTCCCTGCTATCATTATTAATATTTCAGTATGACCCAGAGGTTTTTGGTATGACTGGACACCAGGCCTTGTGCAGACTGTTCAGACTGTCCGTGCACCAAAGACTAAATGCTTCAGGTGGATGAGTCAAAGCACAGATGAAGCACAGGAGCATTTCAATTTTTGGCTACTGAAGTGTGTGCTCAATATCTAACTCCTTGAATTGCAAAAAGAAAACCAATTTAAGGCCTTCCAGCCCTAGCGGCACTGACAGCATAGCAGCACCTGCATTTCAGCCATGATGTTTTGCATGGAGGACATCGTCTGCTCCTCCTTTTAAAGCTGTGGTAGTCAGTGATCTAAGGGTTGGGAGGAAGGCAAAGTGGGAACCCAACCCTGTCACGTAGAGCTTGGGGTGTTCATTGAAGGGGGGAAATAAAGAATGTAAGTGATTAAGAAACTGCATGGCAGGGTTACCTTCAGTCATTTTACAGCTTGAGGCTTTAGCATGCCCAAAGTCTCTCAAAGACTAGGTTAATGCAGTTGTTATACAGACAATCAGAAGAATATTTGGCAAACCGTTGGATGCGCAGCTGTAACTGAGATCTGCATTCATGCATCAGTGGTTGGAACTGAGCAGAGTGGAGGATCTCCAGCCACACTGACCTGTGCTCCGTGGCGTGGAAGGATTTGGGGCTGGTGCCCCGAGCACTCCACCTGTGCAGTGCGAGCAGTGGACAGACTGTGGTTTATCTTGTCCTGGCCGGAGCAGATGGGGACTGCGAAGTGGCACAGAAGGGAGCACAGAGCAGGCTGTCCTCCGAGCAACAGCACTGGCCTCCCAGTATTGTCTCGTGGAAGCTGGAATTTTTCGTGTAACATAGAACATGATCAGTGAGAAATTGAAGTAGCTCTTCTATGTTTATTCAGTATTTTTCCAGATTAGTTCCTACCTTCATTTGGCTCAAATATGCAAACTATTTAAGAAATAAAAAGAAATCACCTTAACTGGCTTCCTGTGGGGGATGTGACTGGCTGTTCTGAGGACTGTCCATCACTTCTTAAAAAGTTAACTTAAACAAAACAAAACATTGTGACTTTTTCTGACTGCCACAACTCTTCAGCAGTTGCTTAGCTACCACTTGGCAATGACCTTTCCCCACAGAAGTGATGTTGTGAGCCTCCAGGCTGAAATCACCCAACAAAAGGAAAGAGCATAAAACCCCTGGATGAGGGTCACCCAAGATCTCTGCTCTGAACTCAGTGCTTTCTGTTCCCACCAGGAGCTCCTGCATTTTATGCGTGATTTGTCAAAGCCAGCAGAAATTTTGTGTGATAGGGTCTGTGGGATTACATTTTAAATGCAGACCGTGAGGTCTTTAATTTCTGAGCCATCACTGCCTTCCAGTTGGTTCCTCTGTGAAACTTTGGTGCCATCAAGGTAAAAGCATCGCATTTCTGCAGAGAAACAAAGCTACGTACCCCAACCTTCCCTGACATTTTGGCAGCAGCACTGAACAAGATGCGCTTGGCAAGCAAGCAGCATGGCAATCCTTCAGTCATGACCCAGGCATTGCTTTCGTTTGTTGCTTCTTGCATCCAGAAGGAGCATCAGAGGGTCTCCTCTGTGAGCCACGGGCCAGGGACCCTCAGCGTTGGGAGGCACTGGCTGCACAAACTGCTGTCTCCATGGCCTGGAGGGAGCTGTGTGGGATTTTGCAAAGAGAAGGGCAGTCTATTATGTCTCTCTTTTTTTTTTCCCCCTCCATTTTGCAGCCTTTTACATGCTGAAACGTAGAGCTGAATACAAACAGTGCTGTTTTTATAAGACTGGCAGGTCGTTTTTAGAGAGGAAAAGGAAGTTAATACATGCTACATGGTGTACATTTCATTGCAGTTGTAAGTACTATTATATTAAGAACTCGAAAGTTGGCCTTTTTTGGTTTGCTTAATTTTCTCGTGCCTGTAACCCTTCCAAGGTAGATTCAGCCCATCATGTGCACTTGATGTCTCTTGTTCTGTTGGACTGTGCTGTGAGCTGGGCCCATTCCTGGCTTTCTTTTTCTGGGAGAAAGAGTGTGTATTTTGTTTTCAGTGGAATTGAACTCTCATTCCCAGCCAAATCCAGTCCAGCTGCACAGGTACGTATGGACACACAAGGACTGGTTGTTATGGACAGACAGCAGCCTGTAGGTCGGCTGTGTGCGGCAGGGAAAGCAGCATAAGATGCTAATGTTGCAGATTTGGCATCTGAACAGAGGCTCCCATTTTCTAAATATGGAAC
The DNA here is from genome assembly GCF_028858705.1 of Grus americana. Taxonomy (NCBI): domain Eukaryota; kingdom Metazoa; phylum Chordata; class Aves; order Gruiformes; family Gruidae; genus Grus; species Grus americana. The sequence continues at coordinate 209,044,886 of NC_072852.1, read as the reverse complement.
AGGACAGCTTTGTTTGAACCCCAACATCAGAAATCTTTAGCTTGTGTCAAAACCAGGGAGGGGAAAAGACGGAGACTTTATTTGTAATCTGCCAAAGTAGAATTTCGTAAAATGGATGCCACAGTCTAGAGTACTTTTGTTGGACAGGCTACATAGAATCTGATGGCTGCCTATTCTGAAATCATAAAGAACCACAGATTTCAATGAAGTCATTAAGAAATTGAATTTCTGTATCTTTGAAAATAGACTTACGAGTTAATAAACTGTTTCTTGGTTAAACATCATCCCTAAGTAAACCCAGCACTGTCAAGTCATAACCAAAACTGGTTTCCCCACCATTCATGGTGGTCGTTGCTTCACTTATTTAACAACTTTGCTGGGTCTAAGCAGTAGCAACCTTGCTGCCTTAGAGATTGACTGTCATGAGTGCCATAACTGGAACCTTTCTAGCAAAATACATAATTGTGCCAATTGCGGCTTCAGTGATGAAACCTAAAAAATGCTTTGGAATTCATCAGGTTTTTTGCCATTGTGAAAGATGCCAAACAACAAGCCTAAGAAGAGGTATCTAGTTCAGTTTTTGTGGATGGATACTAAACAGTTTGAATAGCGGGAGAAAAATTGTCTTATTATCCTTAGATAGTGCAGTAGTAGTTTATTACAGGAAAGGGAGAGTCAGTGAAACAGAAGTTGCATCATTTTTCATATCGCCAAACTCTGACACTGTACTTTTGTGCTACAGTATTATTCCAATAAATCAAAAGATGGGATCCCTAGAGGTTTTTGTAAAGGATCATATTTTTGAAGGGAGGTAGGGTTAGGGAGGATGCAAAAAAATGAAAGACTTTTTAAAGTTCCCACTTGTTAAGCTGCTTTGGAAATGGCTTTAGGAAAAGAAAGCAGCCAGGTTCAAGTTCATACTCTCGCCTCAAGGTGCTTAGGTGCTGCACTGTTTGATTTCTCATCTGCTGCAGTACAGATGCCCGGGACAGGGAATGAGTAAGAGCTTTAGTTGAAATAGAATATGTAAAATCTTGGTCCTGTGAAATTAAGAATAAAATAAAAAAATCTATAGTATTGAACTGCTGCCTGATCACTTTAATTTACAAATGATAACAATAACACTATTGCATTAGAGGAGAACAGCAAGGATGCATTTCAGGCTGTATAAGGCTTGCGATGGCGGGCTGCTGCATGCACCCTTCTAGCCACATGCCCAAGCTGGGGGAAGAGGACAGGGTCTGAAGCATCCTGGCCTGTAGCCCTGACCGAAACACCCTGTCCCTCCACAGGGCCTGACAGCAGCGTCTCTGTTCGGCTCCTGATGAAGAGCTGCCTCCTGCCCTGCTGCCTGGAGGAGCAATCTCATGTCTCCCTGCAGGTCTGGGGTGGAGATGTCCTTAAATTTGTGTCTGGTTGTGTTAGTCACGCCACGCTCAGAGGAGAGGGATGTGCTCCTTGGCTGAAGGAGTTTCCAGTTTAAGAAGAGTACAAGTCTGTGCAAGTGAGCTTAGTGGACGGTAAAGGAGGATGCAGGAGGATGTTAAGTAACTTCTGAGGCTTTCGGAGGGTAAACCAAGGTGGTGACTGGTAGTGCATTACATTCCCAGCTGTACCTTGCTCTGTGTAACTGCCTTGGTAAATACATATCCCTCTTTCTGAGAGGGGGCAGGGAAGTGACCTACCCTTTAATCTCAGTGTAGCAAAATACACAAGAGCAGTCAGGAACACACTGCAATTTTGTACCTTTCCTTACCTCACGTTCTTGCACAGCTATTCTTGTAATTATGTCCATTTTTTGGAAAACATTTAGCTGCCCCCCAGTGACCCAGGGCTTAATGTTTGTAGCCTGAATCAATACTAGCTCTATGGAGAGTACTGCCATCCCGCAGTGCTGCTGGAGCAAGTTCGTCATCCACCGGGCTGGGCTTCACCTTGCTGAACATCAGTATTCATGAGATGGGAGTGTAGCGTGAGCCAAGCACGCTGTTCTCCCCTCTGTGGCTTGTGGAGAGGGAAGGTTGGTACCCAGCAGTGGTTCGTCCCATCTTTTGAGGCATCTCTTTTGGGATGGGGTGCGTTGCCTTGCTAAGGTGATGGTTGCTTTCCTCGGATGAGGGTAGGAGCCTTCCCCAGGGCTAGTCTTCAGATTGGTTGATTTTAAGTGAGAATAATCCCTCTCTGATTAAAAGCTGTTCAGTTCCTTGGTGTTGGTTTGAACATACTTTTGTGGGAAACTGTAGTCTGATGCAGATTACGAAGTTTGCTATAGTCCTTAGGGATGGCACCATATAAAATTTGTTAACATATAGAACATGTCCTATTTTCAGCATGTTTGAGGGGTTTCTTTTGTTATGTTTCTGCTGTCCATGCTCTGGCATCATCAGGTACATTTTTGGTGTCAAGAGGTGGAAATGCACAGCATCTCTTTGTGCCAAGCTTCTTGATACAGTCTCTTGTGGGCACTGAATCTTGAAAAATGGGCTTTTGTGCCTTTTGTGTCCCTAGAATGGATGAAATGGTTTTAAATGACAATGGCCGGATAGATTGTTTCACAGTTCTGGGATAAGCACATGCCTGAAAGTTTTGTTTCTTTGCTGGGTGACCTCATAGGTACGACTACAGCAGCCCCAAAAATACACTGCCGTGTAGAAACACCTCAGCTTGCCGTAAATGATACAGTGGGTACTAATGGCAATCTAGCAATGGCAGCATGGAGCTCAGTACAGCCTAATTTTCCCTGCTGCTTGTGTGCGCTAAACATCTAGGAAAATAGTATAGACATACTTGTAATGCTTCTGGAAGAAGGGTATTTTACATAAAAATACTCTGATTAGCTAGCTTTGGGGGGTGTAGTGACTACACACACACACACTCCCCCCTGCCCCCCATGTTTAGACTTGGTATGTATTTAAACATGGAAGAGTTCATCTCAGCAATCAGGAGTTTAAGGATCAATGGGTTGAATGTCTGAATTTATATAACCACTATATTCAATGTGTTCAAAAACTTCAACTGTTTTCTGTCCATCATTTTCTCTTTTTCAGTCCATTTAACTTGTTTCCATAAGGACTTAGTCTTATATCCATTTCTGAAATATAAGTATTAGTTTCCCTTTTTTTGCTTGTGATTTTGGCTTAAATAGGAGGTTTGATTTCATATGAAAGGTTTATCATGAAGGTGGGTTGGATGGAAAACCGATCTCGGTGCACACTGCATTGCTTTAGGATAACTCGTACTTCTGCAGCTCAAGGACTAGGATCTTATTTATATTGATTTAGGGAAATGCTTAGGGGTTTGTATTTGCATATTTAATGTAGTTAGAGTTTCAGTTATTTGCATTAGCAATTGCTCTAACTCCAGTATTAATAAGGCAGGTGCTTTTGTATAAATAAAAAAAGAAAAAAGAAAGGAAAAAAAAAATTAGATTAGTGCCACAGGTTAATTTTTATATAGATGTAATGACTTCCAGCCGCCACAGTAACATACAATATTCCCCTAGTGATACCTCGAGTCAGGAAAGAAATTAACTCCTGTATATTAAGTTAGCAGTGGCAAACAAAATTGAAGATGAAAAGAAAATGAAGGGGCATGGAAAAAGGCTTAGTTCCTCAGCACTGCCACGAGGGACACCCAACTTTAATTTCAAGATTTGGTTATTTCCTTTAATGCCCCACAGATGTGAAAAATACTATGGCAGCACTGGGCTGTATGCAAATCCCTTTGAAACTTGTGGGACTTAGATTAGGCCTACCTTTTATTAGTTCTTTATCCTTTATTTTGTTTTTAGAGTTTTGGGTCTTTTTTTTTTGCCAGAAACAAAAAGGCAAGATAGGCCTGATAAAGGGGTGTGTTACAAAAGATTGGGATCTTCAGGCTTATGAAGATCTGCAGTACTTAAAACATCCTTTTGATTTAATGGGGTTGAATTGGGTGATTTAGATCAAAGCTCCATCTCTATGGAACTAGTGGAAGTCTTTCAGCTTCATGCAATGTCAAGTGCCCACCTACGAGGAAAGCCTGCAAGTGTTTCATTTTGCCCCTTTGTGTGTATGGTGTGTTTGTGTAGCAGCCAGAAGAAGGTGAGGACTGGAGATGTTCCCCCAGCAAAGCCTTGGTGCTCCAGCCTCCATGGGAAACAAGGATTGCCATCCCATGGTGCAAAATCATCTCTGAGAACCAAGTTCCAGTTTGAAATGTAGCCTAGGTACTTCCACTTCTTAGTCCTTCTGATTCACCAAGAGACTTTCCAGTCTTGCAGATCCCTTCCCCCCCCCCCTCATCCAGCAGCTCCAGAGGGCTTTCCCATAGCATGTCCTGCTCTTGTCCTGGCTGGAGGTGGCAGTGCAGGCGCCAGTGCCTGCTGCTGACGGGACGCCTTCCTCCCACGGAGCTAGAGTGGACTTGGGAAAACTATCGGATCTCCAGTAATGCAATGGCTGTTTTCCCTTCTTTGGAAACAGAGCAACTCTGTTAGGGCATAGGAAGGAAGCCAAAAAGTCAAATTGGCTGAGAACAGATAATGAAATTAGCTAGTGCTGCTTCCCCGACAGAGCTAATAAATGGGGCAGAAAATCTAACAGAAAACACAAATGAAGATGGGGTTGTCTACGTTTTTTTTAAGTGTGTGTATATATGTATATATTTATTTATCTTGACAGTGTCCTCATTTAAAAACAATAGTGTGCTTTTAGTGTTTCTGGTTCTTGCCACTACTAATTCTTTCCTAAATTGTTAAGAGACCCACATAAATATAAGGAACTTGGCATTGCTCTCTAAATGGGCAGGATCTTGGACAGAGTTCATTTCTCTTGTAATGCGGTTAGTTCTATTTCTGTCATGTACAAACCCTGTTTCACCAAGAATATTGAATTAGAGCTGGCTTGTGGGTGTTAAATATCTCCGCAGTTATCTTTGCTTGCGTTGAACAAATGAGAGCAGGCGTAAGGGTGGAGAGTCGCGTGTGTTTCTGTTACCTGGGGAGGAGCAGCCCTGCACCAAGCTGAAGGGGACCTGGCACGGAAAGTTAAGCAAGGTGCTTGCGCTTGGATGGAGCATCTCCTTGCTACACAAGGACCTGTTGTCACCTGCATACTTGTGTATGGTTTAGTAAAACAAAACATAGAATGTACCAAAGGTGTGGATACTTCTCACACAGCTCACTGCCAGGAATAAAAGTCCTGCTAGATAATGAGGCAGGCAAAAACTGGTGGCTGCCTTTGGATGTATAAGGGCTGAGGGTAGAAGGTGGAAGAGAAAGGAGATATTGCATGCACTTGGGTTTCTTCAGGTCAAACCTTTAAGATCTGTTACCACTGAGCACGTGGTGGATTCATGTGAATTGTGCTACTATATGCTTGGCCCTTGGGACCGATTGCTATGTAAATGCAAATTATTTAATTAACATTATTGTTTCCGTATGCCATAATATGATTTTTATGAGCATTTCTAGATTAAAGTTCACTTTAGAAACATAGCAATTGCTTCCCAAATTGCTTAGCTGTGCGCTGCATTTTAAACCCTTTTAATGCAGTAAGGAATCCTTATCATTCCTTAAGCATCAGAGAAGCAGCCAGAAAAATATAACCATGATGTGTAAATATAACACTTCAGAAAGCATAACAAAAGCTCTGTGTGTTTTGACATGGCAGAACCAGTAATTCTTGACTGATAATGGGGCAAAAAATATTCACAGATTAAACTTGTGTCTTCTGGTCTTTAAATCATAAACCTAGCTTTAGTTAGTTTTCTTTTTTTTTTTCTTTTTTTCTTCCCCCATCAATAGATATAGTGCTTTGCAAGTAGAAGTTCCATATTTTTCAACAGTTACTATAGTTTTTGTTCTATGTGGAAAACATGAATTGAAGTTAGATGTGATATCTGGCATCCCGGTGTGTGGCATTGGTCAGTGGTGCGATGGTGGCTTGTGTGCCGGATCCTGCCGATAACCTGGAGGGGATGGTTGTGCCGGATCCTGCCGATAACCTGGAGGGGATGGCACAGGCAGTGAGGGTGGAAGCTCTCACACTCCTGAAGCTTTGCCAGGAGCTTCCTGTGTGAACATACAGCTTATTGCTTGGTGCTTTTCTGTTCATTTCCCTGGGTTAGAGGATAAGTCAAAGATCAGTTCTAACACTTTCGGTGTTAGTCCATTAACTGTGGTTTGCCTAGTAAAGTTGTTCAGGCTAGAGAAATTTGAGGGCAGTCCCCGTCATTATAAAGGTGAAGCTGGAAAAGTGTTGGAGAAGGTCACCTTGCTTTGCCCACTGACAGAATTGTCCCAGAGTTTGTAGCTTTTACAGAAAGTTGCCATTTAAGTTTTTACAGTCTTAAGACTAACCCAATTACGTGTTGGTGCATGGAATTTGAAACAGAAGAAGATTTCCATAGCCAAATTTTTGTATCCTTTTTCTGCTGTGAAATTTTAGCCTGTGTTAATTCATCAAGGGATTGGGATAACGTCTTTAATATTTACCCTGTTCTGCTGTTTCGTGTGTGGGGATTGTTTTTTTGGTTTTTTATGGTAGCAGAGCACAAGCCTCTTTGGTGGCTCACATTGAGGGATGCAAAGAAGGCAGAAGTACTCAGTACTTCCCACTGAATGTAAAGAAATCAATGCACACAGTAACACTCAGTGAGCCCCGGATTTTTGCTTTGAAAGGGGAAAAGAGCGTCGTATTACTCCCAGCCTGGCTTCATATTGCTTGGTCCGAGCAGACAGTCTGTAACTGCTAACACTTCCCTGCATACCTCTGATGGTACTACAGCTGTTGATATCTATAGAAGCTGGAACTTCACTTCTGGGGTTTGGGTCTCGCCCCGGATGCCTGTGGCATCGTGTGAGCTGTTGCTTGGGGCTCGGGAGAGGCTCTGGCTCTGCTTTTGTGCTCAAGAGTAAGCAAATTGGGGAAAAAAAAAAAGTCTAATATCTTTCTTTTTACATAATCTAATTACTGGTAACAGTAGCAGGTCAGAATTTTTCCATCAGAAATCATGGTATTAGCTGACAGCATACCTTTAATCTTTAATTTGCATTATGAATTTGGATTTCTTTAGCCCTTGCATTAGTTGACATATGCAGCAGTGGATTTTCCTGATTGATGGTTTACCTGGGCCTCCAGGTGCAAACAAAAATCTACATTGCAGAAGGTTCCCAAGTACTTCTGCGTGCAGGTGAGGAAATATCTAGATAAAATTCAGCCTCTTGTACAGGGCACGTCGCTGACCTGTGACTTCTTTCTGTTTTTGGAGAGAGGGAGTGGGGAAGTTCACCCCCAGGTGAGCAGGCTTCAGTACAGTAAACAGAAAAGACAGGGTTTGAAGTAATTGTATTTTTTATTTTCAGTCTCTCTTAATCCTGCTTGGGGGAGGAATGGAGAATGAAGAGTTTGATTATGGCACGGGTTAGATGGGCGGCTGGAGTGTGATGTAAGGCTGCAGTCCTTCCCTTTTCCCTGCAGCAGGGATCACCACACCTGCAGCAGGCCTGGGTCAGAACATTATTAGCTGAATAATTCAGCGTTTTGAACTGGGTGAATGAGAAGGTTCCTATTAGGCTGGGGGGGAAGATCAGGGGTTGAGATTTCTTGTAGCTGCAATATCATTCAGTATATTGAGAGAGACAGAGGAAGGAAACAAGAGCAAGAGAAAGGGGCTGGAAAGGGGCTGGAAATGCAGAGGTGAGTCCTCCCTCCCCAGCCTGCACTGCCCTCAAGTCCAAGTCCGTCGTGCCGGCGGGTGGTTAACCTGGCAGGCAGCGTCAGGGGAGATTGCTGCTCCGCTCCCTCCTTCCCCACCTTCTCAGAGAAATAGCCAGGATGTGCAATTGGTTGATTTATAGCAAGTGGGGTATTTTTATTTTATTTTTTTATTTTTTCTCTCAGCTTCTATTAAAAAGCCAGCTGAGTTCAGTTCTCCCAAAGCAGGAGGAACGTTTTCTGTCAGTTTGATCTGTGAATAACTTTGATGTTCCAAGACATAATGTTAATAGAGTTTGTGGCGTAAAGTCGTATGAAGAAAATCTAAAAATAAAGAGCAGCTTGATTAACGTCTGCAGCCTAAAAAGAGTGCAGCTTGTGCAGTGGCCAGAGACTGGCGGTATTTGGAGAGGAGTTTTCTAAAATGGGGACCTGGAAATTGGCTGTGCCTGGAACTGGGATTGAATTGTCTTCAAAATAGTTTCTTTTAATTGAAACCAAATTGGAGGTTTTCTGCCTGGGACGGTGCCTGTCGGCCATGGAGCTTGAGCTGTGCGACTGGCAGTGCCTGGCTGGGCAGGGGATGGCTGGGAGGAGAGGGCAGGAGGGCTCCAGACCTGCTCACAGCCCCTTGATGCCCACACGGACACTCGCAGGCCAAGTAGCCTGAACATTAGCATGTTACAATACTCTTTAATGATATCACCGGATTTTTCCTGTGGTGTTTTCTGTTGCAATTAGGCATCAGTACATTGCATTAACAACAGTGATGCTTGATCAAAGAGAAACCCCACCATCTTGGGGATCAGGGTAGGGACCTAATTCCTTGAGTTGTGTGAAGACCCCCTTTTTCACACTCACCTGTCTCCAAAATCCACGGGGAGAGCATGTGGCTGCAGCCAGGGCAGGTGGCAGCCATGGCCAGTGTTGTATGCCCAGCCTGGCCCACCGCCTGAGGAGAACTGTCACCTGCCCTACTCTTCTAGGTGCTAGGGGATGCATACTACATTGAATTAATGCAGAATAGTGATGTTTATCGGAGGTAGAAGCCCAGATTTTGTTGTTTTGCCAGGAGCTAGGAAGTTGGGGAAGGCTCCCAGGCCTGCAGGCATGGTGGTGGTGCTGACAGCTGGCATCATCCCCCCGCTGATCAGAACCCTCCTCTTCTTTCCTCCTCCCTCCATACCTACTGCCCTTGACAGCAGGATCCCACACAGCCTTCTGCAGGCTGAGGGAGACGTCTGAGCCGTTCCTGTTTATAAACCATGTTCCCTTCCTCTTGCAGTGCTTGGAAGCGCTGCAGAAATGTGGGTTCTAGTTGGAAAATTTTGGGTGGGGTACCCTCCCCAGTCCAGCTGTGGGTCCTCCCATTGGTCCCTCATGAGAGGCGGAGGGGTCCTGTACTCCATGGCTGTGCTGGCCGCAATGAGGCCTTGGCATTGCCAACCAGCAGCTTTGGTCCATGAGCCTTTCGCTCCAGATGGCTCTGGCTGAAAGCTGGCAGGAAGAGGAAGGCCTTTTCTTGGCATTTTTCTCTTTTTCTTTTTTCTTTTCTCTCCTTTGAGTCTATAGTGCCATTCTCTTAAAATTCCTTTAATAATTGTATCCAAACCAAGTGGGTTCATTCTTTTTATGTTGGGGTTGTTTTTTTTTTTCATTTTTGGATATAAACTATCCAGGAGTAGTTGTCCTGGATTAGCAGTAGGGAAATGATAAAGGTTTTCTAAAGACATGCAAAGACTATGTTTTTCTGGGACCATGTGGTGGAAAGGTTCGTGACCTGATGACTTGAGCTATCCCTTTCTGTCATTCCTTGCTGACCTTCTCCTGTGTTTATGTGTTTTTGTGAACAGCTGGGCAAAAAGCAAGGGGAAAAAAAAAAAAAGGCTAGGACTGGAAGAACTCTTCAGATCAGGCAGGAATGAATGTGCTTGGAAACCAGATGTGTTTTTATTTAAAACAAAAGAACCACAGTTTATCTAGAGGATTTTTTAACAAGTGAGACAGGTTAGGTATTGGTGACTTGTAAGACGGGTAAGGAATCATACCTTGTGACCTCTGTTTTCAGTTTTGATGATACTGTTTTAATAGTACTATGACAGGGCTTGTTCATCCTGGAGAAGAGAAGGCTCCAGGGAGACCTTAGAGCAGCCTTCCAGTACCTGAAGGGGCCTACAGGAGAGCTGGAGAGGGACTGTTTACAAGGGTTTGGAGTGATAGGACAAGGGTAATGGCTTTAAACTAAAAGAAGGTAGATTTAGATTAAATATAAGGAAAAAATTCTTCCCTGTGAAGGTGGTGAGGCACTGGAACAGGTTGCCCAGAGAGGTTGTGGAGGCCCCATCCCTGGAAGTGTTCAAGGCCAGGCTGGATGGGGCTTTGGGCAACGTGGTCTAGTGGAGGGTGTCCCTGCCCATGGCAGGGGGGTTGGAACTAGATGATCTTTGAGGTCCCTTCCAACCCAAACCATGCTAAGATTCTATGAAATGTCCTCCATACCTCTCCTCTCCAAAGAAACCCCATTCTCCAAGTAAGCTATATATAAAAGGAGGTCTGTGACTCACGTGCATCCCCAACCAGTTTGTGATTTCATGTTTCATGATACCATCTGGGGAGGGCAGTTCAGTCCTTGGTGGACACTTCGAGCCTGATTTGGGAGATCACTGGATCAATGTTGCTACTACGGGGTGGCAGTTCTGGCCTACATGAGATGAGTGGAGCAGAAAAAAAGTTCAAGATCCTTTTCCTAAAATAAAGATGACAATTTTGTTCTCATTGGCCTCGTCATCAGAGACTTTGTGGTATATCAGCTAGAACAGAGGATGGTTCCCCACTGAGCACTAGATGTTTGATTGCTCCTGTACCAAAACTAAGGCAGATGGGTTTGAAGAAGTTTGTACGATGACTGCTTGCTGTTTCTTCTGTCTGTGAATTTATTGTTCACCAGAGTTAAATTCATACAAATGCATAAATTGCAGATGGAGAAGTAATAGTGGAAATGTATCATTAGAATATGTGCAACTGACTTCAAGAAGGAATAAAGCCATTAAGTGGAAAAGATACTAAATGTTGAAGAGCTTTTTGTGGGAGAGAAGAACCTTAGGTATTTCACTATTTGAGTGATAAGGACAGGAAGATTTGTGGCTGGCTGTGCAGCCATTTAATAGTAGGCTGGGATATTGATCTAGTATTGTATCGCATTTTCTTAAGATATAGGATAATAATGGTACATTATCTTTCACTTCGGGAAATAATGACTTAAAAGGTATGTGAGCAAAGAGGCTGTAGACTGTAGAAATAAAATGAAATGGGAGTTAGATGAAACGAGCTGGAAGAGATCCTGGAATTTAAAAGGGCTATTGTGAAGCAGGTGTTGGCACTTCTTCAGTGAGGGTGTGCCACCCTGTAGCCTTTTTTCCTAAATTAGATGTTGCGTGTGCCAGTAGAAATTGAGTGGAATCTGCGAGCTGCTGCCTTTTGCAGAGTCCTTGAGATGCTACAAGGTCCAGGGTGTCTGCTGGGCTGTCCAGGGTCTGTCCGGGGAGGCTGTGCTGCACACTGCTGGCTTCGGCTCTGCAAAACTCTGTGGTGCACAAAACAGATTTACTAGGGAATAGCTTACTGTCTCTCCATGGATTATTCTTCATGAAGTGGATGTGGCATGTCTTTGGCTGTTACTAACATGATCTAAATTTTATGCCTGTCCTATTTCAGACATTACCAAGGAAGATTGTGAAAAGGTTGTGTATTGACTCCAGGGTGCTTTGAGCCCTCTTAGAGTAAAATCACTCATCCACCATGATGGCATTTATCTGAATGTATTTCTGGTGTGGTAAACAAGTTATGGGAGATCTGTTATTAGCACCTTGTAAATCCAAGGACAGCTGAACACAGCCTTTTGTAGTCTATCATAAAATAGTCTTCTGTTCACAAAAATGTGAAAATTACTGTTTTTGCATGTAGACTTCCTTATGAAAAACCAAGTTTCTGGTTTGGTAAATGTCATTATTATTTTAATCAGATTAAGCTTCCCTTACAGTTTTTGCAATCTGCTCTTAAGAAAAAGCCACCTTTATTAAGAATTCTTTCTTAATACTTTCTTAATCTTCATGGCCCAGAGCACAATTGGGGAGGAACAAGAGAAGGGAGTTAGAAGTAGACACTTTCTCCTGACTATTCAACTTTTCTTTTTACAAACTTTTCATGAGAAGCCTTCAATTTTCAATAGCATACCAGGTCTTTCATTTTCCTGCATTCGGTTCTCCTGGCCAAAGTGTGCCATTAAGGAATAATGAATGTTCATGGCATTCTGTGTATTTTTAAATGCAAAGAAATGGTTGGAGTCAGGAATAATGTGATTGTAATGCTTTGTCTCTCTTTGTAGGTGCACATGCATTTGAAAGTACAAAGTCTGAACTGTACATACAGCTTTCTTGTTTCAGCTGGCAGTCCCTTTGAAGGGGCACTTGTCGTTTCTCTTTTACTTTGTTTGCCTCTGCCTACAGGCAGCACGTATTAAAAATAATAAATACTTCCACTAATGCCTGATGGGACAGCTTAGTAGTTTAGGCATCAGGTTTAGAAATATCTGGCATTTTCAAAACTTAGAGCTCCAACACCTTTCAGAGTCTGGCTTCTTCTCAATACTGGCGTTATTGTTTTGTTCGGTTGGGAATTCTCCTACAGGACACAAGTCCCGATCAGTCCAGGAGCTTTCAACATTGGGTTTCAAAGCATTTTTAAAGCTTGTGGAAATGTTGGCCAGGCTTTCTTAACTGGAACGAACACACCATTTCTGTGCTTCGTGGCTTAGGAGATGGTAAGGAAGATGCCTACGCAGGAGCTCTAGGCTTCCTGCCATCTAATTTTACAGCAGCTCGAAAAGCAAACATTCAGTAGAAACAAATGAATTGAACTCAGCCAGCCGGGGAATTGGCTACCAAAAAAAGAAAAAAAAAAGGAGGGGGAAGAAGCTCCTCCCCTACACTCTTGCCTTTTGAGAGAGTTGCCAAGGAAAAAGCTGGAACTTACAGACGTTTTTGGCAGGAGGACAGGAGGAAGAACAAGGACTGTCAGGAGAGCTCGATCCCTTGTAAAGCAAGACCCAGAGGAACGAAAGGCTCTTCCTGGCCGTGGCTCTCGGAAGTGAGAACGAGAGGTGGTGCCGGGGCACAGGAGTCCTGCAGCCTCTAATAGGCAGCCCAAGGCTCTTCCAGTCCCATGGCTGGTCTGGTCGTGACAAGTGCATAACTTCATTTGCAGGTAACTGGCTGTTCTCCCACTGTATTTTTAATTATGTGCATCACATCTATTCTGGATGACTTCCTCTCGGAGCCTGGTGCTGGTCCTCACCTCGGGAGGCATAGGGGAGAGGCAAGGGAGGTGCTGCGTGTGAGTAAAGTTTATGTTCATGGTGGGTTTGGGGATGAGGAGGAGTGTTAACAGTCAGCTCCTGTAGATCAGCTGGTGTAGTTGGTGCTGGGATACTCAGTGGGAGGTTTGAAATTGGCATTTTTCCATCTTATGTGATACCTGCAAGAAGAAGAGTAAAAACAAAAAAAGAAAAAGAAAAAAGGACAGATTATTGCATTAGTCCTGTGTCAATAAATCACACGTCATATTAAGTTTCAGTTATTGATGATTATTTTCTTTGACTATCTCTTGATGTCCATTTACAGAAGTTGAGACAGAGATGGGAGAGTGGAACCGCCAAGAATTTCTTTTTTTTTTATCTTCATTCTCCTCCAGTGAGAAAGCTAATTGAATCTCTTTCTGAACCACTTAATTCACTGCCTGTCATGCTCTTCTCTTTCAGTGTAAACTTCCTTGGGGCTATCGCCATAGTCCCAGCAGAGGAGGAAATTAGGGTCTCTAACAGAAATAACCTACAGCTTACATAGCATAAACAAATCTTGGAAAGCAAACACTGACAGGTTGGGGAAAAATGTTTAAAAAAAAAAGGAAAGTAATAAAAAAGAAAAGATTAAATGCAAACATAGTGCCCTGCAGTGTTTAAAACACTTCCTTATAGTCTGTCAAGCTACATGTTCAGGACCTTTGATCAGGATGGAGGTTGTTTATTTCCTGTACAAACCAGCTTGTACATTGATCAATGTATTGTTGATATAGTGAAGGTATTCCCTTTACTGGTCTCTTTGAGAGGCCTCGGACTTGACAACAATATTGTGAACACTAATATGGGTATCCGAGCTGTGGAGAAAATGCAAAGAGAAACAAGAGGACATGGTTGATAATAACTTGATCCCCTATTTAAGGGAAAAATGCTTGGAGGGGTTTCTGTGGAAAGAAGCACTATGGAGTGAAGGTTGTTCACACTTTAGGAAAGACCATTTGGGAACCATTGGCCTAAATAATCAAATGCTTTCCTTACGATTACTGTACTAGGAGGACCTGCTGCAGAACTCCTCCTGTGATGAGAGTTGTTCCTGACTGGTCATACCCTGTGGAAGGGGGAAGGCATTAATACTTTCCTGCATTAAAAAAACCCAACAAAACCAAACCCCCAAAAACCGTAATCCATAAAAATGGATTTGTGTTAAAATTTTGCTGCATTTTTTGACCAGAACTTAGCGTTTTCTGCAGGGTGGACCTGAATACAAAGTTATGCAAAGAATAACCTTAACGTTGTATGCACAGTAATGGGATCTAAAATAACTATTATCAGAAATGAAAACTTGCTTAGCTGGAAAGTGAAGGATTATTTACTCTTTGTCCCAGCTGTTTTAAGTCTGAGGCATCAGGCTTAAAATGACCTGATGGATATCTGTAATGAAGCTGTGCAGTTCGCTGCCGCTGGACCTTGTGGATGCCAGAAGTTTTTGTGCCAACAGACAGCATCTGGACAAATTCATGGAAGAGAAATCCATCAAATGGTCTTAAAAAGAGAGAAATGCCCTCCAGTTCCTGAAATGCGGGAGCTGCAAATCACTACGTTGCTGTGTAGAGTTATTACAATGTATTTTGCCTGGTTTTACTCCTCCATAAGCATCTGTTGTGGGCCACTATCAGGCAGTATATTGGGCTAGGGAAACCTTTGGCCTGACCTCTGTCAGTCATTGCTGTGACTCACGGAGCAAAGGTTAACTGCAAACCACACTTCAGGAGCCTCTGATCTCCACTCATTTTAAGCACAGCACTAATTCAATAATACTGTGGTTATTTGGACTATGACTGGGTGGGATGAATTCAGTTTGCTTTCTCAGCCCACACGTTTCCTTTGTCACATAAAGTTCTTTTCTGTCTCTGTGAAACACTCTGTAAAATGGGAATAATGTCTCTTTTCTGCATGTGTGCGTTGTTTCGCCCAAGTAAAACAGCTCCCCACGATGTATTTGAGCCCTGCTTTGAGGACAGTGGCCATTTAATTATCATTAATATTATCACGCCAGCAGGAGCAGGAGGTGAAACCTCCTCGTCCATCCTCTTCCCTGAAACGAGTGATGTGGAGTAGGAGCCTCCTGTTCGCAGAGAGGGCAAGCTGTTATCTGTTAATATGGCAGCATTTCGCCAAATGATTAGGCTGTCAGAATTATAGCAATTTGAACACGCTGAGCAAGCTTTTATGTACACAGGAACAAGATGCCGGCGTTAGATTACTGAAGAGGAATAACACGCGCTGGAGATTGACAAGTGCTTGGCAAGCCCACATTCCTGGGGCTCATCAGACATTCACGGCTCCTATGCGATGCTGGTGAAGAGCATACTCAAGTGGCTGTATCATAGCCCGGGTGACATCTGGTGACATGCAGTCAGGCCTGTTGTGTTTTTCTGAGATGAATTCATTTTCACAATATTTGAAAGGAATCCATTTATGCAGAGTGGAAATATTCTGGCATACGCGAGTGACTTACAAGACAGTAATATTTTTGGTCCATCTTGTATTTGGTGACAAAAGCGTAATTAGCTGCACTTAGCCACGTGCTATTTTATGGAGCGTTTTTCTGGATTTCTGTGCTTCCTGCTGGCTCTGCTTCTCCTGCTGCTTCTCTGATGCAGGTAGCTATGGCTGTTGGGGTGAGGAGGAGGGAGCACAGGTACACTTGGCGCTTCCCTGTGGTCACAGCTGGGGCTCCTACATAAATGTGTCTGCTGGCAAAAGCTGCCTTTTCTCTCCCTGTAGCAGCTGGAGGGTTTACGTTGCACTAAACAGAGGCTTGGACACTAAGTGGTTTTTGATCCTCTGATATGCTATGCTTTGGGAGTGGAGTATGTTATTGTTTCTCTACCAAGTTACTTGGTCATTTTGCTTTGCTGTTGCTGAAGGTAAGTGTTGGGAATCGGGTGGTTTAGGGTTCTTTTTTTCCTTCACCTCTCAGAAGATGACTATGGATTTGATTCAGCATTGCATCTGAGCTGAACTCAGGTTTGGAATGGGGTCTGGTCTCTGTTGGGAGTTCAGCTTTAGCTTGTTCTTCAGCTGTCTGTGACAGAGGTGTGCAGAAAATAAGATTTCATTGTATAGAAGATGTTTTTATGTTAAAAATCAAACTGCAAGTAGCACATTTTGCTTTTCAAGCACTGCTATCCCTGACAGATGTCAGGGTTTCTGTGGAGAGCGAATGCAGGAAAATGTATATTTGGGATAAAAATCCAGTTTTTGCTAAAAAGATGCTTTTGAAGGAAAATTCTTGACTAAGTCTTTTGAAAAATCCCCTTTCGGAAACTTTTGGCCAGTGGAAGCCCTGCAAGCCCTCTGTGGTGCATGGAGGCGCGATGCAGAACAGCGTGTGGTGGACCAGCACGAGTCCACAAGATGCTTTTGTGCCAGGGAATAGCTTGGTGCCGCGCACGCCAGCTTTAGGCTGGATCAGTAGCAAAGTGTGACCCTTATTACAACATCTCTACTTCCAAATAGGAAGAATAACAAGCTTGAAGGTGTGTTAGCCTGCAGCCTGGCCCGCAACAGCTAGCGCTGCATCACATGGGCCATTCCCCACAGGCAATGGTGTGACAACATCGAGACCAAATCCCTGTTGATAACTGCACCCTGGGGCTCTCCTGCAGCCTTCTCCAGGGCATGAAGGTGCCTCTCTGCTGAGCGATGGTGATAAAACTCTCAGGTCATTTCAGAACTGATCTGAAACCCAAGAGGCAGATAGTAGTTATGTCCTAGTGCTTTATATGGGGCCAAAGTATGATGTAGCTGGACATGGCCAGGCTGTGCCACACAACCTGAAGTTGGGGAATGGTCCTTGGCCCTGTTTTATTCATTGGTAGCGTGTAACCTGCGCGCCTCTAATAGCTTTAATGGAGAAAACCTTAGGGAGTAAACTAATGCAAAAGTGTATGGTCTTTGGAGTAGGTGAGATGTGAGCTGTACCAGTACAGTAAGGCAAATCCACTTCCACTTTTTGTCCAGCTCTTGGTGGGAGCAGCCTGAGGCTGCTGATGTGAAACACAGGTCCTGCAGCTTGGGTAGGGGTAAATCTGCTTTCTGTAGTCGTAGTCACACCCAAGTGCTAACGATTGTTTTGCTGAGCGGGGTCTTTGTGTGTCCAGCTGTGGAGAACAGGATGAACAAGGGGGAGAAATGCTAAAATATGGTTTCCAAATGCTCTTCTGCAGGTTGTGCCTCTGAGTCTTAACGTATGCTCTGGCTTGGGCTCCATGTAGGAGTTGCCCCTCAGAAGCAGGCTGGCAGGGCTGGGGTGTAGCTTAGGTGTCCCAGGGCAAACTCATTTCAGGTCAGCCTAATTCAGCATGCCAGTGAAGAAATTTTGTGAAACTCTATTTTTGCTATTTGCTTCTGTGTCTTTGGGAGAAAGGCATTCTTCTGGCTGACTTTGTAAATACTGCCTGGTTGCAGGTTCCAGCCTGGTGATTCTTGGATGTAAAACCTCATTTTTTTTGCAGTACAGTACTGTTATGATTTAAAAAAAAAAGCCTTTTAAACTTCCAAAGTGCTTGTCACAAGGTAAGGATAAAAAAAGTTTCTCATTGTTAAAATGGGCATTTTGAGAGTGCCATCAAGGCATTTTGGAGACTAGAGGTATTTTATTTTTAATGAGAAGAACTAAAGAATAAAAAATCGTAGCCTTGGAGAATTGCAGATCAAAGGTTTCTTCATTGTAAAACAAATGAAAGGTCTCAGTCGTAGAAGTGATGAATAAATTGATAAATTTTTAATAGGAAGAATAGGCTATAAATGGTAATTTAATTCTTTGGGGGAGAGAATCATTTAAGCACTGTTTAAGAAGTCCAGATTTTTTGTGTGTGAAGATTATAATGATAACTAAGGGGACAACTGGGAGAGCACACGGTTCAGCCAAGGCTGTTGTGCACAGCGCTGCTTGCACTCACCGCAGTGCTCGTGTCCTTCCCGGTACAGAGATGGGCACCCGCTTGCTTCTTGCAGGAGCCTGATTGTGCTCTTTCCCTGGAAGCCAGATGCATCTGGGGACCTCAACCTTTGCGGGAAAATCTGAATGCTTAAAAAAGTGTCCAGACTTATCAACATGCCCGTGCTCACAGCCCCCCTCCCGTCCCTTAGCATTGCTAGAGGCAGAGCACAGAGCAGGGGCGATGGGGACAAAGCCCTGTGTCCCCTGTCCCAAACTGCCCCTCTGCTCAGTGCCAGGGATGTGGGACTGAAAATGGACCCTGATGGAGGGAGATTGCCCACGAGTGCTGGTGGGGGGGATCAGGCCAGGGCAGTGTGGGGCAGGCAGGGGCCGGGCGGGAAGGGCAGAGGAAGAGCGTGGCCTTCACAGGGGGACAGGAGCATTAGGAAGTGTAGGCTGGGGAAGGGGCATTTAATGGCATTCACCTAGGGCAGCTCACTGCTACCAGGCTGACAGGCTGATGGGTGCTGCCAAATTTGCATAATAACACCACTAATGAAGGCCTCGGGGTCCCTGCCAATTGCTCCTCCATCTCTTGCTGCACACCACCGTTGCATTGAGCTCGTCCTCCTCTGTGTAACCGTGACCCACTTTTCACACTCAAAACCCGATTTTATTTGTCAGTTGTGGGGCAGCCTGGCCCAGTTCTGTGAGGAAGCCTTGTCAGCTCCTATAAGGTGTCCCTGCGTGCCGCAGCATGGCCAGTGGCTGGGACCACGACCCACCGCCATGTCCCTGCCTGGGCTGTGCCCTGGTGCATCATCTTGGCTGCCAGCTTCTCAGTTTGTGTCTTCCAGCAATGCTGACACACTCACTAACTGATCCCACTTGTTCCTCTTCCTTCTCTTGGCAGTGGTTTTAAAGTTGGAATAATGAAAAATAGAAAAAAAATAAATCTTTGCCTCTTGCTTGATATTAATTCACTGAAACTAATTTTTACTCATTTTTCCATCCCCCATCAATTTTATTCCCTTGCTTTCACACCACACCTCTCACGAGCTCCGTGGATGAAGAAGCTCCACCACAGCCCTTCTGCATGGAGGTGGACTGGCTTTGCAGACCCGGGTGGCTGAGCCGTACCCTGGGGTGACAGCTATTTTGGAGAGAAAAATGTGCTGCTGCTCGCACTGGTGATTGTATTCTGACTTCTCGCTGACCTTACAGCAATGCAGGAAGCAAAATTAGTTGTATTTGCAAGGTTCAGAACAGGATTGAACTCTTTTGCAAGTGGCTGTGTCTCTATCACAGATGAGCATCTTTGATTGTTTAAACTAAAAAAAAAAAAAAAAAGACTAAACAGCCCACTTTTTGACTTTAAAAAAAAAAAGTTCTCTAAGAAAAGATAATGTTTTTGACCACTGTTACATTCTCAAATCAGTTTATACTGAGGAGGCTTAGAAGGCATGATGGGACTTGTTAGTCATGGGCATAATTTTCTGGTCTGCTTTCTGCTTACTGGGAGTCAGAAATGTATGTCTGCATTCAGACCTTTGCTGTGTCACTGGATTCCTGATGATATGCCTAAGCTCTAACAGCTGGTCATGGTGGCAGAAAGCTCCAGACTGAGAAGCAGAGCAGGGCTTTCCAACTTTAACCCTGTAGGGACTGCAGATGGGCAGTGGGAATACCGCGAGAAATTTTAAGACTTTTATTTGTAGCTTAAATAGGGGCACTGTCATCCCAGATAAGGAAAGGTGTGCTTCTAAGTTTTCATCATTTGATTTCTTAGCTTGTATCAACTTCAGGTGGCAAATGGGTTGTTCAATGTTATCGCTAAGAGTGTAACTAATGTTGATCCCACTCTGCTGACAGTAATTTTCTATTTCAGCTCTGCGGAGGTTTGGCAAAATGTTTGTTTCAGGTGGATTCTCCCATCCCTTTTCAGTACTTGGGAGCTCTGCAGATTTACTTTGTGTGGCTGATCCAAATGGCTGTTGAACTCAAACCTAAAGCCTGAAGAAGGTTAAACGATAATATTTAGAGGTTGCGTTGGTACAAAAGGGGTTCACCTTGGGAAATCCATATCTGTATCTAGCTTGCTGTTCTCTTTAAGAGCTTATGGGTCTGATTCAGCTTTGTGTTTATTTTGCAGCATTGCTTTGGGTAGAGCTGCTGCTGGTTTTTCACTGATGTGTGAGATCAGAGCAATGCCTTGCGGTGTTTAACTCTTTGCACTCACAGCAACAAGCTTCTGAAAGCTCTGTGAGCCCATTTTCAGCAAAGCGGTATTTGCTGCACCCGTTTTCCCCCTGCCTCTTTGGCAGGGCAGCAGCGGAGACTTGAACCTCTGGGGACATGGCAGTGAATGCTCAGGAGCAGTCCAGGTTTCTCAGTGTAGACTTTTTATCAAACACATTTGTATGAATCCACACATTTATGGAAATTTTATTCAGTTTTAACCCAGTGGAAGGTTTTGCTTCAGCAGAGAAATAAACTCTTTACATCTCATCAGCTTGGATGTTGCAACAGTGCTAATGCATGCAAACCTGAAAGTTGCATTGAGTCTGGCCATGTTTTCCCCTTCTCCCAGTAGCCTGACTGAGAGAAATGTGCAGAGTAAACCAGCACGGTGAGTGTTGAAAGAGTTTGTACAGTGTATGTGAGGATGTTATTATCTCAAATATATTTTAACTTGACTCTTCTCCCCCCCCCACCCCCCCATTTTTAATTATTTTTAACATCTGTGTATTAAAGGAAAAGTGTGTGCTGCCTGAAGGATTTCTTTGTCTGGCATTGTAGAAATACCTGAATTCAGATGATTATGAATTTAATTTGCTGGCCTTCAAATACTTGCCTTCTCTAACACTGCATTCTAGTGACTTGCACCATTGTGTTTGCTGCGCTCACTCTTATCTTCCAGATTTGTGTGTGTCTAGATATTGCTTGTTCAGCTGTTGCTGTTCAGCTTAGCTCAGAGCTTTTCAAATTCTGGTTGCCTGTCCGTGCTCCAGCCCTGTGCTCATAGCCGAGGCTGAGCTCCTGCAGTTTTTCCTGTCCCTCTTAGACCTGTCCAAGAGAGTTGTGAACCTACCTGTGCTGAATGGGTGGCGTTGATGGCAAAACCAATGTCTCTTCGTTCCAACTCCCTTCTTCATTAGCAGTGATGGCTAACGTAGTAACTGTAGGATTGCAGTCAGTGCTGGACCGAGCATCGTTTAGTGATGTGAAAAGCATTTTCAGACTTGGCTGGAAGTGGAAGAGGCTTCCATAGCTAGCTCTGCTACACTTGCAGAGGGTGCACAGTTTATTTGCTTTATTGTGGTATTGTTTTTTTAAGAACTTTACATGGGTTTAAAGCTTGGGAAATGGAAGAAAAGCAAAGGGAAAGATAGGAAGTGTGACAGTCAATCAGATGGCATATGGAAATAAAGATTGACAGGAAAAGGGGTCATAGCCATCAGCGCTATTATAGCAATGTGCAGAGAGAAATTCAGAATCCATGTTGCAAACCTGTTCCCTTGCTTGGAAAACGGAGAATTTCTTGGCACAGCACTTCATGTGTTGGAAATATAAGGTATGTAAAAAGAAATGGTGTTTTTCTTTCCGATGTACTCTTCTATTGGCTACCAAATATGCAATATGATCACTTAAGACTTCTGTTCTTTTAAAATGACACTTTATTATCAGTTTTATGACCTAAGTGTTTAAAACCAAATTCTTTATTTGTATAGCTGAAATTAGCTTAAATTTGATATTCAGCTTTAACACAGTTGGTAAATTTGAAGCTTTGTGCTTCATATTCAGAGAAGCTGAATAAGAAGCACAAAAGCTGAGGTGGGAAGGCAGCTCTGGAGGTCATCGAGTCCAAGCCCCTGCTCGGAGCAGGGTCAGGCTGCTCAGAGCCGTGTCCAGTTGGACTTTGAATATCTGCAAGGATGGAGACTCCACAACATCTCTGGGCAATGTGTGCCGGTGCCTGAGCACCCTCACGATGGAAAAGTGGTTGTGGGGGTTTTTTTATGTTTAAAAAGAATTTCCTGTATTTCCGTTTGTGCTCATTGCCTCTTGGCCATAATACTCCTCATAAGAATAATTTGTGTTCAAAATTTGTCAAATTATATTGATTCAGTTGTGCTTGTAATTTCCTGAAAAATTAAGATTTTTTTTTTTACAGGGAATGTGGCTAAATCAGGGTAGAAATAATTTTGTTTGCAGAAATCACAGTGTGAAGTTAGGTCTTTAAAAAACAGTGTATATCATTGCATAAGAACTTTACCACTTCCTTCCCCCCGGCCCCGTTTTTATATGTGAGAGGGTTGTTGATTCCCCCCCAGCTAAGGGTTATATTTCTGACCAAAGAATATTTTATCAGATCTTTGTTGGAAGTTTTCTTTTAAGTGAATGTACTATGCCATAAAATTGAGTAGAAACAAGATCTGATTTCTGATTTTTTAAGACAGTCATAAAAAAACCCCCCAAAAACCTTAGGAGGAAAAGAAATGCAGTAACAGCAGTAAGACCTGAAGCCTCTTTCTCCACATTTATCATCCATAATTAACTTCAAATCACACTGGACAGTCCTCAAGTAATACACAAAAGTGGCAAAATCCTCAAGTAATGTGCAAAAATCTTCAAGTAATGTGCAAAAGTGGCAAATGTGCAAAAGATGGAAATTATTAAGAAACTTTCAGCTGTCCTCTGGGAATATGCCTCAGTGCTTCTGTGTGCTTAAGGCTGCCAAAAATATCCCCAGTAATTCTCAAACTCTTTTGGCAGATGAAGGCAGAATGACTGGTTTTACAACAATCAAGATCAGATGGTGGCAGATCTATCATACACTTTTCTATATTAAGAAATACGTACACTGGGAAATAAGCCGTGATCATATGTTCCTTCTCTTCCCGTTGATTTGTCACTAGTGAGTTAGTGTTAGCATTAGCGTCTGTAAAAGATGGAAGACAGTAAAAGTTCAAATCATTCGTTTGCTCTACGTGCTTTTTATTTCAGATATTCTTAATGCAGTTTCATTGGTGTCTTGGGGAAAAGAAAAAAGTTCAGTTTTCTCTTTCACCTGCCTAATAATGAGCAACTGTCAGACACACTTTGATACCTCTCTGGCTTGGAAGAGCAGTGGCCACAGAGAAAAATACACTTTTTTCTGCTAAGTCTTTGTTTTTTCAGAGAGAGATGAGCTTATACACTGTTGGCAAGAGATACTGCCTTTGTTCTGCTAAGATGTATCATTTTAGCTGTGGATGAGTCTTGGAAAACAAAAGCATTTAATTTTCTATCAGTCACAACCAAGTGATCTGTATGAGAAACCAGGGCTAACACCATGGAGCATTTCTGCTGCATTTGCAGGAACAACCTTGGCTCTTTTAGTATTTGTCTTTTTCTTTTGAGGAATTCCTACACCTTTTTTTTTTGTTGTTGCTGTTTTCCTGAGGGTTTTGTTCTTAGAAACTGCTCTAGAATTTTTCTTATAGTTAGCTTTATCTTCAGGCGATTTCCCAGTCCACCAGGAGCAATTGCGAAGTTGATTCTGCATAAACTTGAAGTAAGCCTTATATATACGCCTGTAAAATCGTGTCTCCATTCGCGCAGGAAATCCAAAACCTCCTCTTTTCAGGGTGTGCACTCAGTCTAGATGATGTTTGCTACCATCAGTGATGTGAGCCATCTCCTATTTAGAGATGTAATTTGAGCGGCTGAAATGAACAGTACTATCTACATACAACCTTAATTCAGGATGACCCTTATTTTCCTCCCATGTCTTGAGCAAGGCTCCATCTCCATTCAGGCATCCTCTAGCCCAAGGTAAATGAATTGGTTCAGATCTGAAAAAGATTGTGTGAGGGGTCATCCTAGTCTCAGTTCCTTTAGGTAGGTTGTTCTAGTGCTAAAGTTCAAAGCTTGACTTTTTTGCGTATCAGTCATGTTTACAAGTCTACATACAAGTGAATAAAAGGATTCAAAAATTCCTTTTCCTTTTGGATGATGCTGTGTAATATAAGCTTTAATTACTTTCCTCTGAGATAAAGAAACCAGGTCTGCATTCAGGAAGCAGGGACACTGCGAGAACCCAGACAGTTGATGGTTTATAATAATTATGCAGGAGTCTGTAGATGGGAATGCCTGCCCTGACGTTCCCAGCGTCTGGCCTCTCTCAGGCTGAGAGGGAATCTCCATCCTTTTCTTTTTCTTTTTTTTTTTTTTTTTCTTTTTCTCCTGATCCAGAGGATACCTGCAGGAGGATACCTCCCTGGCTCTCAGCTGAACCCCGGAGTGGTGCCGCTTTCCTCTCGGTTCCCCGGCACGGTTTGCAAGCCTTTGCTCTGCCATCTCCTTAGCAACTCGGAGCACACCAGCAGCACAGAGCCACACAGCCCCCGGGGGCTGCAGTTCTCTATTTATAGGCAGTCGAGCCTGGATGAAAATTTCCAGAGAGCTCTGGTAAGGCCTCTACAGAAAAAAAAAAAAACCAACAAACTTATGGGTCCTGCTAGAGGATCTGGCTTGGTGCCATATCTCAAAGCCTTGCCCTTCGCAGGGTGCTCAACCTTTGCAGTAAAACACATTCACTCCGATACATAGCAAGGATTTGCTGTTTACATAGCTGCTAATTAACCTTTCAAGAATCATCTTCTCTGTAACCCAGGTTAGGAAGTGAAATGCAGGTGCAAAAACAACAGCCTGGGGTAATATCGTGTTGTAACAGGCAAAGTCTCAAGGATGATGCCATGTCTGTGGTTTTCTTATTTCAGGGATATGGCTTAGTGAAATCTTAGAAAACAGGAGAGGAAAATATTTTTTCTAAGCTTTGTGGTTAGTTTTTTTTTAAATTATGTTTCTTCAGGCTGAATTCTACACTGAAAACAAGATTTAATCACTGGTTATATTGCTTAGTGTTGCTCTGTAAAGGTTTATTGATTCAGCATTTCCCTTAGTCATGTGCCTGAGAAATGAGGTAGAGAATGTGTGGTGGTGCTAAGAGCGACTCCAAGTATTAAAGAAATAAATGATAATCCATTAAAATGGGGTGGATGATGACCCCGAGCAGGACACCTGTTTTCATGAACTCTTTGTGGATACTGAGCTAAAACTATGAGACACTCATGAAGGAATTTAGTATTTATTGGGAGATAATACTTCTTTTAGGTGAATCTGAGGAGCTTTTTTGAGATCCTAAAGTTAGCATATCTAGTTCTCTGACAACTTTGTACTGTTTTACCTGGGCAAAATCATAGTTAAAGAGTTCCATGGTGGGGGGGGAGGGCAATTTTTTCTTCTCTTTAATCCTTGTATCTGGACCTTGTGTACCGGTGTAGGAGAATTTTGTGTCCTGATCCTAGGGCTTCCCTCCCAAATTTCCTTCATACCCTGCATTCCCTGCCGGTGACCGCTGATGGGAGAAGCCTTGAAGGAAACGTCACTCTGCTTTTAAAATACTCTCTGGTGTCTCAGAGTCATCACTGGAATTGTTCTCCTGGACACCGTGGTGAGAAAATAATGTCTGTCTTAGACTGGAGGAGCAAGGGAAGTCCAAAGCAACATTTAACCTGCTACAGTTGATAGGAATGTGGGAATTACATGCTTTTGTGTGTGCTTGTGGGGGGAGAAGGAGCCTTTACGTGCAAGGAGAACACGGGGAGGTGAAGACATGCACTGTATAGGCAGGCTGATTGACAGCCCAGCTGGTGCAGATCAGTAATTGGAAATTCATTGCACATAAATCTTCTAGTACTTATCGTGAGACATGGGAAGGAGAATATCTGAGCTCCAAAGCACTTAACTCTTTCAGGGCCATCTGGGGAGATGTTTAGCTTTCAAAGTAGCAAGACTGTTAAAGTATTTCTCTTTAAAGACTTCATGTTTTGTTGTTGTGAGAAGAATGCTGGTGGAGGAAAAAGCCACCATGTGCTCCAAGTGATAGCATTTAGGTGAACAGCCTTAAATATTTAATGTTTATTTCTTTTACAGTGCAGCTTCAGATTGTCTTGGAAAATTCAACTTTGTATTTGGTGGTGAACACATTTTTGCCTTTACAAAATGCATCTTGCACACGTTGCCTGCCAATTTCATGTCTGATTTACCTGATTGTGTCTCCACATTGGTGGGCTTATTGTATGTTTGTCCATGTGCCAGCAGAGTCTGCAACTGTATTTTAAGAGGGCTGTTCATGTCTAAATATTTATATTCTTTTCCATGAGGCTGAGACTGATTGTATGTGCTAGCAACTTTGTCCCTGCGCCCCCCTGCGTCCCCCAGTCCAAGTGTGTTTTTTTGGTACATTTTCCTCCTCACTTGATTTCAACACTCGGGTGGTATCCACTATGCAGTTTTGAATGTATAATTGGTTTCTGGTGACCACATTTTTTCTCATTTATTTTGGTCTGCCTCTGTTCTTTTACACACATATTTGTCTCTCCATTAATGTCAACGTGAATTACAGATGAAAAGCTAAGTGTAGATAAATTAGTAACTATGCAAAACGGAAGGCGGCATTTAACTTTCTGAATTATTTGTGTGGGCACAGGACAGCTAATGAATACCTGAGGATCTGAACAAACGAGCAGTTTGCAGGATGCGGGGGTCCACTGCCAACGTGGTTCGCTGTGCGGTGGCTGGGGAAGGTGGGGGGCTGTATAGGGGGCAGTGCAACTGTACTGGGTTTTAACGCCCACGTTTCTGGCAAGTGCTTTGAGTAGATGGAAGTGCTGGTTGTGGTTTTGGAGCCAAAAATCATGCTTGCCTCTAAGGGAACAGTTGTCTGTGTACAATAAATAGAAGACTGAATAGTCTGCATCTCAGTCCATAACATACTGAGACTTCTCTTGACTCTTAAAATGGTGTAAAACAGTCCAGAAAGGTGTTTCCTCACTGTAAAAATACAGCGCTTGGTTTAAAGCCTTCCTTCAAGATGGGCCATGTTCTCTGCTTCACTGCCTGTGGTAACACTTTATTCATTTATGTCAGGAGAAAACCTTTTGTCTTCAGCTGAACAACTTCTCCTTTGCTTGCGGTGCCCTGCAGAAGCATCACAAGAGTTTTCCTTAAAGGGAAGCACTTGGCTATTTTCTAAGCTCACTTTCAAAGTACTCTGAATTAATTATAAATGAGTAAAGCCGTCTGGCTCTTGATTACACAATTGCCTATCCTGGGTTGCCTGTAATGAAACGTAAGCTGGCCCAATCGTAGTAAAACGGGAGGTGCTTTTTCTCCCTCTCTATCTTATGATCTGAGCTATTCTCAGATCTACTGTCCTGATTTCTTTCAGGCTGCAATTCTGTCAGCCATACATTTCCTCCCCTCTCTCCCTGCTACCCTATTTTTATTAGGCTTTTCTTTTGGCTGCACTTAAGCCTGTATTCTGTTATAATTTCCACTGAAAGTAGTTAACATGCATTGATACAGTGCCTTTTGCGCTGAACTAACCCAATGCATTTTATTTATTTAAAGGATTCTAAGTGCCTGTAGTGTCTAAGTGTTTGACAAACACATAAAAATACACAGAAGTCAAGCACTTAGCTGCCCTGAGAGGATGGGTTCCTCTCTGTCTCTGCCAGGAACATCCATAAACCCAATTACTCACGTAGCACGTAGTTTAGTAACAATTAAACTGAAGGCTGTGCTTTCTATATGGTGAACTCTGATCTCTCATCTCCATCGTTTGCCACAACGTGAACCTCAGAGGATATGCTGTGTGTTATCCCATTACTCTGACTTTTTCTGCCCTCATTTTTGGGTGGTGCTGGGTATTGTGGGCAGCAGTTCTTCACACTTTTGTCACATTTTCACTGGGTTTTGCTGTCTTCAGGTGAGATGGGAGGTGGCTAAGTGCAAGTGATGTGGATGTCCTTTGCTCTGACATTTTTATTGTGTGTAAAAGAGCAGGAACAGTGTTAAGGAGCCATAAAATCTTGGTTTGGACTGTAATAGCAGTGTACAACCTGAAGACCCCATCCTGAGTTTTGGAGTAGAGGCCATGGAGCCCTAGCACACTTGAGCCATGGCACCTGTGGTGGAGGTGGTGCTGCTCCTTGCTCTATCCATTGAGGCTGTCCTGTAGCAGATGTCTGAGCCCTGCTCCCAGCCTTTCCACTTGCTGAGGAAGGATGGGTTCAAAATAGTTTAGGAGAACGGTAACCCTCTTTCTCAAGATACGACAAGGGCAACATAAATTTTTCCACCCTTGCTTTCCTCCCCTCTTCCTTGTGTTGGCTTAAGGAGTTGAAGACGTGCTAGGGAAATGGATGAAGCTATAGATTTTAATCTCTTCTTATAACAATAACGTGGGCTTGTCTAAGGATCATGGATTCTCCTGGGCTTTGGTTTTACATCTTTGCTGGAGATAGTAAGCCAACAGTGTAGAGGTCCTCCATGTTGTTGGCTCAGGGTTGCCTTGAGAAGCAGACTGTGCCTGCTGAGTTACTGTCCTCCATGCCTGTGGGATTTGGAGCCCCTGTTGACAAATGCTGTCTAGTCCCAGAATTATCAGAGAGCTCATACGTATCTATTACTATGCCAAACTTGGAGTCATCTCCATTGAAATTAATTTGGAGGAGGATACCCGATTCTTTATTATTTTCCCCTTTTACTGGGCAGCTCCTCATCCCTACCAGTCCACCAAGATTAGACCATCCCAGTTGCCTTTTTCTATCCTTGTGCTGCATTTTTTGGCATGCTCCCTTCCAGCTCCCTCTGCCAGGACCTCTAGCCCAGAAGTTGCTTGTGGAGCATCCACAGCCATCAGGACTGGTTTTCACAGCCGGTGCTTGGCTTTGATAAAGACATCAGCCCTGCCAGGTTTAACCTCCAGCAGCCATGGCAACCAGCCTTGCAGCCTTTGAAGAAGTAGTCAGTCCTAGGCACAAGTCGTTATAAAGACCCATGCAGTTCGCTTCAGGAGTCCTCCCCGAAATGGATGGGGATTGTCACTTGATAGCTTTTAGCAAATAGGGCAGAACTCGGAGAACATCTGTTCTGAAGATGACAGAAACTGTCAAAACTGTAAGGCAATTACACTAATCCACCCTCTCCTAATAGTGGGGCCATCAGTCTGGCAATGCTGGAAACCTGTTAGAAATATATGGTCTTTCAGAGTGGTTTCTCTATTTATTTTCTCTCCCTTCCTCTCTAAGGGGTAACTGAGGCCTGTAGAGGCAAATCATAGAATATGAACTATTTATTTATAGAGGGGTAGGGAGAAAAAAAAAGAAAAAAGAGCTTTGGTGAGAAAAGGGATACCAAACCAGTGGAAGGCAAGACTTCAGAAAATAGAATTGTCATTTTGCCAATTTAGTCTGGGACTAATATATTTGAGCTACTGCTTGAATTTCAGGGATACCCCTGAAATGTGAAGGTGAGCTCAGTAGTCATCCCCTCCTGGTGTTGCCTGAACACTCCTGCAAGTTGTATCATACCAGGAGGAGACTCTTAGAGGAGTTGTCAACATACAACAGAGTTCTTTTGACTATTCTGATGCAATGTATATTCTGAGAATGTGTTGATGAGGATTTTGACCGCTTGACCACAGTGACGGGGTTGTGGTGGTGGGATGTGCCAACACACTTTGTGCTGGGTTGAGCTGGCTTGCAAAAGATGTTCAGAAAAGTTGCTGCTAAAATAAAACTGGAGAAGGAGTAAAGTATGCAAGCTTTCAGTGAGCGGGAGACAGAAATCCTAGGCATTTGCGATCTCTTGCCAAATCCATCCATCTCTTTTCCCACATTCTCTCTCCATTTCTGAAGAACGATGCTTAGCAGTTACTTTCTGTCTTCAAAAGTAATAGATGTGAGCAGCTGTGACGTGGCAGGGTTTTACATTTAAACTGTTATTAGCATGTGTTGGAGGTATATATTCAAGCAAAGTGACACTTAAAATATATTCCACATTGTATGCCAATATCCTATAGAAAGGCCTGACGTATCAGTAACCAAAATTAGCTGTGGAGCCATATCATCATATAAACTGGGTTTTTCTCTGGAATCACAGACTACTACATAGCAATTTCCTTAGGTACTTGTAATGCTTTTATTCATGCTTATTTTCCCTCCTCACTGTCTGGGCCCATGTTGTTGGTTTTCCGTCAGACAGTCGCTGGTGCGCCCTGACCAACGTGGGAGCTCTTTTGTCTGCACGTTATGGTACAAGTCTCTGCCTTTGAGCCAGCTTCATCCCTAAGCTGCCAAGCTGGAGCAATGGGGGAAGGTTTCCTTGCTGCAGAGGAGGAACTGAAGCATGGTAACTCATTCTGCACTGGGGAAAGAGACCGGAGGGGCTGTATAGAAAAGCTGTTTGAGAAGAGCTGTCCTGTGTTTGTGCTTAGTGTGAGCAGGATCAAGGGTACGGGTGGGCTGTACATCATGTAACCCTGAACACGTGGTAGGATGGGCTGTGTCAGGTTGGCAGCACTGCTGTCCCAGGGTGACCGTGCACTCAGCAGGGCCAGGCAGGTGCCCCGGGAGTCATCCTGCACTACCTCTGGAATCCTTGGGACCCACAACCAAGCACTTAAGTGGTAAGAATTTCTTCCAACTTTTTTTTTCTTTTCCTTGCAGTTTACTCTGGAAGGAACTCCTTCCTCCCCAATAAATTACAGATATTTCTGATGCTACAGTCAGAAGCACGAAAAGTGTCCCAGCTAGCCCTAACCAAGCTTGCCTAGGTGGTTGTGGATGCCATGAAGCCACGGTAACAGATGCTTTGTCATGGTATGGTCAGTGGTCAGAGTCTCCTAGATCCTGATTAATGTGGTCTGGGCTGATATTTGTAGCTTCACTGGTGTGAACAGCAATGCTGTTCAGTCTAGTTTAAAATTAGTTTAGAGTTGCTTATCTGTGCTGCTGTCAGCTTTTGGGTACAGCATCGATACCTTGCTAGTACAGAGCAAGAGCATCTCTGGTGGGAATGGTGAGAAATAGCTATTGCTTTTTAAATTTGTGCTCTATCTTAATTTGCAGTACCTTTCTCAGGAGAGTCTGTTCTGTATCCACTGACTGGGGAGTTGAAAGCTGTGAAAATTACATGCAGCAAGATTGTTTGTTCAGTTGAAGTCAAGTGCTTTTGTAGTTAGCAGTGAAAATCAGGCACCCTAAAAAGATGTCAGGACCCGAGGAAGGCTTCAGGAACAATATAGGGGTGCTGGTGGCGGGAGGGGCCTTGTGTACCATGTGTGTGCCTGCTGGCCCGTGCACTTTGTCGGTGCAAAATTCCACCGGGGTCTGGTTTCATGCTACAAAACTCGCTTCTGCAGTTCTCGCCTTTGGAGAGTTTGTTGGCAGCAGGAAGGTTTAAATGAGATTTCTCAAATCCCAGCTCACCTGGCTCAGGACTGCCTTGGGAGAACGGTCGCTTTGGCGTAGGGTGTGCTGAGCCCTTCATGCCTCGCTGCGGGGTTCGGACACCTCCCGAAGAGCTCGGGCATGGAAGTGGATGCGATGGGCGCCGCAGCTCCGTCCGGGTTTGCTGGGCCTCCGTGATGGATGCTGCCGTGGAGGTAATCAGCCAGTCCCACTGGCTGGCGGCTGCACGTTACTGAAACACGATTTTCAAACAGGAAATTGGCCTTTTATCTCTGGTACTCGCTACATAAAGGTGCAGAGCATTAGTCAGCTGAACCTCACCGTGGTTTATTCTGCAGATGTAAATCATAACTGGCTGACTAACCTTCTCTGATGTTAAGTGCCTTAAAAGGTTGTTTTTCCTTTATTTTAGTTTAGTTTTTGTTTCTGGCTATGTGTTCATTCTGTTTATTCTGCTACTAAAATGTAATTAGAAATTAAAAAGAACAAAGCAAACCCTCCAAGCCTACTGATGTAGATTAACATGAATCATCATCTCTTGAAAGGGTGTGTAATCCAAAGCTCTGCAACCTGATATACATCCCCTTCATTTGGTAAATATTTAAAATATCCACGGACATTTTTTCACATTCTTGAGCAAAGACCATATCACCATGTGTTCTCCCTTGTTTCTGTTTTTAAGTATTGATCTTTTGAAGCCAGAGTTTATTTAGTTAACTGTTTTTCTTTTTCTTTTGTAATTTCTAGTATTTATTGTACTACATGAAACTGAATATAAAGGAAGTGAGAAAAACCTACCAATTTATTTGCCTTTTAATAATCAAAATGAGTACATTAGGAAGAAAATGTAAGCAACTTTAAACAGTGCCAAGGACTGCCGTCTTTGAGAACAGTTGAATTGAAAGGTTTAGATAATGAACAGAGTTGACGATGCCTGTAATAAAGTGGATTAGCTGTTACAAATTGTGTTATACCATGTATCTTTACATGGCTAATGTCCCATGTTTGCAATTTCGGTCATAGGTTTTTGGGGAGCACCCAGATAGATTCTAATTCTCCAAAGAGTGTTGTAAATGCTGACACTCCCCAGTATAGTTTTTGAAGGAAAAAGAGAAAAATCTTCATAGCTTTTCCTCTGGGTCGTATGGCACTGCCCCATTACCAGTCGTTAGTTCCTGCCCTCAGGCAGTAAATGCTGACTTCTTTCTCTTTTGGTAGCAGCTCTTTTTCTCTGAAACATCTTTCCAGCTTGGACTTCTGTTAGGTACTCTTTACAGCTTCCGTAGAGCTGGCTTTCATGTGAATAAAGCAAATTCTGAGAACAATGCAAGCATATGTTCTTCCTCCAAACTATGTTAAGCTAAAAATGTGCTGTTCTGTGGCTTACGTTTTTGGTATCATCAGGGCACCAGCTCTGATGGTGGCAGCATTGCTGGGCTCATGTGTTGGGTGATGCTGATCTCTGGGGACTGTTTGTGTCAGGTAGGGTGTGCAAGGGCTGTCGTGGGAGAGCAGGACCTCCAGGCAGCACAGGCAGCTCACCAGGGCATTTGGGTGTGGGAGACCCTTGGTAGGAGCCTCTCAACCAAGTCAAGGCTGGCAAGACATCCCTCTTTCCCTGCCTCCAGCAACAGCAAGGATTGTTCTGCTGGCACCTAGGGACCGAGACCTTCACTGTGGAATTCAAGACTTTCTCCTTTAACCAGATGTTAACTGATGACCTGGTCTGATGCTTGCATACTTGCTTATTTTAAGAGATGTTTTCTATCCATTTTTCTTCACACGCATGGGGTGTCCTTCTGTGCAATTCCCCGCTGGCTTGAAATGTCCTACCAAACTGAGACTGTAATTCTAATTGTGGAATGATATTTGAATTCTTTTCTAGTAAAATTATGTGAATTGTGAATTTTCATTTGAAATAAAACTTGTCAGCGTATACACACATGGATTTCTTAAGCAGCACAGGAGCTCCTTAAATACCACAAACTGTGCTTTGATTCATACTTAAGAGTAGGCTAGAATGATGCTGATATTTTTTTTTAAGGAACAAATAGCTTGACTTTCAAAATATGTCAAATCCAGTTGCTTGTGTTTGAAACAAGAACAGTCTTCACAGTTAAGGGACTTGAAAAGCCTGGAATCAGTTCCCTGCTATTCTCCAGCACTTCTTGCATCTCCTTGGGGAGGCAGTTTAGGCTTTCAGTGTTCAAATCATCATCTCTAAAATGGGGATAATAAAGACTTTCCTAGTGCCTAGGAGTGTTGAGATGACAGATCAACTGATGGATCATTTATGGATTCCAAGAGCACTTATGATCCCCTCTGCAGCTGTAAACCTCAACCTTTCCCAAAATGCAGCTACCCACTGGACCTCTTCAGCCTGGATGTATTCAGTGGATTATATCCTTATTGCAATGTTTTCCTGTGAAAATAATTTGATTGCCTGGGTGAGTTTCCCCCTGTCTTTTGTCAGGTGGGACTTGAAGTCATCAGCAGTTCATGACTGTAGTTGTGAGGAAGAGGGCCATTGCTGGGTGCTCCTTTGAGGGTGTTTCCCTTTTTTTGCAAGATTTTCCGGAGCCTTGCAGCTATCCTGGCTGGAGCTTGACTTTGCGTCTCATGCTTTCATGGAAGGTGGGACCATTTTCTGTGGCAGATGGAATGTATGTGTTCTTTCATTCAGATGGGATCCCAAAGCACTTGCCAAGTGCTTTGATCCCGTTGCAAAGAGAAGCGTTCTGTACAAGGTTGAGGCCACTTTCAGGGACACTTTGACCAATTGACATTGCTCCCTAATTTAGAGTAGGGGACTGAAGGGGGAATGCAATTTTGCAGACTCTAGACCATCAAGTTGGTATTATCAGCAATCTCTGTATCTCATTTCAAATCCAGTGTATTTGCTATGCTGCGGAGCTGGGTCAATAACGACTACGAAGCATGAAGATCCGCATCATTTTCGGTGATTTCCTATGAATGTTGTTGTGTTTTCCTGTCATTCAAATTGCAACCCAGCGTTGCCGTGCTTAGTGCTGTGTGACGCAGGGGTACTTCTTCCCCCCCCGCTTCTTGCACCAAAACAACACGTCAGCTAGATTATGTTTGTAAAGTCAATACATGTAAAGTGCAGCATCTTCATCAAGAGTAGAGGAGCCTGGAATTACCGTAGCTCAAGAGACGTGGATTTCATGTGCATAAGCAATTTACCTGCGCTCTTTGGTGTAGTAAGCCTTTGGTTTGTGATATCTGTTGGGATGGTTGATCATTGCTCAGAATTTCTGCATACTCTACATTTATCTAACTGTGAAGAATGTTACTAGGCATCATTAAGACTTTCTGACAGTGTGGCATTTGGAGTAGTCACTAACTAGTAGTTACTAACTAGTAGTATTTTGTCCTGCTGTTGAGTTTTTTCCTCCCTCAGCTAGAGGGAGAATCATAACTTTAACATTATTTAATTGGAGGCTTTTTGAGTTGATTAATTTAACTCTTCACTGCCTTTGGTAGCATGGTTTTATGAGTATTTTTAATTGATCTTATTCGAATGGAAATGCAATCTCGCATTAATGTAACAAGATGGATTCACATCACTGGTCAACCCAGCTGTTCAATCAAGGATCTTGCTCAGTGCTGTTTATTAGGTTTGATTTGAAGATTATGGCCACCCAGAAACAAAAAAAGGAAAAACAGCTACTGGTGGTGAAATTCTCTATTTGTAGGCAGGTTCACTGATGGATATTGTTAGCTCAGAATTGTCCTGGCCCCAGCAAATAAATATGTTTTTCTTTTCTTTCCAGTGAGTTTCACAAACACAAACAAAAATATGGAAAGAGGAAGGGGAGCTCTTAACCTGAGAATTTCAGACCAGTTGGATTTAAGCAAACCACCCGTTTATTCTTAAATTAATGGCTTGCAGGCAGACTCTATCATTGTGGACTGCATTGTATTAATTTGCAACGGCAAGAGTTAATGCTAGTAATTGCTTTTCCTCTATAGACAGAGCCTGTAGTAATTGTTTTTACATGGCAATCTGTGATTGATAGATCAGGGAAAACAGGACCAAAGAAGGTTACTGCCTCCCAACCACTTCCCCGTTCAAATTAAAATAATTTGCAATTTGTAGGGTGCCTTGACACACGTGCTGCGGGAATGAAGCTGTAAACACACTAGGCTGCATTCCCTTAAAGCACTGAACCTCTTACTGCATTTCTTTCACCAAACCGAACAAGTCATGTTGTTGGGAGTCCATTGAAAACAAGTGTGCTGGTGAAACTGCCCCCAGACCCCTTCGGCAAACTTCCTGTACGGCCAGGCAGCGGACCTGATGAAAGAGCCTGTTTGTGAACCTTTGGATTCCTTCCATTGATTTGTAAATCCACTTTAATAAAGTACTGCCGAAGCTAGTGAAATGAGCAGCTGATGTTCGGCTTCCATCAAGTTTCTAACAAATATCTGATGCAGCTTGTGTCACTCGCACTGGCACATGTTAATTTTTAATTTCCCCCCCCCGCGTTGGTTTGTTTCGAGACTGGGGGAGTAGGGAAGTTGGGGGAAAAAAACCCCGCAGCTTCCATGAGCCACGCATTACATGGCTGCTTTATTTTTCAGTGCTGCTAAAATTCAGCTTATTTAATATCGATCATACCAAGGAGCCAGCAAAGTACAGTGTTAATTGGGTCCACTGGAATTCTTGTCCCCTGGGAGGGAGAGCTTCCTAGGCAGGGAGGGCGGAGGGAGGGAGGGAGGGAAGGAGGGAGGGAAGGAGGGAGGCAGGCGGGGAGGAGGGGACCCACTGTGCGCCGCATAAAATGTAAGTGCACTAGACATCAAGGCTTCTGCTTGCATCGCTGGAAAGCAGTCGCGGCGTTTCCCACCCGCCCCCCCTTTCAGAAATTAGGCAACTCTTTTTTTTTTTTTAGTCCGGTAGTTCTTCGTGAATTAACAGCTCCTTTCTTTTCCATTCTTTTTCTTTCCTTTTTCTTTTTTTTTCCCCCTTTGCGGAGGGCTTTTTTTTTTTTTTTATTGTTTTCTTCTCCTTTCTGCAAAGCTGCAAAAGCTCTGCTTTGAAAACTGCTGCCCCAGAGTGCAGTTGCTTAGCTGTCCTGTCAGCATTGTTCTAATGCTCATTCCATATGTATGTCACATAGGAGCAGTACCCTCCTCCTCTCCCTTCCCCCCATCCATGCATTTGATTTTTTTTCCCTAAAGACTGATTTTTTTTTTTATTTTTCCCAAGGAGCTTGCAAACAGGGAAATTCAAACTGAATGATTCTGTGCTGTGGTTACTTCTACAGCCAAGACCAGATTTCTCTTAGAAAAAGTGTTTACTCTGTTCCTTCTTTTCCCCACTCCCTCTTTTTCTTCCCTATAAGCACAAAGGCTTTAAAAACTAAGATCTGTAGTTCTTTTTGCTTTTTCGCGTTACCGTGACAGCATGTATCTCTGTTGCTGAAGAATGAAGCAGACAGGCTGGAGTTTTTTTATGTTCAGTGCTTTTGGGACCACTAAAGAGAAGTCCGCAGAGAAATATGTACAGCAACTGTGCCAACTGAGTTTCTCATGCCTGTTATCTGTCACTTATTCTGACTAAAAGGTAAGGGTTTCTTTAATATTTTTTGTTAAAGTCTTTGTGCATTGTTTGTGCAGTGTCATTTGACATGTGCAATTAACTGGCTCAGGAGGGAGGTGGGTTGTGAAGATTTTTGTGTTAAGGTATTATAGGTCACCCAAGCAAAGCTCTTTGCATCCAGAGGAGAAAAAAATCTTGTTTCTTGGAATTTTTCCCCTTTTCATCTCAAATGGTTCCTCCAGCTTTACTCGCTACTGATTGAGACGTAAAGCCGGGGCATTATCGCTGCTGCTTGTCTTTTCTGGTCCTCTTTCTCTACCTAGGAAGCACACGCACCCAGTTTGTGTGTGCGTGCGCATGTGTGGGGTAAAGCATATCCCCTTTACATGGGAAATACTTGGCAACATGCACGGTCTCCTCTTTTACTGTAACTAAATGTCTTCAAGCACTCTTTGCAAGGTAAGAATGCCTTAGTTCAGCACGCTGCAGCTTATGCCTGTTTAAAATTATTACTTGGATTACAGTGCATACTGTGGAAAGTTATTAGTTTCCACAGAGACCAATTTGATTGGGGGGTATGTGTGCAGTGGTTCTGGATTGTGCTTTACGTACGCTGCTTATGGGAGAGTATGAAATGTTATTTTTTTTCTTAATTCTTGGGAAGGGTGAAGTTTACACTGTCTGCTAGGCATAACAAATGAAGTTATAGCTGAAATCGATTAAAGCAGCAGAGAAGCATAGCCTTACAAGGCTTTTCAACTTAGCCCTGAGAGTCAGAAGATAGTTTATTAATTTTTTTTTTTTCCACTGCATTGTAATATGCAGAAATGTTAGCGGGAAGGCATCTTCACCGAGCAGAAGTAGCAGCAAATGATGCCTGGACTGGATCGTTGTATCGTTGATATGTTAGAAACCTGTTTAATCCACAACCTTGGTGTGCAGTGCTTTTTTGTGTGTGTGCGCGCTGGATGCATCTTTCAACAGCCTCTTAGTTCAAGAGGGCTTTGTTTTATAAAATGTGTTTCAGCTTTGCAGGCAGGAGAAGTGCACTCTGTAACTGTCCCCTTAGCTGTGACACGGTCCGTTATTTGGCATTTTGGAAGAGGCTGATTTTTAGGGCTTGCTTTGGTTTCTTTTGCAGGTATTTGTATTCTTACTTCTTAGCTGTTAGTTCTCTGCATAGAAAATGCGTCTTAAGGGTGCTCATTTCTCACGCTTTGAAATGACTGAGACACTTCAGCAACCTCATTTAGTAACATCGCTTTACCTTGAATGTTGCGTTGCTTATTTGAATAACTAGGAACGCCACCAAATATGTAATTAGTTTAAAAACAGTCTAAAAATGCAAAGTGTGAAGGAACAGAGAAAAGTCCTGTCTGCAGGCATTAATTTCTTTCTTTACTGTAGCTGTTTATAATGTCATTTCAAAATCAGATATTTCCTAACACATGCTCTGTGACTCTATTTTCCCATGATTGTTGCTTTATATCAGCACTGAGAAAACAGTCATTTAGATAACAGGTTTTCATTGACATCCTTTTTATAATATAGAAAAGAAGAAGCAGTAATAAGTTAAATTGGCATCTGCTAATTATGCTGAATACAGATTGTGAGCTCTGCAAGTCGTCCCTTGCCTTAATGCTGTTAGCATATTTTAGCACTGGCAACCAAAGGAAAGAAACTTGAATGTTCCTGCTTGTTTTTTTTTAGGGGGGAAAAAAAAAAAAGATGACTTGTGAAGAAATGTGAAGTTTTGGGTTTTTTTAATGTTTGTATGCTGGTTTTGAACAGGAGAGCATCACACACAGTTTGGTAGCACTTTGTAAAATTGATTAGAGATCATTGAGAGACTGACTTGTCTGGTGATCACTAGAATTAATTTTGACCCTTGGTGAGAAAACCGTTGTTGTCCGATATAAAACTTAGTCTTTGGGCAGGAAAAGTTTGAGTGTTTCATAGTCACTAAACACCTGATTCTTTCAAGTCTCTGAGAAATAATAAAAAAAAGTAAAAATAATTGTGTTCTGAACTTAGCCATGGTTCTTCATACTAAATGGCAATTTTGCTCACCTCATCTCAAAACCAGGAGTCTTGGGCTCCCGTGGAAGCAGAAGAGCTCTGCTTCTGCCCAGATGTGCTCATTTCTGCCTTGTGCAACAACACCCCTGCCTGGCCATGGCACTGAGCCCGGGCTCGGGAGACGTAGAAGCTCAGCTTGTAGTTAGTGGCTTTGCCAGGGGACACGCTCCAGCCCTTCGCGCGTTGGCAGCGGCAGCAGAAGACATGCGAGTGGTTGTGGTGGGTCAGCCACTAGAGGGGAGGCAAGAGCTGCGTTATGTTAATGTCTGTTACCACGGAGTACCACAAACGACGATGTCTAATAGGGTTTGTAGCGTGCAGTGGAAATATCCGACCTAAGCTGGATCCTCTGGATGCTGGGAGCATCCAGCCGTGGTTGTGTGGAGCATAGCATGGGCTGATACAGGTCCTCTTCCTCAAGGAATGCCATGCTTCTGGGGTGAACGGCGTCCTGTTGCAAGTTTACATGTAGCAGAAATGTGTCTATGCTTGGCCTGCACTTGAGGGTCTGTGGTCTTCTGCGTGTGGACCATCCTGAGTGTCACTGTGCACAGCCTCCCTCTTGCCCAGCTTGGACGGGAGCGGGCCCAGCCTTGGTGCAGGTGTCCAAATTCACTCTTGTGTCTCTGTGGTGGAGCTTTTTGCCGTGAACTTGACAAAAGTGGGAGGCTGTAATTTTTGTTTGCTTCTCACATCTGTAGATGACTATGGTATGCTCATAGATTTCTTTAATTGGAGTTGAATGGTGGCTGGTGGCTAATAGGCATTGGCTCGAGACCTTGAAAGTTGAACAAAGT
Organism: Grus americana; assembly: GCF_028858705.1. NCBI lineage: Eukaryota > Metazoa > Chordata > Aves > Gruiformes > Gruidae > Grus > Grus americana. The sequence continues at coordinate 209,005,142 of NC_072852.1, read as the reverse complement.
GTATTTCCTCCCTTCTTGGCTGCTTGAATCTTCTCTGTATGATCATATGCAAAATTTTTATGGGTAATGATGATTTGTCACATAGATTGACCTTAAGTTGTTTCATCCTTCTCTAGAGGACAGATACGTAGAACTTAAAGTGTTGCCCTGGGTGATGGTGATGGTCACACTGGGAAGCATCCTGTGCAGAGAGGTGAAGGGCTGAGCGGAGGTGGGAGAGCTCCTGACCAGTGAGTACTCCAGGTCAAGGTGAGGTTTTCTGGAGATGGGCAGCGCAGGAACCCCGTGCTATGGATGTTGGTGTGGTGTGTTATGGCAGTGCTCTAACTGTTGCCTTCATGTGAGCCTAATTTTGTTAAAAGTGATGTCAGAGTCTTTTTAATAAGACATGATTTTGGCTTCAATTTTGGGTTTTCTTACTCTTACATGCATGTGTGAAATACAAAGCATATTTAATGAGCAAATACTTCAAATGCTTCCAAATTAATTAAAAACAGGTCCACATCTGGAATAAATCCAGTACCTTTCATGGATGGCTTCAACCTCATGGTTTTTCCCTCTTGTGAGAAGCCCTGTGAGTATCCCTGTGTGGATGCTTGTGAAAGCCGGAGTGGCAGAATCCAGGCTTATTTTACAAAAGAGAGAGATCTGAAGCCCACAGAGATCAGTGGGACCTTGGCCTTTATTCCAGCAGACTTTGGATAAGACCTAATAATATATATAACTATGTAGTACGATACGCCTATGCACGGTCAGATATTTTCAGAGTATCCCATCTTGAAGGTAGCTGTGCAAGTCTTAATTAAAATGTGTTGTTTCTCATGGTTCAACTGCTGTTTAAATTCATGCAGATTTCAGTGGGGCTTGAATTAGGCACCGCAAACAAAAAAAGCATTTTCGTAATGAACTTTTTTTCTTCTCCCTTCTCTGTCCCCAAAAGTAAATAAAATAATCAGATTTTTCTCTATGGGAATATTGTGATTTAAACTGACACAACTAAGTGACCTAAAGATAGGCTTATTGCATAGATAAAAAATGCAAGGTTGGGTTGTTTGAACTGCATTAGCATCAGAATAAGAAACGGCAGGGCGAGTTGGCCGAGGTGGCCATGCAGAACTGGGGAGGGTTGTTCTTTGGAAAGCCTCTGAGCTGGGAATTCTTTTCTGAGCCATAAATAAATAAATCTGTGTCCTGAGCAATTAATGAATACAGAAGTCTGGGCAGCTTTAAGCTGTTTGGGATATTTAAAAAACCCATATGGTGCTTTCGTTAGTGTTGTTGATTTCCAATTTTTTCCTCTATTATTTCCATTTTAAGGTGTGTGGGGGTTTAACCTTTATTTTTACTGAAAGATGCTGATGAGAATGTTTTTGCCTGCGCTGTTCTGTAAAACCACTGTTAACTCCCACACCGGTTTCAGCATGTGTTCAACCAAAATGCTGCCCCTGAAACTTTTGATCTTCCAGATAGAGATCAGGACTGCAGACAGCTTAGCTTCGAGCACCTCGTCTTTGGAGTTGTCCTCTGGCTGCTCATGCTGCTTACTCCAGGGATGCCAAGAAAATTATCTTGCAGGGATCCTACTGTGAATGTATATAGAGCTTTTCCGGGGATCTCAGTGTGTTTTACAGACCAAAACTAATTAAACCTCATGACATTCACGGCAGACAAATAAGCATGAACCCCAGTGCGTAAGCTAAAACAGAGCGAGGTGAAGAGCTCACATTTCCCATGGCAGTGAACAGTGACATTCCCATTGAATGGAGTTATAGGTGCCTTGTACCTCTGGACATGAGGCCGCTGGTGACTTGGCTGGGAGAGCTACCCTTTTGATGACGAACTTTGTGGAGGCAGTTAATATTTGCAGTTTTGCATCCGACACCTGTCTTTTAGAGATCAGATTAGTTCGGATCCCCTCAGCGTTTCCTTGCTGGTGAGTTCTTGGTGAGTCTGCATAAGCAGCAGCATTCTGGAAGGTTACTGAAATGTCCCCTTACCCTTCCAGACTTGAATTTCCTGAATTAACCAGCTTTGGTTGGAATCGTAACTTTTAAGTATCATTTTGCATTAAGCAGAAAGTGCGTGGCTAAGGTTCACCAGCTCTCACAGTGCTGACAGGTTTTGACCATTGCTGGGTTTTGACTTCATTGGTGTATTATTGCTAGTAATTCCATCTCTGATGTGGCTTTTGAGAGAGGATTGATACTCTCGAGATTACTGCTGTGGTCACTGTTGGTCGTAGGCAAAAGAAAAAACTAGTGCTGGTGCAGTGGATGAGCTGGAAGTACAGTAAAATGGAGTAGGAATGAGAAAGTTCACTTACTTAACTGCTGCAAGTACACAACTACTTCAGGTAAAAGAAGACAAGAGAATGCCGTTAGAAAATATAGTTTTTAGGCAATCTGGTAACCCATTTATGAAAGTATAGAGAAGGTTTAAAGAAAGCAATCTAAAGAGAGATCTAGGGGAGCATCAGATAATTGTGGTACTGTAAGCCAGATTTGCAGATATACTGATACAGAAATTGCCATTAGGGCATGCTGTACAACTGGGATATATTGACAGAGAGAGAGAGAAGAAAGGAGTAGCGAGAGAAAGCTATGGCCCCAATTTCTGTAGCCTTTTAATAAAACGTCTTAGGTATAGGAGCCAGCTAAAAAGGTTAATTGGGCAAGATCAGTTATTGTGGTGTGTGAAAGTGAGCTTCAGAGCTTGAGAGGCGAAAGCACCAGGCAAAGCAACGAGGTGTTTCGTGAGATGAAGCTGTTTGTGGTGGTGAGAAATGAGGATCAGCCCCACTCTGATCTGGAAGAGGGAAGGTGTAAGAAAAGTGACAGAATTTACTGAAGATGCGAATGTTGTTTCAATGATGCAAGACCCCCCAAAGCAGCGTGGGTCGAAGGAGAAGGGCAGACGAGTTGCCTTTGGATCTGTATACAGAGGCGACGAGGGTTGCAACGGGAAAGGAGTGAAGTTTGTGAAAACCAAAGAAAGAGACAGGGCACAAAAGAGGAGGCAGCATGAAGCCGATGGATCCTTTTTTACCACATCAGCACAGTGCCTGAGAGCATCCAAAAAAGCAGCAGAGTTGGATGGCTGTATGTGCCATCGGGTGGGAGCTGGCAGCCGGGTTATTCTAGCACTCGGCTATCTCTGCCTGCACGTAGCTTAGGCTATCTGCTTATATAAAGGGTGTTACAGTCATGGAAAAGAATGAGCTAAAGGGAATTCAGTTCTGCCAGGATGTAAAGGTCACAGAGAAAGATTACAGGGGCATCTGATGGAAGAAGCAGGGATGTTGAGGTATGTGCTCCTATAAAGCTGTCACTCTGCTGGAAAGGAGGAATGCCAAAGTTCATCCACAAAGTGACGGAGTGGTTGAACCTTGCTGGAACTGCATTATATTCAGTGGTTGTTGGGTGGAATAAGCTGCCACAGAAATCAAGAAAATAAACGAATGCTTGCTGAAATTGAGCCTAAAACGTTAGGGATTTGGCATGATGGCCTAAGTGCTAACACCAAAGAGCAGGAATTAATTTTGCATTGGCTTCCTTACTGTAGACCTGCTTGTCGTCCTAGGAAACCTCCCTGAGAGCGAGCTGTTGATATTGGAGCATAAGTATTAATTTTGAAATTAATTTTAATAATGTGGGCAGAAGTCAGTTTGTGTTAATGCTCGGTGCTAATGAAATGGATTTCAGACCAACGGCCTCCGGAGAAGAGCGGAGTTTCAGCATTTCTCCTATGGCACATCTGAGTTTGCTGAGCGGTTGAAGCAAAGGACAGCGTCTCCGCTTCATTTGTTGCTGATGATGCAGTTTAATTAGAGCCCATCATTACAGATTTCTGAACAACTCTCATGAAGGTGAATACAGGCTTAGAGAAATCTGCAACTCTGCTGAGGAACTCCGTAACTAGATGCTAAGAAGGGGCTGTTCATAAACGGCAGACAAAAGGATCCTTTATGCAAAAGTAGCTTGTTAGCTTTTTGTTTTTAAGCTGTAGCATGTCTAAGCGATCAGGGTGTCACACAGTAATAAACTGGCCAGTCCCTCTGGAATAGACATTCTTGGTGGTGATTTAGAAGGTGCATTTATACAGTAGTCTCCAACTTCATTACTACGCTGTTTCCTTGGATACTGAGCATTTTGCATATAATTACGAGAGGAACGTTAACAATGCTTGATGATTTCAATGGTTTTAATAAAGTTTTTCATATTACGTGGTTAGTGTTTCTCTTTTTTCCTTTAATTTTCTGTATCAGAGACAAAAACCAACAAGGAAGTGATTTTTGTCAGCTAATTTGCACAATTTCTTTTGAGCCAAGAGCAGGTTTTATTTCATAAAGTGTGGAAATCCTGCGTGCTATTTGTGGAATTATGTCACTGAATGGGTTGTAAATAGGAGTTGAAGTGCTACTATTCATTGCAACATCAAATTCACACTGTTTGGGAACAATCTTACAATAGTAAAGAAAAAGCTGTTTAAATGCTGGGCAGTAAACAAAATTTGTTATGGGTGTGAAAGCATTTAAATACTTCATGTGTCTATTTAAGACTTGGGTATTTTGATAGTGTTCAGTATGTTTCTCGAAGGTACTTTCTGCTCTTTACACACCATCTTGGTTGCCTCAACTCCGGCTGTTGTTTGACAAACAGTTTGAGCTGCCATGGACATGGAAAGGATCCCTCCCGCCTGCCCCAGGCACCCGTTCCCATCTCCCTCCCTCCCTTTTGTTCGCAGGCATATTTGCAATAGGGCAGCTCAATCCCCAGTGAGAACAAAATCAACAAAAAATATTAAAAAAAAAGGAGCGGGGGGGAAGAGTGAGCCCGGAACAGCTGCTTTGGTGGCCACGGTGGCTTATCCTGCCATAAAGTGATCACCAAGCTGTGGCATGAAATGATTGTGCCTGAGTATAATAGGTCTTTGGTTCAGTTGTAGAGTGTCTGCAGCTCTTGCAAAGAAGTTGGTAGGAGCATCAGGCTGTGATGCCCAGGCTCGTACGGTGATGTACAGTGATGCACCGCGTGTCGTGGCCCATCGCTGATCCTGCACGTGAGCGTGCAGCTCTCTGTGTGTTACCTCCACGGCGTGCAGCACGCCAGCTTGTTCCGCTTGCTGCAAGGGATCATTTTATATGCGCTTGAGGAATGTCTGTTTGGGAGCAATATTTTTGCATGTCAAAAAAAAAAAAAAAATTAATGCTTTCACGTTCTCTGAGACCTCATTGGGCCTTAGGATATCCCCTAGAAACACAGCAACAAGGATTTAAACTCTTAAATGACTGTAACTGTCACAGGATGTGTAGTTACATGAGGTATGAGGGCAGCTGAGCACGGTGAAAAGGGCTCTGTGTGTGTGTACACCTCCACTCACACTAGAAGTGTGCTCACTTACTGAAAGTGTTTTTTAACTTTAAACCACCTTTTTTTTAGTGTTAAAAGAACTACTTTATGTTCCTACCGATACTTTTTCTTCAGAGAAACAATATATTGCATAGTTCATTTAATAAAATAAAATAATTTTTCCAAAAGCCACAGAATACAGAATTTAATACAGTAGCATTTGAACATAAATTCTAGGGATACATGTGAGATAGCTCTTTTACAGTACACTCAGTTTTACTGCAGTCCTCATACTGGCTTTCATGTGCCAAAAGCTATTGAGAGCCTTTTCTTATAAAAGTGGTATAGAAATATATTATAGCCACAGACATTTTCTCCTTATCCATAATAGTTTCACAAGTGAGACATGGTTCTTTTTTTCCCCCTTCTGTATGGATTTGTAATTTTGCTGGATTTCTTTTGGCAAGCCGATGTGTCGCTATTTTATAGCTCTTACTTTTTTGCTCTATACTTTCATCTTAAAAATACAGAGGAAACAGATAGTGCAGCTTCAAATCAGGCAAAGGTATTCCTGATGACTTTGATCTTTGACCTGATGCTTTCTGACACAGCTTTTTTTTTTTTTTTTTTTTTTTTTAAACCTTTCTTGAGATTTGCAGGGGTCAGATTGAAATGGCAGCTGACTTTCGGTGCATAGAGGAGCTTGAGGAAGAACAGCTGTATGCAAGTAATGCCTTGCTATGTGAAACTTCATTTTCAATTGAGGTTTTAAATTCAGCAGCAACGAGCCTCACTGGGCATGAGCTAACAGTTGGTATTTGGACAGGAGTCCTTTTATTTCAGGTGAGCAGCTTTCCTCATCTCTTGCCAGAAGAAAAAAACATGGGAAAACGGTGTATGTGTGGCTGGGAGGCATGTGGTGTGAGTTTGCTTCTGTGGGATGCTCTAAGAGGGAACATCCACGTGCCTTTGCCCAGGGCAGTCCCTGGGAGCTGCGCACGGGCACAGCGCCTTTGGCACAGGGCAGGAGCAGCAGAGCAGCTCGGCACAGCCACACCTGGATTTTGGAGGCACAGAGGGGGATGTGGTAGGATGATACAGGGTTGCCGGCACCGCTTCCTCCCCTCCTGGTGCACGACCAGAAGATGTGGAGCCAGCGGCTGGCTGTGTTTCAGGGATGTGGATCAGCAGCTCGGGGAGATGTGACCTGCCCTGTTTATTGGCGAGCACTAAGTTGGATGTTCAGCGTCATGCACTGCAAGGTGTCCACCTTGCTAACAGCTTCGCTGCTTGTCAAAGCATGTAAGGAACGGGGTGGCCCCCGTTAGGAAGATTTATCTGCTGGGGCTGTGGGGAGTCGGTGTGGCACCGCTGCAGCATGGGCTCCCAGCAGGAGGGGAGAAGTCCAGACCAAGGAGACTGGCAGCGAAGTGGGGTGAGACACGATGAATGCACAGTCAGAGGGACCAGACCTGACCCTGTCTCATGTGTTTGGGTGATTTACCCCAGCCAGTGTTTGGTGTGTGTGTGGCATTTGCTTTCTGTCCAGAATCTGAGAGAAAAGATTTGCAACTTGACCTTGGGTTGCAGGTGATCCTGACTCCAGGAGAGCAAATGGAGAAGGGTGAAGCATTGAGAGATGTGTGTGTTCTTCCTAGTGGCTGCCATTTTCAACAACATAATGGAGTCATGACACTGTTGTTGTTATTATTATTCCTATTACCCCTGCCTTACTGGTCTCCATTTCATGATCAGTGTCTCCAATTAACTTTCCAAGATCTTGACCTAATTTTGAAGACTGAACCCAAAGTCCTGCCTGTGAATAAATGATGAGTTTTGAATGGTAGCCACTGCAATGGTGGTGAGAAACGTAACTGTATGACCCTCTGTTTTGGAGATTTAGGCCAGTAGTGCTGGTGAGCATTGCTTTGTAGGGAAACCTTCCTGCTCCAGTGAGAGCGGGCAGCTGGAGTACGCGGAGGGGTCTCCTGTGTAGCTGGGAGCAAGGGGCTTGAGTTGTTTGTGCCTGTTTTCAGATCTGGAAATGGGCTGAGTGTGGGCACTAACCTGTCCTTCAAATAGAGATGACAATCAGGGAACTCGAGGGCAGCACTGTCAGGGCAGGTGCAGGTGCTTTGCAGTCAAAGCTTTCCTGACAGCCAGTGGATGGGGGTGCTTCAGGGATGTCCTGCACCCGTAGAGATTTCAGGAGGTCAATAGCAGTCTGCTGGGGAGTAGTTACTGCTCAGCGTGGCCGGCGGGGAGCCCTTCCATGCAGCCGGGGTTACTGTCCTTGTGTAAAACGCCTTTCATGGAGAAAGGGCAGATCGTAGCTCTCTAAGGCTGTTTTCGCTGATTTTCCATGCAGGAGTCCTGTAGATATTGGAGGGAACATGCTTCTCCCAAGGGGAGCATGGAGCTCTGTTAGTGAAGATGGCTAAAACAAAAGCACAACTTTTTTTTTTCTTTCTTTCTTTTTTTTGTTTTTAATTTTGTATGATTTGGACATACGAAACTGGGTCATAAATGAAATGATCTTCTTTCTGAGGTTCCGCCTCTAATGCCAAATATTTAAAAGGCACTTTTCCAAGGTGATTATCAAAACTCCCAATTAAGAGGTGCCTCATTTAATGTAGCATATGCTGATTGCCATGAAGATATTTTCAACAGATACTGGGCAGTGGTGTCTGTCATTCTCCAGGACATAAATAACTGCTGGACTGTAGATGACTGTGTGGGTAACTGACGGCTTATGGGTAACCTCTTTTCTGGCACAGAAATAATGGGTTGTTTGTTCCTCCAGTTGAAATCCTGTTGTGTTTTGATGTTTCTGATTTACATTTTTAGCGCTGTTCCTGATACCATTCAGTGTTCTGGGAATGGTCTTTAAAGTTAGTGTTTATTTTGGAGTGTTGGTTTTCCAGCAAACAAATATGTGATTAGCAATTAATGGTTTTGCTATAAATAAACAAAAGCAAACAGTTCAGCTTTAAATAGTGATCTCTGCTCTGTGGAGCTTTTAATTGGGCTGTGCTTGCAAAGTTGAACCTTTCCAAACACGCAACAGGCTTTGAGGAACTCCCATCTGCGGTGACTGAACTGGCCGAGTTGGAAAGCTGAAGCCGTAGTGGTTTGAGTTAATGTCTGGTTAGCTAAAAAGTGGTTGTCATCTCAAATATCTATGCATGAGCCGACCATTGGAGGGGGGCAGAAGCGTGCGTATTTCAGTATGGGTAACTCTGAATTTGTCTGCGGTGGGAGTTTCAGCACACAGAAGACTTTCGGTGCTGTGCCTTTCCCTTGGTGGCTGCTCGCTGGGGAGCGGGTCCTGATGGAGGTGGGAGCAGAGGTACAACCAACACATATCTGTCTGTCTGAGCGCTACCAGCACTCCCTTGTGTGCATCCAAATTAGCATCTTATAATACCCCATTCAAAATAATTGGATTCATCACCTTATATGGATTCAGGTATTTCTAATGCAGATAGTGGTCCAAGGCCAGCTTTGATAGAAAACTTTCTTCCTCGCAGTGATTTGGCCTTAAGACATGGGCTGGAAAGAAAATTTCCGGGTTTCTGTCATAACTTTGTTCAGTTTAAGGCTGACTCCATCTAATTTTCTATTTCCCATGTGTTACCTGCAGTGTGGATTCCACTTATTTGTGAGAAACTGTGATGTATTTGACCTGATGTATCCATGTGTTGCTTCTTGCTTAGGCAGCATAACCAATTTCCACGGCCTGAGCTGGATGTAATTTTTAAAAATGATGGCAATAACCCTTTCTCTAAATGTTGCCTGTTTGAACAAACTACAGCCTTTCTGATTTTTTGCACAGGAAGATTTAGAAAGCAGAAACTGTATTCATCAATGCTAATTTCTCTTTGTTTTTAGTGGGCTTAGGGTAGGTCCAAATTTTCAGAGGCTACATCATCAGAGGGCCAATGGGAGGCAGTTTTTGGGGAGCTGTCCTTCAAAACAACTGAAAGGTGGTTGCTCTGCAGTGCCTGCAAGTCAGACCCATGTAGACATCTTGAATTGGTTGTAGACACCTCAAGTGGATTGCTCCAGAAGCAGAAGCAGCTCTGTGTTACGTCTGCAGCACAGCAGCAATTGCCAGCACTCTGCAGATTCCTGCCCTATCAGAAAAAAAGTGAGCATCGCTAAACCTAAGTTTTGTTCTCAGTTCTCAAACTTGTTGAGAATCTTAATCAAAATATTTGCTCCTTGCACTTCAAGCACGATCTCTCTCTATTGCTATGTCACAGCCATCTCAAAGAGAAATGGCATCACAAAACCAATAATCCAGTTCCTAGCCTCAAGAGAATAATTATTCTTTTCTTTTTCTCCAGAATCCTAAGATTTAAATATGTCTCAAGTGGTTATTCTGTTTAATTGTGTTTTTTTTCTTAATGGCACCTAGATGCATTCATGTGTCATCTTCTGAAACTTCTTCCTGGATTGCTCAGGCAATTCCATTTTCTCAGGTCACTTTGAGTGTCGTTCCTGCATGGACCGAACACCATAATTTTATGGTAGAAACTAGAGGATCAGCAACCCTTGGCAAACTTTTGGAGAATGAACCTAGCATGCCACGGGCAAGAACATGCCTCTGGCTCTCTGCCTGGTAAATGGCACTGTGCTGGTTAGGGGAACGTGTCCCCCAGCGCTGCTCACCAGCCCTCCCGTCCCACCTCACTCACAAGTCTCACGCTCTGTCCTGCTCATCCCTCTCCTGACGGTCCCTTCTTGTTCCTATTGACTCCGTCCATACCTGCCTTTTCAGCACTAACTGTCATTGCAGGGAGCAATCCTGCTGAGACCACCTCTCCATCACTCAGCAAATCGTTTTGGGACATACCCGGAGTTGGGCTTATCGCAAGGTCTGGCGTGTAGTGAAATGCTTTATCCCACAGTCCCATTGTAAAATCCTTACGGGACTGTTATTATTTTGACTTGGCATCTTGTAATCATAGAATCGTGGAATGGTTTGGGCTGGAAGGGACCTTTAACGACCATTTAGTCCAACTCGATAGTCTTTTCCCCTGGTCTGCATTTTACGTTGTGGTTTTTTATATGGGGCTTTTGTATATTCATCTCTCTTTCACCCACTCTCCTTTGCCTGTATATAAAGGTCTGGACCGTTTGAGCTGCCCTACCTCTACACACAGAGCGTCTGAGGGAGATATATAGTATTTTTTTCCTCTGAGAATAACAGCTTACCCCAGTCCTTACACCTACATACCTATTATGGCCCTAGAAACAGTAGTTGTAAATCTCATAGACTTCTTTCTTACTATAAACTATATCCAAATAGTTTATACAAGCCTGTGCAAGCTGTCAGAAGGAGTACGTGCAGTATCCCGAACACAGAGCAGACTGGCGGCAGCGGCCAGCAGCGCCTGGGACTAAGGGGAATGGATTTGCAGGAAAACTGTGGTGGAAGAGCATCTGTTAACAGAGTGGGAACTGAGCCTTGCATGGGAGGGGTGGGACATGCTTTTGCAGCTGTGGGGCCATCACATCAGCATCAATGCTGCGCCTCGGCTCTCGTTAGTGCTCATTCCATTGCTGTGTTTCACTGGGCATTGTGAAAAGTAGAGATTGGATTGCTCTAGGGTTTTGTTCCAAAGACTCTCTGGTCTCAATTGTATTTATTACTTGATTATAGTAAGGGTGGGATTTGCAAAGAGCCCAGTCGAATCACTGCTCAAGCCCCAGTGTACGTGGCTGGAAGGTGCTGCATGGGAGGGTGTGATCCTGCCTGCCAGTCCTCGGCAGCCCTCCGGGTGCACGAGCAGAGCCCTTGCCCCTGACGTCCAGGGGTGCAGCTCGGCAAAGAACCGGCTGTTTGGGGGGATCCAGATTAATGCGTGGTGAAGGAAGAGCCGGGGAAAGACCAGCAGTGACAGGAGTGGGACTCACCAGTCCTGGATTTTTTACATCGACATTGTACCTAGAAAGAGCTTTCAAACCAGAGCTCCTTGAATGGGACCAAAGTAGGTATATGAGATAAGGGGGAAAAAAAAAGCCAAATAAGCAAGAAATAAGCATGTAGCCCCCATGAAAATAACTGGCTCGTTTTGAAACTGCCCCAAAGCTTCCCTATTTTACAGTGATTAAGAAGCAGGAGCCTGGAGGAATTGGAGATTCACAAAGCATGAAAACTGGAGATCAGCCTTTGTTTCCCTGGGGACAGACCACCAAGGGACAAGCTCAAATCCCTTGTAAGGTGGCTCCCAGGAATTCCCTTTCGACAGATCTCGCATGGTGGCAAATTATTCCTCCCCTCTTCCCCCCTACCATTTCCCCAAGCCACGTTTCATGCTCGAGGGGGAAGGGAAAGTCCGACAGACCCTTTGCACCCACTCCCCGGGAAGACAAATGATGCCTGGCTCCTGCTCGCAAGTGGAAGCATTTGCTGATGAACTGATACTTGGCAAAAATTGGTGTTGTATGGAAAAATCCCCAGCACCTGCTAGCAAAACAAAGTTATTCATAACATACGGCTGGGTGGCTAAATCTTCACTTCCTAAGGACGGCCTGGAATTACACTTGCTACATGCTGAGCTGCCTTTCTCCCGTGTGAAATTATATACAGGCAGCAGGAGGATTTGCAGCTCTATGGAAGGTTAGGATTTATAGCACTGTCTCTTGCAAGGGCTTACTCTGCAGAAATGGTCATTTTGTCTTCATCTTCTCTTTTTGGGATAAACACATCATGATATAATCATATATATGGAAAATCATATCTTTGTGCTCATTGGGGAGCAGGTAGTCCCATGAATGTATCTCCTGTTATAAATCTATGGGTGTCAGTCAGATTTTTTTCCCTCTTGCCTGGAGTTGAATGCACATTTTTAATTCATTTCCGTATGGCACAAATTCTAAGTTCTTATTCTATATTCTGATTTACTTTCCTGACCAGTAAATTGTTACTCTTTTCTGGCTGGGTAAATTATTGTGGACTACAATTCAAGGAAGATGTTTAGCTAGAGGAAGTGCCATTTAAATGTGCTTTTTTCCCTATTCTGATTTGACAACATGCTAGTGATACTGCCTGTATAATGAGGGGAGAGTATAAAATCCATGGCAATCTCTAGCCTATGCCAGAGGTTTGCTGGTAGAAAAACGCCTTGGTCTTTGAACTCCTAGATCGATATCTTCCATGTGCCTTAAATATGAATTTCCGTGCGTTTGGAAGAGTTTTCCATAGTTCTGCGCTATGGAAGATGCTCCTTCCAAGAGAGAACCCAGACGTACATGAGCTCCCACCTCCTTGTTGCAATATCAACAACAGATTGTGAAAAACATCTTTTCCTATCACTGATGCAGCTTGGTGTAAGCCTTAAATAGGTAACAATTACAAACCAGTCAAGATGCTTTGTAACCTTCATTGCACCCTTTTTGCATGTCATCACGGCCTGGTCATGCAGAAGTTTTTGTGTAAGCAGATTGCTGTTGTTGGTAGAAAATAGCACTGAGAATAAGATGCTCCATTCATGGATTTGCCTGTGTGACAAGTTCGTAGGTTTGGTGTTTTGATGATTAGACTGTAAGAATCGAGAAGCTACTGCTGATGTTGACGTTGTTTGAGTGAAAGGAAGGAGTTACTCGTAAGATTGAGGTCACTTCCAACAAAATCAAGAGTTGCTGTTCCTGCTGCAGGTGCATGGCTGCACTACATACTATTTAGACTTCAAGTGCGTGTGAAGTTAATGTTCTTCTGCCTCCTAAAAAAGACTTTTATATTTTCAAATATACATTTTTGATGTAAAGCTGCTTAATAGACTTTAAATATCTACTTTTTGAAAGAGACTTGTGACAGCTCTCCTGAAAAAAGGAGTAATAATTCCAAATTGTAGTATTTTTCCATACCATGTGGTCACCCTGTGTGAGGTGAGGCACCCTCCTTTTCCCATCTTCTCCAAGAGAAATACCAACCAAGGTAAAAACCTTTGAGTCAAGGTGTCTTGATCCTTTTTTCCCATGCACACAGGTGCATAAATACCTCGACTCTCAGAAATTTGTCACCTGAAGTCGAGAAACTGTTTTTTCTCCTCCCAGCTCAGAGGACCCTATAGGTAAGAGCTTCATTGGGTCCTTGTAGTGAAGATGGAAGTTAAAGCACAGATTGGTTTCTTCTCTCTTCTCTTTCAAAGCACCCGTAGAAAGTCTTAAATAGTTGTGGTTTATGGTATTAGCTAGTCACATTGATGGTCAGTGGGAAAATCCTTATCTCGTAGGGTGTAATTGGGCTTGGAGTGTAAGTTTACCTGCTGTATTCCTTATATTCTGTAGAAGTCCTTTTGGCTCTTGTTTAATATTTTCAGAATAATTTATCCAAGAGGTATATGCATTGATTTCTTTTTCAAGTATTTTATGGTACGGAGATCTTTGGTATTAGAAGAATTAGCCTGGGGAGAGGGAATCAAACAAAGGATCACACAGCACTTGTTTCATATCTGCGCGTTGAATCAGAGCCACAATTTTGGTGTGCAGGAATCCTGGCAGTTCCTGGGACTCGAGTCTTCCTTCTCAGTCTGGTGGCGTGTTATGTTTGGCTGCAGCCCAGACTGGAGGTTGCCAGAGCCAAGATGAGAAAAAGGAATGACGCTTATACCTCTCTCAGTTCCTCTAAGGAGCATCAGCCACCTACGGGTCCCTGCAGCTATTCTGCAAGGTTTGGGTCATGTAGTTAATCTTTGTTCAGGGAGCGAAGGGAAGTGACTGAGTGGAGAACTGAATGTGAAATTATAGAGTTCTCCCTGATGTTCAAGTTTATTTTAAAGAGTATTAAAAATCAAGACACACCATTCTATTTCTGCATTCCTTCCTTCCCACTTCAAGGCCAGAGTATTTAATGTGAGCTAAATTGGAAAAATGCTGGACTCCAACTTTGTGTTACCTTGTCACCTCCTTGTGTAGTTAGAAGGAGGTTTTTTCTTTTTGTCACTGCTTTTGTTAGAGCTGTTTCTTTTCTTCAGACTAACCATGTTGAGCAGTACCAGGGGTTATTTTTTTATTTTTTTGGAGCAGCTCCTGCCCAAATGTTTCAAAATCAAGCAAAAGTAATCACAACCTTTCTCTTCACTTGAAACCATAACATTTTTTTGACAAGAAGTGCCTTTAAAGAAATGCCTCTTAATTTATGGTGGGTTGCTTTGTACTTTGTTTCTGTAACCTATCACATTACATTTCCTGTGCGTTGAGTATGTATGTATTATGAGCTCTTAAAAACAAATATCCCAAAAGAAAGGAATTCAGTAAATGAATAAAACATTCTTGGGTAGCTGAAGTGGCAGTTTAATAGCTCATCCATTGGGACTTTCAAATAATATAATGATGATGGCCATATAAATATATGGATAGATGAATAACTTCAATGAGGAGCTTGTTACAACTCTGCATACCACATCTGAAATGAAATTAAACTCTGAAAGTGCTGCCTGATGTGAAGGTCCAATTTTTCCAGTGCCAACTCTGAAATTATACCTAAAAATACAGAAGCCGTGTGTTTGTGTACACATATGTATACATAACTAAAACATGCATTCACAAGCACACACACACATATACTTATGTTGTTTCTAGGTGGAATTTAGTGTTTCAGGACTGATCCTGATTGCACTGAACCCCTAAAACTTGGTAGACTATTAACATGACTGGATTTGCGGCAGTGTATTTGAGATTAGGTCTTAGCCCTGTCTTTCTCTATAAATAAATAGATAAATGGAATGGGAGCGTAAGGTTGTCATGTTGTATTGCCTGGGATATACACAACTTTTTCATTAGGTTCAAATAATCACATAGCTTTGTAAATATCTACTTTGATGCCTGCCTGCCACAGCAGAGTCTGTAACCTTGGGTATGGCTAATCTGAAGGTAAAGTTTTAAATAATTTTTGCTTCTAGCAGTTAATTTCTCAGGAAAACTGATTTCTCATTATGGTGGACGTGGAAACCCAACATTCATGGTCATGAATGACGGAGAGAAACCAGCTCAGGCTGAACTATGATGGGGACAGGAGAAACTAGACCACCAAATGAGATGTAAATAGGATAATACGATTCATTTCATTACTCCAGAGAGACCTGTTTCTGGGAAGCTGCTGAGCTGCGGTGAAATAAAGTCTGGGTGCTCATATGAAACAGAACATCAATCTCCATCGTAAGCCAGCAAAAGTTCACTTTCTCTTAGCAGCGGGGAGAGGCTGGTATTGCAGTATAGGTGGAGGATGCTGAAGTGCTCTTGGCGAAAGGCAGCAATACAGTCATTTGTCTGTTGAGTATTTTAATAATGCCACATCACAGAAGAGGCACAGCCCTTTATTTTGTTATGAGTTGAGTCTCTCTCATTAGAATTTCTCATTCCCCTTGGCTGGTTTTTCCTCGGCAACATATTATATATTGGTTGTATTTTCTACTTGAGAGCATCATCTCCCACGCCAGGCTGAAGCAGCAGCTTTTAGTGGCAGTACTCAAAGTGATCACATAAAGCCCCATGAAAATAAGGGACTTCTTTGATATTTTCATACTGGTGAATTAAGTTGATGAATGTTTGCTGTGCTGAAAAATAAGGTGCCACAGCTCTGATCTTTTGGCTGAGTGAAATGACAACAATAATAAAAAAATCTTTCCTAGCTGAAGTAGAAAAATGCCATCCTGGGTGCCCTGGGATCAATCAGAGCATGGGGAGAGCTGGTCCCTCACGTACACAAAGCATATTAGAGAGTTGTGCATATTTCATAGAATCATAGAATGGTTTGGGTTGGAAGGGACCTCAAAGATCATCTAGTTCCAACCCTCTTGCTACGGGCAGGGACACCCTCCACTAGAGCAGGTTGCCCAAAGCCCCATCCAACCTGGCCTTGAACACTTCCAGGGATGGGGCATCCACAAACTCTCTGAATATTTGATATATAAACTGTATAAAAAACTATAAATAAATACAGTAAAAAACTATATATAAACATATTTCATGTATAAACTGTATGGGATGAGATAATAATCATAGGACACACATGATAAGTGCACAACAATTGAGTGGACGTATTCAGAAAAGGAATTGCCACATGTAGTTCTGTGGGGATTTGCCTGTTACTGAGGAATGCAGGTTCAGAGGTGATGATACAATCTTTTTATTTTCTTTTTAAAGAATTTCTTTTTTTTTGTTGTTGGTGGTATAATAGAAAAGAAAATAAGAAGGAAACAAAGCGGGGGAAGAACTGCGTATGAAAATAAGTGTATTGAAAGATGAGTGCCTCGACAAACACTTGGGAGAATTGATCAAATTGATTAATGTGTTAAGCAATGGGATATAGACTGTGGGATCAGGAAGTTAAGTGTTTTGTGTGAACATTATAAAATCAGTGCGATAAATTGATTGTCTTTAGTACTTAAAACTGCAATAGTCATTCAGTTATATTGGAAGTGATAACTAACATGAATTCATATTCCAAAACTTGTATGCAATTTATAAATCTCCTAGGGGATGTTGAAATCATGTTGGAAATTTAAATTAACCCCTGTCATTATCGACAACTTTTCTTATCCTTTTCCACTCTGTATTCTAGCTTGGAGAAAACTATGTTTTCAAGCAGCTTTTAAATGACAATGAGAACAATGTGTGTATGCAGTGGGTCTTTCAGTAATTGCCTTTTAAAATTGATTTTTATGATTTTTGTGAGTAGCAGCGAATATACTCTGTAACAAAGAAGCTCATTCACGCTGCCTCACTGTAAGCACCTGCCTGGTTTCCTCAGGCTCTTCTCCTCTCTTTTCAGTGGGAATGAATAAGCAGGACCTGGCTCCCAGCTTCTGCAGCACCCTCCAGCAACCTTCAGCCAGTGCCTCCGCTTACTCTGGCTCCGTTTAACCGCCCAGTTTAGATCACTGACACGAGGCACTGGGGCTATTCCACAACAGGACTGTAGAGAGGAACTCCAAATCTTCCCCAAATGGCTGCTTATTAATTGCGTTTGAATACTTACATCTGTAATGAGCCTTCTGAAATGAATGGAAAGGCTGTCACTGCATTGAGGTGGCTGGAGTGGTTCAGACTGGATTGAGACAGACTGACGGTGATGGAGCCATGTGCCTTACTTGTAGCCAAATTCTGCTTGGGATTGCCGAAGTGAAATGTGGTGTAAGCTGGAATTCACTCCATCTGAACAAGGATGTGTTTATGCTCTTGCTGGTTGGGGTGGCCCGTTGGCAGCAGGACAGGCAGTAGATTGGAGGGCATCTTCACCTTTCTTAGGCTGGGATGGCAGTAGTACCCAGCGAATGGAGCATTTATTGGGCGTACAGAAAAAAATGTTCATCTCTAGCCTCGTTTAGGGTATGTTACCCAGTGTATTTGGTGGAAAGTGGTGACCATAATCACAGATGCATTGTGGTACCTATGCAAGAGTAAAGTCCTATGGGCTATCTCAGCTGTGCTGTTTCCTACCCTGAGTCTTCACCTGGGAGCTTTATTGAGCAGTGTTATTTTCTTCATTGTATTTTGTCAGTTCTCAGTATCTGGGTATGTGTATGCATATGTGTATGCAATTGTATTCAATTAGCTAGAATTCTTCCTTATTTTTGATTTTTCTGAAGGTATCTGTAATTAAGGTAATGGCCAGGTAGTGATGTTTATGTACCACTTGTTCTTGGTGGCTCAAATTGCATCAACTGTGTGATCTTTCATAACATAATAAAACTGATAACATTCGACTATCACGGTGCTATATAGTGAAAATCCTGTCTCCTTTCCAAACATTGCAACTGAAAACACATTTTCCAATATGCTCTGAAAACAAGCAAGTTTAGGCTTAGTTGGAGCTACTGGTAAATAAAACCGATTTCTGCATGTGGTTCATCCTCTTACATAAACTTATTCAAACGTGCGTGTCTGATTTTAGTTTTTTTTAATGTGATGATTATTCTGGACTGTGTGCATGTGTGTATAGATGTGGTAGGGTCTCACAGGATTTTTTGTGTTAAAAAAGTGAATAAAAATATGTATATGTATTTATGTATTATGTGCATGTATGTGCAAATGCATACATATTAAACACTCACACACACATAAAAATATAATCCAAAACTGATGCTTTTCTGTGTGTGTAGTGTTCTCCATTTCTAGTTTGTTAAATATATAGTGACTAGTTTTTGCATATATTTAATTTTTAATTAGAAATTTAGTAAATAATTTTGACATAACTCTTCACAGCACAGTTTTTCTCTTGATCAACTATTTCCTGTTTTCTTTCTCTGTCACAGGGTGAAAGAATGATGTGATGGAGGTGAATATGGGCCGCTGGTCAGGCTCACGGCCACCTCTGTCATGCCTTGCCCTTCTGATTGTCAAGTTCCTGGCGTCTGTTTGCCAGGTAGTTCACGGGACCACCCCGCTTGGCTTTCACTTTACACATTCCACTTACAATGCTACGGTGTATGAGAATTCTGCAGCCAGGACCTATGTCAACAGTCAAACGAGGATGGGCATTACCTTGGCTGACCTTTCATGGGATATCAAGTACAGGATAGTGTCTGGTGATGATGAGGGCTTTTTTAAAGCAGAGGAAGTCATCATTGCTGACTTTTGCTTCCTAAGAATAAGGACTAAAGGTGGGAATTCTGCTATATTGAACAGAGAAATCCAGGACAACTATTTATTGATGGTGAAAGGGTCTGTCAGAGGAGAGGACTTGGAAGCATGGACAAAAGTGAACATCCAGGTTTTGGATATGAATGACTTAAGACCTTTGTTTTCACCAACCACATACTCTGTCACGATAGCGGAAAGCACTCCTTTAAGGACTAGCATTGCACAGGTGACTGCAACAGATGCGGATATTGGGTCCAATGGTGAATTTTATTATTACTTCAAAAACAAAGTTGATCTCTTCTCAGTTCATCCTACAAGTGGTGTTATCTCCTTAAGTGGCCGGTTAAACTATGATGAGAAAAACAGATACGATCTTGAGATTTTGGCTGTGGACCGCGGGATGAAGCTTTATGGAAACAATGGCGTAAGCAGCACTGCCAAGCTTTATGTTCACATTGAACGTATAAATGAACATGCCCCCATGATAAACGTAGTAACCCATATTCCCTTCCCATCAGACAAGGAGCCTACCTATGCAGTTGTTAACATTGATGACCTAGATGAAGGAGCCAATGGAGAAATAGAATCTGTTTCTATTGTGGCCGGAGATCCTCTAGAACAGTTCTTTCTGACTAAAGAAGGTAAATGGATGAATGAGTACAAAATCAAAGAAAGAAAGCCTATTGATTGGGACAGCTTCCCGTATGGTTATAACCTGACTCTCCAAGCCAAGGACAAAGGATCTCCTCAGAAATTTTCTGCAGTCAAACTGGTCCACATTGCTAGTCCCAAGAAAGAAAGTATCCCCATGAAGTTTGAAAAGGAAGCATATGATGTTTCGGTCAGTGAATTTTCACCTCCTGGTGTGGTGGTTGCAGTGGTTAAGCTGATGCCCGAGCCACAGGGTGTGGAATATAGAATATCTCCAAGTGAGGAAGCTGAGTATTTTAAGATCAATCCCAACACAGGCCTTATTACTACTGCTCGTCCTTTGAAAATCATTGAGAAGGACCTCTATGAATTAGAAGTATATACAAACAAAGGTAGTGATTTAAAAGCACAGGTTACTGTCAGGTTAGAAGATGCCAACGATCACACTCCGGAGTTCCAGCAGCCCTCCTACAGCTCGTTTGTCAATGAAAGCATCCCTGTGGGGTCTAGCGTTCTGGCAGTTTCAGCAATTGATAAAGACAGGGGAGAAAATGGATACATTACATACAGCGTTGCCAGTCTCAACTCACTACCATTTACAATAAACCAGTTTACAGGTGTCATCAGCACATCTGAAGAACTGGATTTTGAGTCCTCACCAGAAAGCTACAGGTTCATCGTGAGAGCTTCTGACTGGGGTTCTCCCTACCGCCATGAAAGTGAGGTGAATGTCACCATATACATAGGCAACGTCAATGATAACAAACCCCTCTTTGAAAAAGTGGCGTGTCAGGGAGTGATTTCATCTGATTTTCCTGTTGGTGGTCACATCACTGCTGTTTCTGCAATAGACATAGACGAGTTAGAGCTTGTGAAGTACAAAATAATCTCTGGAAATGAACTTGGCATTTTCTATTTAAATCCTGACTCTGGTGTCCTGCAGCTTAAAAAATCTCTAATTAATTCTGGCATAAAGAACAGCAATTTTGGCCTTAAGATAACGGCAACCGATGGAGAGAACTTTGCTGATGCTATGTTTGTTAATATTTCAGTAGTTCATGGGAAAGTGTCTTCAAAGACGTTTAGCTGTAGAGAAACTAGAGTTGCTCAGAAGCTAGCAGAAAAATTACTCAAAAAGGCAAAAGCAAATGTGAAGCTGAATTTGGAAGACGGTTTTCTTGATTTTTATTCGGTGAACAGGCAGGCACCACATTTTGACAAATCCTTCCCTACTGATGTAAAGGTTTCAGAGGATCTGCCAGTTGGTGCCACCATCCTGAGGATAAAAGCCTATGATGCAGACTCAGGCTTCAATGGGAGAGTAGTTTATACAATTTCTGATGGTAATGTAGATAGTTGTTTCAACATTGACATGGAGACGGGGGTACTTAATGTTCTTATGCCCTTGGACCGTGAAAAAACAGAGCTCTATCTCCTTAATATTACAATTTATGATTTAGGTAATCCACAGAAATCTGCATGGAGACTGTTGACTGTCACTGTGGAGGATGCAAATGATAACATGCCTGTTTTTTTACAGGACAGTTACTCAGTTAATATTTTAGAAAGTACAAGTCTCGGTACAGAGATTATCCAGGTAGAAGCCAGAGATAAAGACCTAGGATCCAATGGTGAAGTGACTTACTCAGTATTGACAGACACCCAGCAATTTGCCATCAACAGTTCCACAGGAATGGTGTATGTGGCTGATCAACTAGACCGGGAATCAAAAGCAAACTATACACTGAAGATTGAGGCTAGGGACAAAGCAGAGAGTGGCCATCAGCAGTTTTCTGTTGTGCCTTTGAAGGTTTTTTTGGATGATGTCAATGATTGCTCTCCAGCCTTTATACCGTCCAGCTACAACGTGAAGGTCCTTGAGGACCTGCCAGTTGGCACTGTCATAGCTTGGTTGGAAACTCATGATCCAGATCTCGGCTTGGGAGGTCAAGTCCGTTACTCGCTGGTGAACGATTACAACGGGCGGTTTGAGATAGACAAAGCGAGCGGTGCCATCCGCTTGAACAAAGAGCTCGATTACGAGAAACAGCAGTTCTACAACCTGACTGTGCGCGCGAAGGACAAGGGGCGACCGGTTTCTCTCTCTTCTGTTTCTTTTGTGGAAGTCGAAGTGGTGGATGTCAACGAAAATCTCTATACCCCCTATTTTCCTGACTTTGCCGTCATTGGATCTGTAAAGGAAAACTCCCGCATTGGTACAAGTGTTTTGCAAGTTGTTGCTCGAGATGAGGATTCTGGAAGGGATGGAGAGATCCAGTATTCCATCAGGGATGGCAGTGGCCTGGGGAGATTCAGCATAGATGAAGAAACTGGTGAGTTTTGTTTCTAATTTCCTTTTCCCTTTGTAGAGGTTTTTGCAAAAGCAAAGCTTAGGCATAATTATTTTCTACCCCTAACAAGAAATTCAGTTCTTCTTAACAAGCAAGATAAAATTATAAATAAGGATTTTCCAGGCACAGCAATGACATGATTTAATTACCTGGTTACATTCATCACTCTCTGGGTGTGAAATAATACGCATTCCTTTTCAGCAGCTATGTGATGACTCCATTTAGAAAGCAGTGATAGTTACGGAATGACTCACTTCCAGTCACTGTATTATCTGTTGATCGTTGTAAATTACTCAGGTCACCTCCACAGAGTCACAACGCTCATGACCTTGAATACGGTGTTAAACCCAATGAAAGGAAATAAGGAGCATGAAACAAGAATTATTTCATCCTAAAACCTATTTGTGGTCTTGTTCTTATTGTTGGTGGGAGTAATTTTTCATGGGAGTTAGCAGTCTGGAATGATATGCTATTCTGTATAACACGCTTTCTTGTAGCATGGTGTTCATCAGTGTTGGCACGCTTGCGTAAAGGTAGAAATACAGGGAAAGGTGCTAACCGTAAACCAACTGTGCCAGCTTTCCCTCGGAGGTGGTATTATATGAACATCAATCTTACAAAACAGTATTAATAGAGTGAAGATTTTCAAGATGTTTAACTTCACTACTGCGCCACCCTATTGGAAAATGTGGAAAATGCTAAGTATAACAGGCTACCTAGTAAAACACTTAACGAACTGGTTGTTTAAATATCTGATAGCTGTTGGGAGTAATGATGCAGCTGTGGTACTAGAAGTAGTGAGGAAATTAGAAAATATTAGTCAACAGTTTCAGAAATTATATTAAATATGTTAGGTCTGTGGGTTTACTGTGATTTAAGCAGACTTTGTATGTCTTTTTCTAAAGCTTTTAATTGAGAATGTGGTATTAAAACATAAGATTAAAATGTATGTTTTGGCAAAATCAAACTGTTTTAATCAAATGTCAACTTTCTAAACTGAACATTATGAAAAACAGACGACATTACAAATGCTGTGGATCGCGTCTGAGCATAAGCAGTGAAAAATATTTTTCTTCTATTTGTGCTATAGTCTCTCTGCTGCAGCTGTGCACAGATGATACAATCAAAACCTTGTGTCCAGAAACATCAAACTTGCGTGTCAAAAGTCAAGAGGGAGCCTACTCTAATTTCCAGAAATGTTAAGAACTCGTATATTCTACAGTGCTAATAGCAGTTGAAGGCATTTGGACAACATTATTTAGGCAGTTGAACATGACTTTCAACTTTAAGCTCCTGCATTTGAAAATTTTTGCCCACCTGCTTATTCAGTAGCATCAGTTTCAGCTAAGAGGGCTCTTTATAAAGCAGCGGGAGACTGGTCCAAATGCCGCAGCGTTGGTCTGAAAATCTCAAGATTCAACGTTTATTGAACTGAAAGGAATTGTTAGGGAGAGTGAGTTAGTGCATGTCGCTCGTTAATAAATTAACCAGGGTTTTTACCCTGTGTCTAGACTAGTAGGGATGATAGCCTATAATAAGTTAGAGTACTTATTCAATAAAGCACAAATCAGGGTTTGACATGAGTGGGAATTGTACTCAATATTCCACATTAAACCTACTTAGGTTCTTTCCAGAATTGAAATCTAGTTTGGGGTGGGAACCCCACAAACCGCCACCAACTTTACAAGTTGAATATACTTGTCTTTCACTCTTCACAAGTATTTTCATGAAAATGAACCAACCCTGTTGCTTGTCCTGTTTCAGTAAACCGTTCCAGAAGGCATTTCATAATCCAGCAGATCAATATACTCTTTTGGATTCTTTTTCTATCTGTTTTCTTCAACTGTTTGGTACAACTTAAGCCTTCTTCAGACCGTCTTGGGGAACCCTTGGGTGCATAGCTTCAGCCAGGGCGATGTGGAGAGCAGAGCTTGGGGGTTCAGGAGTTACTCCGAGTCGTGCTGTTGTAACCCGAGTGCAGAATTTGACCTGCTGTGTCACATAGGACACAACATTAATGCTCTGCTATCGAACTGGTGGCAATTTAAATGCTGCTGAATGATGAATCAGCTTTCTAGCTGTAGAAAAGAGCTCAAGTCACATATCGAATTAATTTACAAAGAGATAGCTGTTTATTTACTTTCAGTGCAGTTAATTTGTCACTTTTAAACTGACCAACACTATTGGCTTATGCAGTGTCTCTCCTGAAATTTGTGAAGGTAAGCAGGAGCGCGAAGTACAACAAATCAATATTTTTGGCTGCTGCCTTAATGAAAAGAAGACTGCAGTATCCATTATAATCATTAGGATATAAACTGGGCCAAATTCATCCTGATATGTGAGCAGGCTGGGCTCCAAGCAAGTCTGTGCTTTCAGCAAAATTCTACTCAAGTGCATTATTTTTAATCTTCTGCAATATTCCATCTTGACGGTGTCACCCCATGTGCTGTGATGTGCCTGTGCTCCCCAAGGCACGTTGATACCAAGGAAGGGAAACGGTGCAGAGATACTGGATGAGGAGCTGGCCTTCATGGTGGATCCACACCGCACCATGGTGCACGTTGGCTCAGTGACTTTATTCTTGTTCCACTATAGATGCATACAGGTGCATACAGGTGCATCTAACTCCACCAAACTTGACCTGGCTTGTGGTGTGGGTGCCACAACAGACTGTTCTCCATTCAGGTCTGAACAGTGGTTTATGGTCAGCGAGCTTGGGAGTCTCCTCCATACTGGCCAATATGGATCTCTCTGCATAGGGTATACGTGCAAATCCTGGCGCTGTTGCAGTTTGGTAAGAGATGTGCCGTGGGGGTGAGCCTGGGATTTCCTTCCCACAGTGCTGCTCTTTGCCTTGTGTCGTAGAGAATCAGTTTTGAGGATTATTGTTGTGTTAAGCTTTCGCTGTTAAATACTGTAGTTCATGTGTGGTCGTAACCAGAAGCATAGCGAGCGTTTGCCAGCTAGAAGTAGTTGCTGAAGTGAAATTTTACATGTATTTGGTCCCACAGCCTTGTGAATCACTTCCAAATTTGTTTCAGTGGATTTACTTTCCTTTTCCAGGAGGCAGAGCCAGTACAAGTTTGTGAATCAATACAAACTCTCCTGAAGGAGAAGGCAGCAGTTCCTGACCTCCTCCAACTTTATCCCTCGTTTCCCACTAGTGCCTCAGCCAACAGACTAAACTTCTCCTGAGACTGCAAGTCAACTCATGGTTCATAGCTAAAAAAAATAGTTTAAGACTTTTCTAGAGGTTAAAAAAAAGGGAACTTTTTATTTTTTTTAAATAGAGGATTCTCATTTGTTGCTTCAAGCCTCAGTGGAGATTGAGTTTGTCAGCAGCCTAGGTGTAAAGTTCAAACTCATTGCTTTTCTATCTTCATTGGCCTAATTATTGACTGTTGGTATAAATGTCGCAAGCTTGCTATTTAAGATCTCTGCACTGAGGGACACATAATGTGATCCTGCCATTTATGGATTCTCTTTTTTTCTTCTGTCTCCTGTTCAGAATCTCTTCTTTCCTTTTTATTTTTGCGTCCCTCTCATTCTCTTAGACTCTTGAGTTGTAATCTATATGATGAAATAAGGTCATCTACAGTCAGAACTCGTCACTGCAAGTTTTCCTTATAGTGAACAGAGAGAAATGGACGATTGAGAAACATAATTCATTTTACCCTAAAGTATAAACATGAAATAAGTTGGATGGTCTATCTAATCATGGTCTACAAATGTGCATTTTTCTCTGAATTATGAAAGGTCTTTGTATGACTAGCTCAGAGTAGAGGTCTACACTAAACACCTTGCTCTGGTCAGCTGTAACCCATCCCTGTTAACTGTAAACCAAGTATAAACAGGAATACATGCTGTCCTGTTCACATGCTAGATAATATGTGTAGACTCCTCTCTACCAGTTTGATGTTTTTAGCCTAATTTCAGGGAATTGTCTTTCAATATGAAGCCTGCACATAAATGTACTTCTAAAAATAAGAACTAGAAGAAGTTTTTTAAGACTATAAGAGATGAGAGTTGTGTAGCTAGTATTTTACAATTTTTCATTTTCTGAGAATACAGTGCTGGACCAGTGTATCCCACCCTCTTTTCCATCCATGGAAAGTCATCAAGATCTGATGCTTTGACCTTCCTTGCAGAAGCAGGTGTTACCTTCTCCTTAGGCAACTCAGGGGCTATGGAGAAGCTCGAGCCATTTCTTTATCTCTAGTACCGCTTCCCGCCTGGTGTGTTTCTCCGAACTCCTCACCAGTTTGCTAATTGCAGTTCATTAGAAGAGAATTGTCTAAAAAACCCCCTCTGTATTTCCAGATTGTTGTAACACAAAATAAGCAGAGATCTATTAAAGATTTTTGTGGGATGACAGTGTTCTCTAAGTTTTCATCCTAGTGATAGCTCTAATAGATATAACTAATCTTCTGGAAATGGTCTCTGTCAGAGGTCCTCTACTGCCTTCATAAACCCCTGGATTTTCTCAGCCCTGGTACATACACCCTCATAGTGCTGATACCACAGCAAAATGGTGTATTTTTTGCTGTCTCAGGAGCTGGTGGTGACTGCAGCAAATGCATATGGGTTTATGATACCACCTACCTTGGGTGACTAATAGCCATCTAGCAGTGCCTCTTTTCTAGCTGCTGTGGGGACTTGGACAACTAGCAAGACTTCCTGACTTCTCAGAAGGTTGAATTAGATGAAATCAGTCCTAGGCCTAAATGCTGACGTCTTTCTTCTCATTTTTTTAATGATTTGTGGTTCAGCTAAACAGCATTTTTGACTCAAGCTCCACGTTTTAGTCTGGCATGTGTTTCTACTCAGCGCACAGTTGATGTAACAGCCTGGCACTTGAAGAGTTTCTATATTTACCCCTACGCTACCCGTGGATGTACTAGTAATAGCAAATGAACGAAATGTGTTCTAGAGGAGCAGACAGACTAGACACGCTCACCATCTTCTGCTGCAGAGACTTGTGTAGGCTTGATCAGAGTTGGTTGTGGCAGTGCCCCAGCACGCAAGGAATGACTGACTCCACTGCATAGGTGGGAAAACTGAAGCAATAAGTCTTGTTCTGCTTCTCAGGAAAGCATTGAAGCATTTTCTTAAGTCTCATTGGAATTGAACATGGAGATAAAATAGTGGTATTAATGAAATGCTTAGGAGATCTTTAATATTCTTGCAAAGCCCATAAGCATGGACTTAAGCAATGCTTTCAAAACTTACTAACCTCATTTCCTAAGGTTATTCAGGAGTCTGAGTCTCCTGATTTTCACTGGGACTTTGAATTTAGGCATTTGCTGGCACTAATTTCCACCCCCGCAGAGGTCCCCTGTTAAGAACACAAGCTGGAGATGACCCTGTTAACTTGTTATCTTTAGGTGTTTTCAGCCCTGAAATTCAAATGAGTAAGCCAAGCCTGTCTTTCACGGTGCTGAAATCTTAAAGATACTATTAAATGCAGGTGGAGTGCAAATTACTACAGACTCCATGGATTTATTTATGGTGCCAAAGATAGCAGTCGGATCTGCTATTTTGATACCTTTTAAGGTACCATATAAGTGATAGAAATTCCTGACGAACTGTGACTAGAGTCTAAAAAGAAGCCAGTCGGTGTTGGAAAACCCTAATCATGTCTTTGTACGATTAATAATGGAAACTAGAAACACCAGATGATATAGTTTATAATAAACCAGACCTGCCTGCACTGCTATATCTGTCTGGCAGAAGGGAATAAATTTATTGCTTCAGACTCTTTGCATCTTGTCACTGTCTTCTAAAATAGTTTTCAGTTATTGTGTATGCAAGTTGAATGATACTTTCATTTATTACAATTTGAGTGGTCTGATAAATATTTATGCAAGACCATTACTAGCATTTCCTTGAAACAAAATCAAGTAAAAATGAAAATGGTTTGTGATACGTGATTTTTTTTTCCCCCCTCACTTGTTTTATTTTATGAAAGCATGTAGGAGCTAGTGGGTAAATCTGGGCAGACTCACTTGTAGAACTGAATTCATTGTAGAGTTTTGAGGCATTAGTATTACATACGTTCTTTATTTTCCTGGTGAGTCTAGGCAAATTTCATTGCCTAGAGCCAGTATTTTGGAGCCACTTGATTATCCTAGGCTTCTAAAACCAGTTTTCAAAGAACTGTCAGGCCGTGGAACAAGGGAAGTGCCAGTGGGTGCTGCTGGGAGGTGGCTCAGGAAAGGGGGATGCTCCTGGGGGAGGCACTTGCAGCCACCACCCGGGACTGGAGATCGTCGGTCCCCAGCCCGGCCGCAATGGCTCTCCTGAGCAGCTTCTCCGGGAAAGAGCGTGTCAGACAGATCACAGAGCACAGTCCTGGCCAAAATCTGTCATCCTGTATCTGTGTCAGGCACGAATAAAGCATTCCTGGGAACAGCTATTTCTGAATCTGTAGCGCTGCGCTATCGTTGTTCTGTGAGTTATCTCTGGCAGCTTTTAATAGTGCTAGCTTTCCTTCATTTATGATTTCCAATTTTAGGAAAGTAATTGTTAACATTTTTCTTTTTCTTTAAAATTAGTTGTGGTGGAAAACCAAGGTTTTTTTATAAACTCTCTGTCTCTGTGTTTATAATTTCCCTGTCATTTATAGCTGTAAATTAGTAAAGGAATAAGGCTTGTCTTGATTTCACTGGAGTGAATTTGTTTAAGTTTTTATTTAATAATATGAACCCTAAAACAGTGCATCAGCTTTTGAAAATATTTACTTTAAAGGGCCCTTAGTATCATTCTGACATACTTTGAAAGTTTCCTAAGTGAGGCCAGTCGTGCAGAATTGTTCCATTCAAGCTGTTCAGCTCTCCTGGCTTTATACCCCATAAAACAGCTCATGATGTATATTTTTTATAGCTAGCTGTAATTTGCACATTCTCCCTTCTTCAGAAAATGTGTAGAGAATCTCCTTTATTATTCAGGATGCTCCTGATGGTAGGACATTTCATTTCAATCTCCAAGTAATTTATTTACTATTAAAGAAATGTGCCAATTGTATTTCCTCCTAGCTGTCACCTTTATCACCCTTGAGATTTGTTTCCAAGAGTATTTAGTACTATGGTGTGTTGCGTTATTCTCTCCCTTAGCAGGTAAGCCCAGAAGTGACCCCCATGTTATCCTGTGCATCACAGTCCGTTAAATTATACACAGGCGCTTCTGCAAAAAGCTTATGCCCAAAATGCCAGCGATGGGACCAAGCCCCGAGATAGTCAGATTAGACTGGAGGAAAATTGACTGAGCATCCGAGCGCCAGCTTTATCTGGGCATCATTTCGGACCATGATCTGCCTTCCCATGTGAGCAATTCGTGGTAGTTCAGAGGAAACTGCAGAAAAATCCATTTTAGCTCTTCCAAGGCACCAATGGAAGCCCAGGGATGTTGAGAAGCGATGTTGTTAATGCAAAACTGCAAGCTTATGAGCACGCGGAGGGCAATACGGGCAATCCTGTCCTCCTGGGACCTACAGAGGACGATGGTTCAACAGTGTCTGAGATCACGTGGAGCCACTTTGGTGTACTGCCTAATCCTTTCCTGAAACAAATCCAAGAGAGAGGAATCTCCAGTGGCCAATAAAATCGAGGACACATCCTGCTGCTTAACCCTCGCAGCAGGTTGTGGGGCTTTTTAGGGAGCAATGGAAGTGGACAGAGTTAATCAGGAATTTGTGGGGCTGATTTGGAGCAGAGACACGTGGTAACACTGGACTGATCAAAAATATAAGTCCACGTATCTCTTCCCCTGCTTCAGTACATAGGCAGGCTGCAGGAAGCTGGATTAAAGGGTGCTTTTTATGAAGCCGTTAGCAGTTCAAGGGCTATGAGTATTGGCGAATCAAGCACTTGCTTGGAAAGCTCTTCCAATCTTTTATTGCTCTCATTGCTAAAAAAATGTGTCATATTTTAAGGCTGTTTGGCTAATTTCAGTGTTCAAGTCTTGGAACTTGTTAGGTCTTTGCCAGCAAGGAAAAAATAAAATAAAATTTAAAAATCCTTCCACTGTCAGATATCTCTCTATTCATATGTACGTGTTTACCTGATGTTTAGAGATGAGCTTCTCTAGTTTATGGAACAGATTCTTTTAATCTGTAGTCTGCTGTTTAATGTAAACATCTTTATTACATTTTATACACTTATGGTGTCTTATTAGCATTGAAGTGTTGCCAATAAGAAATAACTGAGAGAAAGCCAAACTGAGTGTATGTGGGGAGGGAGTTTTCATTGCAGTTGGTTTGCATTAGGTGTTCGCACTGATACATTTTTGTGTTTCTCAGAGTTAAGTTTTCCACTGGCATCAACCTGATTGTTTTGTCTGTGCCAAACAAAAAAGTTGTAAATGCATTCTGTTGTGGTTAGGAGTTTGTCACATCTTTTTTTTTTTTCTGGGAATGTTTTGAGGACATCTCTGCAGGCTCTGTGCCTCCAGTGTTTTGCAGATCGTGGGGTAATGTCGTGGTGTGGGAAGCTGCATGGTCTCTCACTGCTGGCTGGTCCTTGGGCTGCCCTCCCTGGCATTGTAATCAGGTGACATGAGGCTTAAGTTGGACAGGTAACATGGGGCAGCGTTCATCTCATATGGCTTTGCTCCTCTGGTTAAATGGCTCACGTAGGTTGAACACAGAATCATAGAATCATAGAATCATTTAGGTTGGAAAAGACCTTTAAGATCATCAAGTCCAACCACTAACCTAACACTGCCAAGTCCACCACTAAATCATGTCCTTAAGTGCCACACCTACACATCTTTTAAATATCTCCAGGGATGGTGACTCAACCACTTCCCTGGGCAGCCTGTTCCAGTGCTTGATAACCCTTTCGGTGAAGACATTTTTCCTAATATCCAATCTAAACCTCCCCTGGCACAACCTGAGACCCTTTCCTCTTGTCCTATCACTTGTTACTTGGGAGAAGAGACCAACCCCCACCTGGCTACAACCTCCTTTCAGGTAGTTGTAGAGAGCGATAAGGTCTCCCCTCAGCCTCCTTTTCTCCAGACCAAACAACCCCAGTTCCCTCAGCCACTCCTCATCAGGCTTGTGCTCTAGACCCTTCACCAGCTTCGTTGCTCTTCTTTGGACATGCTCCAGCACCTCAATGTCTTTCTTGCACCGAGGGGACATGAACATGATGCTCAGCTAAGGTGACGTGAGTCCTACCCCAGGTGGTGAAAGGTGGTTGGGTGAGTCTCGCCCGTGGTACCTGCCCTCTGCTCGGGAAGTCCTGCTGCTGTGTACCGTGGGAGCGGGAAGTGTGTGAAGAGGTAGGACTGTACTTGGCTTCCCCCATGCTGTCTGCATCAGAGGAATGGGAAAGAAAATGGGGAGTGTGGGTCTGCGGAGAGCCGTGGCACCTTCCAGTGTATCCCCTGTCTGAATGATTGGGGACATCAGGACATGCCTGGGAGCCCCTCCATTTAAACACACATGGCTTTTTGCTCATGGATGTCTGGAAAATAGCAACCAAACAGTATCTTTATAGCTAGTACACCTCAACTTTGCAGCTGTTCCCCAGGGGTGACAGTCTGGTTACGACAAACCCCCCCTTTCACAAGAGAGGCAGCCTGAAGCTTCTGCTCTCAGGAAATGCTTTTCGGTTAATTTGATGATATTTTCATCTTGGTCTTGGGCAAAATGTGCTCACTGTATGGGTAGAATGATAGTTTTCCGTGGTGATGGACTCGAGAGGTGTGCAGCTCTGGGGCTAAGGAGATGCAGAGGTTTGGGTCTGGCTCGAGCTAGGTGGCTGCTTTTGCCATTGAATATCATTTTGTAGTTATAAACCTGAGCTCGTGGCCATTAGCACTGATGAATAATCATCCTAGCAACTATAAGGAATGAAATTAAACTTTCCGGCTTTAATTTATGTCAGGACTAATTATGAAGAAGTGTTTACATTGGCCTGAGAGTAATCTGATTGTATGTGGTTTCAATAGCTCTCTGCTTCCACAGTGTGATGGCTAGATCTGCCCATCTTTCACAACTGAAGCCTTTGGTTTTTCAGTTTTATTAAAATTTGCATAGCAAATTCATTTCTGATTTTAGATCATTGCAGCCCGTAATGACTTATATGCATAATTATTTGGGGATTTTTTCCTCTTCATTTAAAAGTTTTACTAAGAATTCATGTTCTGGAAATGTAACTTTACACGTAGGTCATTAAAAATAGTTTTTCTTCTCACCAGTGGTTCAGTTCATAAGGTAAAGATTTTGCAGAAAGGAAAAAACAAACCCTAACTGTGAATCAGTTAAATTTCTTATAACTTTTTTCCCCAAAAGCTTTCTTTTTATGAGAGAATAACCATGGGATTTAATTAAATTTGCCAGAATACTTCACAGTCCCAAAACACCTTTCATCTAAAGTACACAAATTATTTTTCACGTTTTAATGAAGGAAACTCTTTGATGTACAATATTTATGTAGTTTCTCATTTTACTGAAAGGGTGTGAGAGGTGTAGATAAGTTAATAGTTTGATTCTTTCTCTTTTGGCAGGGGGGCAGGAAATGACAATGTAGAAATTTATTAAAAAGAGTGGGAAGTTCAGGTATCAGCATCTCTGTTATGAACCTGTACTTGGCCATAGCAGACAGTGGCAGATGGGATGGACTTTTCTAACTCCTACTATGTCTTTCCATACGAGGCCACCCTTCTTATGCTATACAGGATCTTGGAGCTGGTTTTAAAAGGACTGGATTTTATTGTTTCTTGTTGAGATGGTCTGTAAGGATGAACTGGTTGGCACTGCACCACTCCTATGGGCTGTATTAGGTGGGGTTTATTACCTCGCCTTAATTATTAAGCAGTAACTCTTAGGTGATGGCAGATCGCAGTCCAAGCCATCGTCAGGAATTAACGCAACTTCCTCTGGGTTTATACCCTTCTGTTTTGCTGTGGGGGAACGAGTGCTGGGTAGTGGCAAATACCAGCACCGCGACCCGATGCAGGGAGTGCCAGATCTCATAGGCAGAGCTCTCGGGGGTGCTGGCAGCTGGAGGGGGATCGGAGCGAAACCTCAGCAGGACTTTGGGGCTGATTCTTCTGGGCGGCGCTGGGTGCTTTGAGCAGCTGTGGGGTCCTTCCCAGGGATGGGGCAGCCTCCCTCGCTTTAACCTTCCCAGCACCGCTCTTTGGAGACACCTGCCTGATCCTTCTCCTTAAGGAAATCCTGAATACTGCAAATTCAGCCCACGTGAGCTACTGCCATTAGAAGCCTCACAAACTTTTAATGTGTGATTTATCCTCCCACAGTACCAGGGATGGGGAAGTGCGTTCTGTGCTGTTGCTACTGACATGCCAAGCAAATTAATGGTGTGTCTTCATCTCCACAATGAGCAGTTAGACCAGCCATTTGTTAATGAGATCAGGTGTTTTTTGCGAGCATGTGGCTCCTTTGCATCCTAGTGTGGTTCTACCTTTAATGAGATATCTTCCTTTTAGGAACATGTAGTTCAGTGTGGGCAGCAAGCTGCTTCTGAGGTACGAAACGTCCTTCTGGAGAAAGACAAAATAACAAAAAAGAAAGACTGTGCCTACGGTGACATTTGGAGAGATGAGGACTGTTTATGAGGAAGGAACAGGACTGGCATTTAGCTGTGCTGGCTAAAGGGTAAATGGCAAAATCTGTTTAATAAATGTGACCTAATGAATTTAGGACTGCCGACTCTAGAGTTTGGCCCCCCATCAATTTATTGTCAAAACCCATTGCTGCTTCCCTCTAAAGATGGAAGGTAATACCTAAATTATATCTGAATTGTCCGAACTATCAAGATTGAATTTGTTGATGGTTTGCAATGCAAAGTGCTGTACTCCAGTATTGTTAGGAGCACAGAAGGGTTCGTGTTAGATTTGTGGAAACACACCAATGCTTGAAACTTTTTGCATATGTTTCAGCTCTTTCATAGGGATTTCCTTTAATTGCTTAATCTTTCATAATGAACATTAATCTGTCACTGGCAAAGATAAAATCCAGCTAATTCTCAGAAAATCTGTTTCTCTTTCTCTGTACCCACAAATTAAACCTCCTCTGATACCAGTTGGAAGCTCTGTCTTGACATCGAATATAGTCAGAAATAACCATGAGGCCACAGGAAAGGAAGCTGTCCGTCATAATCCAGTCCACTTTGACAAGAGGGTTTGGGCTTCTGGAAAGTCCCTGGATGGGAACCTCTGGCAAAGGAGCCGTGATCCCCTTCCCCCAGTCTCTTAGGTCCAGGAGATACTGTCTTCCCAAGGATGGTTCCTGAAGGGCTGGTCTACGCAGGAAAAAAACCCAGTTTTTGCTGGATTAACTTGAATTGCCTGTGAAGAATCCCATCTTTGCAGTGAAACAAGGCTGTGATTCTCAGCTCCTGTTAACCTGTTCTGACTGCGATAAAGACATCCCATTTCTGGTCCTGACTGCTGCTTCCTACCACCTCCCTGCCGTGGCTCTGGCTTTTCGCATAGCCACTTGGTGAGCCAGGTCAAGAGGACAATCAGAGGAGAACTCATCTGTTTTGGAGAAAAGAAGTGAGAGGATCTATTCCCTGATTGAATTTATGGGCCCTGCAAGCACTAGGCATTTTGGTGGAGGTAGAGAAGGGAGATCAGGTATAAAGTTAAGGGTTGGATTGCCCTTTTGATGTTTATGTGATCTTATGCTGGAGTAATATGACTGTGATCTCATGGGTCTGAGAGCATCCACGCAAGGAGTTGCACTGGTATAGCTCACATTATTAAAATTCATACTAAGCCATAGATATTTACAATTTTTCCATATAGGAAATTTGTAACCCCCTGTTTTGTAGAGGTTGCTCGGCAGAGAGTCATCCTGATAAACCAGAAGTGATTTTAGCAGAATGGAGGAATGGCTTGGAAATAACACGTGGCGAAAGCTGCTGCTTTGTCCAGGTTTTGGTGTGGAAGCAGCAGCTGTGATGGAGCGAGCAGGATGTGCGCTAACACGAGGATTCGGTGTGTTAGCTGATTAGGATGCTTATTTGCTACGTGGTGTTTATGGTGTGGGCCCCTGAGCCTCGAGCTGAAATCACAAGTCAGAGCAACTATCAGACGGTGAGAGCTGCTTACAGTATGGTACAAGGAGAGACAAAATCCCTCTGGCAGCGCGACTAACCTCTTCATGCCTCGCTTTACCCGTCTGTACAGTAAGTCTAATGATCATCACATTGTCAGAGGCATTTGCGTGCCAGTTGTGAGTCTCGCATGATTAATGGCTCTAAAATGCTGTGAATGATTTTGATAGCAACACGTATCAAAATGCATTGCAGTGGTTGTGTGTAATGCAGTCACTTGGTATGTGGAGTTGGAGGGCGTTAAAGGAGAAGTCCCTTCAGGACTCACTTCTTTCCCAGTCTAATCTCCAAGGAGAACTGTAGTATTGCAGTGACCTATTTAAGCTAGTACATTTATTCCATATAATTAACTATAGAAATGTTACATTGACTGCACTGGACATACCCATCAGCCGTGTGCTCAGGTTGCCCGATCATTCCTTTCAGCCTTCCGGAGGTGGGTGATGCTCCAAAACCTGGCTTACTGCAGTGCTGGGTGGAAACAAAACAGAAAATAAATTTCTGGATTAAGTGAGATGAATCCTTACTGTTGCTCCCTGTCTGCTGTAACCACCATGTCTCTGTTTGGCCTGGCCAAGGGACCGGCTGTAGCTCAGTGCTGCAGCTAGTCCTATGATGCATCGTTTTAAAGGGGTAAAAAATGCAGCTATGGTGTTTTTTCAGCCATTCTTGCCAGTTGTGGAGCTGATGGCCAGAAGTGGAAGGGGCTGTTGGATGTTCTCCTTGATAAAACATTCCTTGTAAGAAATAATGCGAGACCATTTTGGTGGACTCAGGAGTTTTTGGAGGACTTGTGTTCTTGCCTCTTGGGCGCTGTGAGAAAAAGGCGCTCAGGTGTTCCTGAGCCTGATAATACTTTCTGTGATACCATAAATAATTTATTGAGGGCATGGGGTGAGATGGGGCTCCACTGCTAACGAGAACCAGAAGTTTCATGCTGGATTATCCCCTGGATAGCAGGAGGACCTCCAGCCCTGTGTGGCCGAAGGCATGCCTGGCTGCGGGACAGCAGAGAGCAAAGCATGCCAGAAACATGCCGTTTCTGCATCCATGCCGTAGTTTGATGCACGCAACATAAGTGTAGCAAGGTGGGAAGGCTGTAGGCGAGGGTGAAGCACATCAGGAGCTCAGTCATTGCTTCTCTCTTCATTTACCTAATAAACAGTTTTGGCAGCTACTAGCTAACCTGCCTGCTTAGCGTAATTGCCATGTCAGTAAGGAGCCCTGCCATGGTGTCCTTGTTTTAAATCCGGTACGAGGCTCACCACAGAGGTGACAGGAATCGCTCTGAGCAAGTAATTCCCATTTTTGGGCTTGGGGCCAGGCGGTTCAAGGCAGCACGCAGATTAAAGCTGCCTGCAGCACGTGATGTTTTGGCTCAAAAATGTGCTGAAGGAATGCGTCTAGCATGGCTTCACTGCCTTGCCAAAACGTTTGCTGTGTTGTGTGGCATAAAAGACGATAGTAGTTCTTTTAGGGAAGGATGCTCCGCTGTCTTTTCCTCCCAGTTTTTTCCACCCATTTTTCCACTTTGTTTCTACCTTGCAGTCAGAGCTGCAGACTCTTTTCTTTCATGTGATGCTTGACTTCCTTTGGTTTTGTTGGATTTTTTGGTTTTATTTTGTTGTGCTTTTTTTTACTCCAGTGTGTGGAAGTGTCTTCCTTCCCATTAAAATCTAGATTTCAAGCTACTCCCCACCAAAACCTCTGTTTTCTCCATGTTGGAGTACTTTTAACTCCAGGACTTTTTTTTTTTTTTTTTTTTTTTTCCCTTCCAGTTCTTCACTAATCTGAAACTAAAGAACAGAGCTGGAAATCTTCTTAAAGATTTCAGGAATCTGTTGCTTACTGTGGTTGGGAATAATCTCATGTGCCAGTGTGACAGCCTGTCCTGGCTCTGTAGGGTTGGGGCTCGGTAGTGCAGAAAAGGAGTTTTTATTTAATGGAAGTGCCTAAGGACAAAGCAAATGCAACCTTGGCTGAGTTGCTTGATGTCACTGAAGTTAATTTATTTATTGAATTATGTGTTCTAAAGATGTGGAAGCTTTGGAATGAAAGATATTACAAAGACTTTAAAGAATTATTAAACTACATGGCAATAAAATGCCTTTCCCTGTCCCTAATCATTCATATATTTTTTTTTTTTTTGTGAAAATGGCTTTGTGTTTCTAATCAGCTGGCAAGGAAGTAGGTCTCTAGGTAGTGATACTGCTAATGGTGATAAGCAAAGGCAACACGGGGAGGGAGTGCATGCTGAAGGTAATGTTCCCTGGGCCTTGTCACCAGCCTCCGTTTTGACTTTTTCATTTGTGGTGGCGATGAGCGATGTTAGGAGTGTCTCCTGGGCAACATACTGCCTGTGTGGCGTGATTTATGGACCTCTGTTTTAGAGAAGCCACAATATTCTGCTTCATTCTGAAGAGAGCTTTAAAAACATACAAAAGTTGGGAAAATATTATCTGTCTTTTAAAAACAAGATTCATGAGCAGATGTATATATCTATTCTGTCACCATACAGATGGGCAGAAAATGTTTAGTTGTCATGGCAGCGAAATGTACAGTATCACAGATGAAAAATAAATAAATAAAAAAAAAAGTACTGTCTTGCCAGTTGTTATGCCACGGCAGCAGTTGCTGAATTTGGGTTTTATCGTCCTGAACCTTCAACTCAAAATCCTCCAGACCACGTTTCTCAGCAGCAGCAATATCTTTGTCCTGGTTAGAGCTCTTCACCCTGGGAAGCATTGGCATTTTCATCTCTACTTATTCATTTGGATATAGTTTGTCTCTTGAATGGGAACTGGGCAGTAAGCAGTCGATGGATATCTCTGTTCTCATGAAGGAACTCCTATATGAATTAACATTTCTGGTTTGGTGTTAATTGAGATTTCCATATTGCTGGGCGTGATGCATTACACCCTCGATGTTAGGGTAGAATACGATCTATTTAGGCTGTAATCAAGATTCCTGTATATCTCTATATAAATGAGCAGACCTATCTACATGTTTAGACCAAACAAAGACACGTAATGTCCTTTATATTATACTACATCCTTTTTGCTAGATAATATTGACAAAATTTTTTAAATCTCAGATTTTGCTGTCTTGATTTTTATTTTCCCCACTGCAGATATTTGGAAACAAAACTATAAAACATCTTTGTGGCTGTTAATTTCCCTTTCTGCTCTCCTAGGCACGACAAGGCAGAGCGGCTGTAGATTACTACACCGCATGGCCATGTTTTAACTCTCCCTTCAATTGCTTAATTAAATTTACAAAGAAATAGTGTACCGTATTTGTATTATTCATCAGGATATTCTGCTCTGAAAAAACAGTCTGTGAAAGTGAAATGAGTCAATTCCGAGGACTGTGTTGTGGAAGTGGTTGGGAAACCGCAGGGTCCCTTGCCTGCCAGCATGGCGTCGTGTGGGGACGACCTTGGCAATGATGGACCTTGAGGGTGGGTTTGGTCCCTCCATAACGTCTGAAATGGGCGTACAAACACCCGGGGCACAAGGTATACACTAATATCAGCAGGAATTACGATATTTGCTGATGGGCACATGAAGGGATATTAAGTAATTACCTATAGTAAACTCAGAGCCATCCTCAAAATTGCTTCTACTGCCCTGTCTTGTTGGATGGTTTTAAACTGATTTTTAAATTGTTTTCCAATAAAGAGAAGTGAGAGTTTTATCTTCCACCTGACTTTACTTCTAGGAGCTGTTACCAGTTATCTGCTCTGTGGGTTTTGTGTGATACTGTGAATGTTTAGGGTGCATCCTCTTGGTTACCGCAAATGAGGTGTAGCCATTTCCATTTAAATGACCTTTTTTTTTTTTCTTTTTCCTTAGCTGCTTGAAGCAGTGTTTCATTTTTGGAATAAATAGAGTGCCAAACTCTCTGAAGGTCAAAACTGTTTACAGAGCTCTTCCCTGCTTGGCTTTTGTTTTCTCAAAAAAAGAAAAAATTAAACTGGGATTTCTGGGATTTTAGGATTAGTTAATGTATTTACCCAGCCTTTAAAAGGTAATTTTCATGGGATAGAGAGATCTTGTTTACAATGTGTATAAAAAGATTA
Source organism: Grus americana (assembly GCF_028858705.1). Taxonomy (NCBI): domain Eukaryota; kingdom Metazoa; phylum Chordata; class Aves; order Gruiformes; family Gruidae; genus Grus; species Grus americana. The sequence continues at coordinate 208,966,027 of NC_072852.1, read as the reverse complement.
AAAGGAATTAATTTAATTGTGTAAGACTATAAAGTAATCTCCTGCCTTCTGCTGTGAACCTATCATACCTTCAGCTGTGTTGCACTATTTCTACTTCTGCTTAATCTTCAATTAACTAGAAAGCTTTCTCCCATTTTTTAATTCTGTCTCTTATTCCCTTTGAAAGCCTTCTCTAGCGAATTCATATGTACCCTGGTACGTCCTCTCCACCTGTCTATCTGTCATGGGTTTTCTTATTGTCCCTGCCACCAGCGTGGGGCCCTGAGTCAGCAAAGTGCTTTTAACCCAATGAAGCCAGTGGGATTTAAATATCTGTCTGAGTGTTTTGGAATGGGATTAGCTTTACTGAACTCAGCCCTTTATGAAAACAATGTTTCATTCTCCTTCTACCGTTGCGTAGATGGAGAGCTGAGGCTCCGAGAGAAGATGCCACTGGGAAGGACGATGTGCTTGCAGTCAGCTTGCAGTCACCGAATACTGAGGAGCTTTCTGTCGCTATGGTTTAGACTTTTAAATTCCTCTGTAAATCCAAACATGTATTGCCAGAGTTCAAGCCCAGTGAACCAATGATTGGACTGGCCCGTCCTGCTGGGTCTGTCTGCTCCTCTTCACCAGCAGAACGAAGGAAGAGAGGTGACGGAGTATGGAGGAAGAAGCTAACGACCAGCCTTGCCTTGATGTAAATGCCAATGTTTTAATTTACATCACCTAACAAGAAAATTTCCTCACTGGGGGTGGTTTCTCTTTCCCATGTCATCTCCTCCTCCTTTCACAGCTGCTTGTTTGTTTCTTCTCTTTCCTTTGCATGATCCTTAAGTCTTTACTCCTTGTATACAGGGGGCCAGCACCGTGATGTCTACTGCCTTTAAGCACAAAACAAGACCAGTAAATCTTTGCATTGAATTGCTGACAGACAGTTGCATTGTCCTTTGCATCGATCTGTTTCTGTCTTCTCCTAATGACTGCAGGCCTTTCTGTCCGGGGGTGGCAGATGGAGTGGTAGCTCCCCCCAAAAGGGCCTTGCCCTGCATGGACCCAGAGTCTCCTCTTTCTTTTATTAACCTCAGTTTTATTGTGCTGCTGCTGTTCTTCAGAGTAGCCCATGCAACGAAGGAGCACAAGTGCCACTGAAAGTCAGATTTCCCAAATCTTTTTTTTTTTGGTAAGTTTGAAAATCCAACCTTGTTTCTATATGGGTAGTAAGGCCAAGAGCCACAAGACCGCCAATGTCCTCATGCTTTTCCACACGCCTAATTTTGTGTGTTTCTGGGTCAGAATTTGTGTTTGAACTTACTAGGGCTAGGTACTTCACTGAGCTTAGTCCTAATTTTGCCCAGCAGTAGCTGGCACGTGCTCTACCTCTTCCAGTGGAAGAGTCCCCCAGCAGAGCACGGCTCATTTTTCGCAGGTCTCTGCTGTGGCTCTTGCTCCTTTTGAAGTGCGGCAGACTTCAGAAGTACACCAGCTAGACAACTTTGACTGTAATTTTTCTCTCTGGGTGCATATTACTCGTGTGATCAGTGGGTCTGATCTTACGGGTGCGTGCTAGAGCTCGCTGCCTTCTTAAAAATGTGCATGCGGCATGGAAAGATTCATGGCCGTGAGCCCTCGCTAGTTCACAACCGGTAAATGAGCTAATGATGATACATCTTCCCCTCCCTGCTGCACTCAGAATTTTTATTACAAGGCCAGTGTCATTTGTTTTCATCTCTTGCAAATCCTCCCTACATCCTTCCCCATCCTAATCATTTCCCCTGAAAAACACCTACTGCAGTGACCTCCATTTGACTACAAAATTGAAGCACTAATCAGCAGGGCTGGTATCCCTGAGGTTTTTTAAGTGTCGTATAGCACAGACCCCTTTCTAGCTACATTAGCCCCCGAAAGGCAACACTTAGGTTTTTAAGGAGTACAGCAGGTATTTCCTTTTATGTGAACTTTTGTCTCAGCATCAACATCCCTTTGTAGAAGTAAATTTAAACAGACAATTTGAGTGTAACTGTTTGCAAAGTGCAAAGTTCACCATTAGTTTAACCCACCACCCTCCAGGCTAATAGAAATCGTGTAAGGTTAAACAGGTTAAAATGAAGCGCTTGCCAAGCTCAGGAGCAGCCTGCATGGTATTCTCCTTGTGGAAATTTTAATTACGGATCTTGGTGTCCTCCTGTTCTGTCTCTACAGTGAGCCCTGGCATGAGTGTCTGCGTTATGAATGGCACTTCCACATGCCGATGGCATGCAAAGCAGTCATAAATTCCTATTTAATGTCAAATGCTTGGATGTACATAGCTCCTGTTCCAAGTAGGAGCCAGGACGTGAAGATTGGAGCGCACGCCTCAGTGGAGAGAGGTTTTCTGAATTTTGGAAGGTGACTTGGACAGGTCATGCTCTTATCTAAAGAAATGGATTTCAGCTGAATTTTGAAAAGGACAAATGTGTGTCTGCATTATGTATTTATTACTTAATGTCAAGAATGGAATTATGAGTTCGACAGATCCGTGTAATAGACGTCCATAAGAGATTCTGGCAGCCTAAGCTGAATGAAAGAGCAGATTTGTGGACTAACATGTCTGTAAAGGAATTATGTTTTGACTTTCTGCAAGATTTGTTAAAATATATTTTTATTCTGTTTTGGTAGTGGTACATGACTAATACATTGGATAAGTGCATGCGTGGGTGTACAGAAGCCCGCTGAATGGCGTATTTTTTTAATAGAAATAATTCAGTTACTGACTTCTTTGAGTGCTTTATGAAGTCGTAAAAATCAGTGATCGGAATTACATCGACCTCGCAGGCCATTTTACGCTCTTCCTGACCCATCGCATTATGACCTTGGGCCCTCATTTCAGATGTCCCAAATGTGGGGACGTTTACCCTGCAAGATTTTTATTAGCTTAGGGGTGTGTGACTGTGTTTGGGCAGGGGGTAGAAATTCACGCTACTTTTTCTTATAACTATTTTCGGACGCTCAGTCAAAGCGCAGAGTTCTCCTGCCCTCCCCGTCACGGGAAGCCTTCTCCGTCTCCATCACAGGAAGCCTTCTTCTCCCTTCTCAGTGTCCATCTTGGGGTGACTTTGTGCCCAGATACCTGCCCCTCTTTCCCACAGCGCATGCTGGACCGATTCAGGGGGACTTCCTTTTCGCCACTCTGCCCCCCCTTCCCCAGCCTCATCATTACTTCGCTGACATCCAAGTGTCTGGCGTGGTGACAAATAAGCCCTTTCACGCGCCACTAGTTCAGAGAGCTGAAGCTGAATCCTGACATGTCCCTGGGCTCTCCCTAAGACCGTGTTTCTTGCTGCAGTTCATGCTTTTTTTTTTAAATAATTATATTTTTAGCACATTAGAGAGGCCCCCCTTCTTTCCCCCCCTTGTCTTCATACCCAATTAGTCATTCCCTAAGTAAATACCATGGTGCCTCCCAAATTACTTGCACCATGAGGGAATGCAGTTCTCTGTCTCCCAATCTGTTTTGTGCTGCATGGGAATGATGGATTTGTCTCACGGATAAATTTACTGGGAACATTTTTCATAACTGTTTAGCTTGGGGCACATTTATGGTTTGAATCAAATCTCACATTTTTGGAGGTTTCTCTTTTTTTGGAGGCTACCACTGTCTCGTTCCTTGAGGAGGGGCAGGGTGAAGTTTCTTAGTGTTTCTCCTGATGGTCCCTTTGGTCCATTGAGGGTACCATTCTCCCTGTTTGAGCTACCTATTTCTTATATTCCAGCAATGTGGTATAATTTGGTCACTTCTTGGTACCTTATGGTTGATTATGAGTTCCTATACTTGAAAAATGGCATATTTCAGCTTTTAATGTCCTTCATATGCCTCATAGTTTGCGCATATGTGCGTAACTCTCAGCATTGCTCTTTGGGCTTAGCTGGAAGGCAATGCTCACCATGAGATAAAGGTAATCAAATGATGGAAGTGTAGTCCCACTCTGAACTCCTAATTTAATGAAAAAAATCACCCGAACAATAAAGTATGTAATTATGCTGATTTTCATGACATTTGGGTCACAAATGGATTCTTCCTTGTGTACAGATGACATCAATTAATACCTGTTATAGCTTTCTGTTAAGTCACAGATTTGGCAATGCTTTTATATTAAGTGGGCATTAATTCTTGCTAAATTGTGAAGACAGTCTTTCTGTATTACTTCTTCCACACAAATATATGGAGAGATCCTTATTTGTCCTAATGCTAGAAGAAGGTTGCACCATGGAAATTTCCTTCTACTGGGAGCATATCTTCTTGGGGAATAACACTTTCAAGCTTTAAAAAAATGATTTTCAACTGATTTATTTTCCATTTACATGGAATCATAGATTTATATGGAATATTTATAAGATTCATGTCTATATTGTTGAAAGAAGACAGCTATGAAGAGTGTAGTTCTTCACTTATACCCCAAAAGTTTGGCAGAGCAGCAGAGATGCCAAGTTCCCTGAGCAAATCAGATCACCTCATCGTTAATGTCCGGAATGAATAGAGCAATGCTGCCTAGTTTCCATGCTAACGCAAATCTGTCTTCTCTGCTGAAAAGGTGTGGTAGGTGACTCACGTGAGTGCTGAAACTGGAGTGAGTTCACGGCCAAATACCGTCCGGGCCATTTCTTGGCAAATTCCTATTACAGAAAAATGAATCTTTGCGCCATACGGTAAGAGGTAAGAATTGCACGACTAAATCAAAAACCAAAGTCCGGCTCAGGCTGGGAGGAGAGTGAGGAACCATTTCTCGATGTCTTCTTGCTCTTAGATGAACATTTTCCCCCTTAAAATATCTTAAGCACTTTTAAAGAAATTACTATTTCTAGAGTATGCAATACATACAGAGTATGCAATAGTATAGTATGTATATATAAATTTTATATATGTATAAATATATGCAAATTACATAGTAATACTATTCCTCCTGTTCTTTATGAGATACTGCTTTTTTCCCCATCAGTGTCGTGTTTTGAACTTAACTCCTTCCTCCACTATGTTATTATTCTTTGATATTTCATTAATTCTGACTAAATTTTGTTGGCTGAATGTTAAGCATGGTTCTTATTTCTGCAGAAATGCTAATAAAAAATGGCATGGCATATTTGGGATTTTTATTGAATTTAATTAATAACAAAGTGAGTTAATCAGGTAACATTCACCTTGAACTTTTTACTTTAAAGGGAGATAATTTCTCATCTCTTGCATTTTTGTATTAGGCTGAAAATTTCAAAGTACATTCTTGCAGCTACATTTGAATATCTTTGTAGAGTCTAGTTAAATATTCTGTTTATAAGCACTGCTGCTTAGTGATCTAATGAGCACAATACCAGTCTCTTGCCACATTATATCTCTCTGATTCTTTACAGTCAGGAAATGCATCTGGATTCATTCAGCATGTAAAGCTGTTGTCAGTTGGTGTTATTGAATATGATAGGAAATAAAATAATTTTTTTAAAAAGACTTAAGTACTGCCAAATTATATTTTTTAAGCTCAAGTCCTTGTATTTTGTACTCTGAAGAAACCCTTCATTTTAGTGCATTCAGTAGGAAATCAGATCAGTGCTGTAAAATAATGACAGTATTTTATAGCTCTGTGCTAGTTTATATTGCAGGGTACTGCATATGCAGAAGAATTCACCTTTTTCCTTAATGGAGTAACTGAATGTGGATTTTATTGGAGTGTTGCCAGCTTCAGCCGATTTTCTGTATGAACTATTAGGACAAAAGAAACTCCTTAAAATAGGTATTCGGAACATGATGTTATGGACATAATTCATAAAGCTGCAGGAATGATTTCAAGAAGAAAGAGTAAGGCTGTATAAAATTACATTATAAATCTCAAGCCAGGGAGGGGAGAAGGGGGAGGAAGATGTCAGAAGCATAAAGAAATTACCCTGATCTTCAGGGAGAGAAATGTTAATCCAACACTGAGTATCTTTGAAAACTTCACCCTTTAGTATTCATATACTCATGACTGTGCCTGGAATATTGCACACTGAAAGTGCATGGAAGGAGTAGGATTAAGGTTGCAAAGTCAAAAAAATCAGAAGCTAGGGAAATGCGTGCATGAATCTAGTCTGTCCACTCTCTGTTTGCATTATCGGGCACTCTGTAATTATATGACCGTTATTATTAGTCGTAGTATTGTTGCATGATCTTGCTTATTCAAAGCACAGTTTCTTGGGGACTGATGATTAGTTTGCTTTTCCCTTGTCATTCATTTATTGTCACCCAATTCACTATTTTTTAACATTCTTCAGGATTTTCTCCGACAGGATAAATTCCATGATATTTAACTAGGATTCCTTTGATGGTCTTCACTCCTCACTGTGTCTTGCTTTCTTTTCATCATGACCCTAACTGGTTGTGGAAATTAGGGTTAGGATTCAGCCCCAGGTTGAGACTTGCAAGTGTAGACATGTGGGCTTGATGTCAGGGGTTTCTGAGTATGAATCTGCATTTGGTCAGCTGAAGGGCTAGCGGGGTCATTTCATATGCTCCAGCATCGCCTACCCGGTCTCCTGCTAGAACTGCAGAGTGTTGATCCATGCATAATTTCTGTCATATCTGTCAGTCCCTTGAGGATGTCTCAGATACGCTGGAGAACCTTAAATGGCACTAGATGCCACTGTGGAGGGAACTGATTTTTTAGATATTCATTGAGCATGAGGGGTGTGTAGGTGTTTGTCCTACATGGAGACACCTACATTTAGGAATCTGAATCTGGTCTTGAACTCCATCCTTGATGTTAATGTTATTAACACATTGCAGATGGGGAGCCGAGGCCTGAAGAACTGAAGGCAGAAAAATTTTAAGGGCTGATCTTTCAGAAAATACAGCAATTTGTATTTCCAAGCGTATCAGAACATTGCAGAAACTTTTAGATTGGGAGGTCCTCTAACCCATCCTCGTGCTCCAACCTGATCTTACCTCAGTGTTGGGTCCAGTTGCTCTAGGCCTTGTCTGAATTGGTTGAGAAAATGCCTCTGAGCAGCCTGTTCCAGTGCTTAACCACACTCATTCATGGCTGTGAGTTTTCACTTACGTCTAATAGGAGTTTCTTTTGCTGCAGCTCGTGACCGTTGCCTCTCTGTGCTCTGTCTTCTCTACAGCCTCTCTTTAGGTGGGGAAGACTGCAATGAGATTGTCCTCTGCCACCATTAAACTTTTATTTCCAATCTAAACAAACCCAATCCCCTTACCTTCTTCTCATACATTGTATGCTTGGGCCCCCTGATAGTCTTACTGGATAGACACCAGTTTGTCATTAGCTCCTGACACTGGAGAGTCTAAAACTGGGCCTATTATTCCAGATGTGGCCTCACTTCCTTTGACCTTGTGGTGGTGCAGCCCAGTGTGTGATTAGCCATCATCACTGCATGGACACACCGCTGGCCCATGCTCAGTTTGTTGCCCACCAGGACCGCCATTTTTTCTTCTGAGCTGTTCCCACCAGGCCCCAGCCCATACTGATGCATAGTGAATCTCAGTGCAATATTTGACATTGGTCTTTGTTGAAGTTTTGGGTGGTTCTTGTTCACTGTTTTCATGTTAGCCATTCTTCCATCTTATTGCAGTGCCTCTGAAGAGTAGTTCTCTCCACAATATCCATTACTTCTCCTAAACTGGTGTCGTTTTGGAACTTGCAGAGGGTGGTTTTTATCCCACCATCCAGGTTGTGTTTGGATAACAATGGTCTCAATCCTGACCTCTTAGGAGCACTGGTCATGATGAACCCATGGATGTATAATGAACCAGGGACACTTCGAATTACAGACCTCTATTATTTGAGCCCAGCAGTCCAGCCGGTTACTCATCCACCTTGTAGTCCACCCATCCAGTCCAGATCTCTTAAATTAGGCTACTGGTACTATGGGAAACCATGTTGCAAGCTTTGTTGAAGTAAAGCTTTGATTTGGACACAGTAAGTCCACCACGAGTACCGCAGCCTGTGAGTGTAGCTTTCTTCTGGTTGAAAGACAGCTCCATCCACCTTTTCTTTTTTTAGAGGACAGTGTGTGGCAGATGCCCAGCGTGGTGCCCCCACACTGATCCAGCAGTGCAGGCTCTCAGCTGGCAGCCAGACAACTACCTGGATCCCATTGGCACATCCCGTTGGCAGCTCACTAAGTGCTCCTGGGTGGGTGGGAAGCCCAACTTGAGCTTGCCCTTACCTCTCACAGCATTTTCATCTTGGCTAGCAACTTCTCACACTGCCTTTTGCTTCCTGAGCACATTTTGCTGACTTTGTGAGCGTGGGGCACTCTCTCTTCTGCCTTCTGTGGCCGGCTCCAGCCCAGGCAGTAGCAGCCTCAACCAAGCTCTGCAGTGACTTCGGTTGACTCCATACCTGCCCGTCACTTCTGACACCTTCCCTAGTGGAAATCCTGGAAATGCTATGGCCTATCATATAAAAGATACTTCTTTTTTTTTTTAACATTTAAAAATATTTTTCACTGATGCAATTATTGAAGATGCTATTAATTTAGGTTGAAATATAGGAAAAAATTGAGTTAAAGGCAAGTATGTGGTGTAGAAGGTTTATTCAAAAAATGGTAAGTGATAGGGCAAACTTTCAAACAAATGAAGAGAGGGACTTCTGAAATTAATTTCTAGCAATTTTAGTGTCAGTGCTATAGCTCAACTATTTTAGCCAACCTAATAAAACACGTGTTGATAAAATTACAAGTGTAAACTTAGTTTATGATATGAGAGGAACGCCAAGTTTGAGGACTTCCAGTTTTGCAAATTGGCTATTTCCCTAAGTTATGTGTAGAAATAAACTACATTTAATGGTTGCTGTGAAATGTAATGATTGCAAAGGGAAAGCAGACATGGTTGTAATAATGTTGAACTGAAAAGATGACTTGTGATGCCTGTAATAAGAGTTTCCATTGTTAATCAGCATATGTTAATCAGAAGAAGGATTCTTTTTTTTTAGAAGTTGCTTCGAAATAATTGTCATATTTACTGGAAAACTTTTTCACAGTTATATGAGGATAAGTGTCAGCACACTTGGTTTTTATCTCTCATAAGCTTCTGATACCTGGTATTAACATCTCTGCGTTGAGTACAGTCTTGGGGTGGGAGGGACCACAACTCTGCCCAGCTGTGAGAGCACGACCGCGTCAGGAAGAGGTTTATTGGCAGCCTAGTCTGGATTATGTATTTGATACACTTGCCGGCATAGTGTTTTGCCAGTCAGCTGGTGTAGCACGTGATTAACCTGACGTCAGTTGTCTAGAAATTGCATCTTGTGTCTAATCTAGTCACTTGAGCTTCCTCTGTAACGGGCCCGTCTGAAACGCTGCGGGTGATTTGCCCTCTGGAAACGGCTGTCTCTCTCCACTGGCTGCACAGCAAGTCTATCAGACCAGATTGGGCTAGACACCAAACTTTTAGACATATATGGGTAGTTGGAGTGAAATTGTACCCTTGAGTACAAACTCACTCCCAGAAGAAATGCAGAAAATGACACTGATTGTGTTGCTTAACATTTGCTTCTTTCATTAGGAAACTGGGCCCGGGAACATTTTGATTTGTGCTTTTAGGCTCTGTAGTCTGCAGTTTTAGTTAATCTTTGTTTATTCTTGCTGTGGCCGAGTCACATTGACGAAGTAAAGCACATTACGCCCATGGAGAAGAGCCCAGCTGGGCCCTGGGGTGGAGGCAGGGTGAGCAGTGTATCCCAAGGAGCTGATCTGTTGGCAAAATTGTGGGAGTAATCGGAATATCATCCAGAAATTTCTTAAACTTCTGGACATGTGTGGTAAGATTTAGGGATGATGCACATCTGTCAAAGTCAACCTTGACTTGTCAAGCCAAGAAGGACCTCTTTCTGCCACCAGCTCCATGTTTAGGTCCAGTGGACTTTCCCGTTCTACTCCTGGTTCTGCTGCCATCTGGTTTGAATGGACCTCACCTCTTCTTCATGTCATTTTCTTCCTGCCATGATTTTCAGTACATTATGGGCTCTTTGTTTTCTTGTTAGTTTTACTGCAGTTTTACATTTCTGAGGCTTTAGAAAAGACAGCTTTAGAATAGAGGAGCTTGATGATAACATCCAGGTAATTTTACTCTGTTTTTTGTATAAGAACTTCAGTAGTTTGGCTTTCTTTTATGTTTTTGTCTCCTTGGAGTAGACAACAGGAATCTTTTCTCTCTCCTTCTCTTTCACCCAGAATCATGTATGAATTTTGTGAGCTGGAAAGAGAAGCTTTTATTCCAGCAGATTTCAAGATAAGGGCTTGCATTTTTTACATAGTAGATTTCAGGTTAAGACCCTAATTTAAATACATTTGAAGCCAAAGTATGTTATTTCCTTTTAATTTGAAAGGAAGACGGATTTAAAAGCAAAGCTTGTAGAACGACTCAGATATGTTCTGTAAATTGTTTGTATAAATTATATGAGAATAAATAGCAGAGAGCTTTAACTCTTCCCTTCTAATTTTCCTTGGATTTGAACTTCTTTATTTAGAAATTAGAGAGTATCATTTGTGGCATTTACATTATACTGAAAATCAACTGCTCTCCTTTTTCATTTTTTTTCACACTGAGACGTTCCTGGGTTTCTGTATTTCTATGGTGTTGGACAGTCAGGACGGATGGACAATCAGAGAATCATTTATCCTGGAGTTTTCCCTGTTTTCTGTCTCTACCCTACATCTTTTACAGCTTGCCTTATTTTCTCCATCTGGTATTTATAGCAGTTTCAACACTTTTGAATTTCTTTTCCTCTTATGTTCCCTCAAAAATTAAAATTAAATAAAGAAGAACTCAAATGCTACAGCTCTCTGCTTTAGCAGTTTGAGGGAGGTGCCTGAGTTTATGGAAGATGTTTGCTTTTCACGTGCCGTGTAGTGGTCTTGTGCTGCAGGATTACTTTTGGCAGCAGTTTCCAAAGAGAACTTTGAAGAAATGTGTACGGGCTTATGGTGTTGTTTGTGGAAACAGACTTTTTCATTTATAGTCCTGGGCTGATAACATTGCCATCTGATATCAACTTGATAACTTTAAGGAAGTGATTTAAAGGTATCCTGTATTTTAAAAGGGATTTTTTTTAAGACTATGAAGATTTATCATTATTGATTTTAACAATTTTGGAAGGGATATTGGATCTTGTGCCTCAGAGTTTCATCCAACATTTTCTGAATCATCTTCTGTTGTGGCCTTATATTACTTTAATAATAACCTAAACATCAAATGATACAGAATTCTGGATGTAACCCCATTTGTCACTGCCATAACCCTTCTTGTGGTTCCTTGGTTCTGGGTTAGACCAATGTGTGACTCCTGCTATCCAGGTGCAGTCTTTCAAACGAGGAAATGATTCCATATATTTCTGTAGGGACTGGCTGATAATCCTTGAAGACCAGTAAGTGGGAGATATTTTTGGTCTAATCCTGTTTAGATAAAACATGGTGATTTTTCCGGTTTTGTATTTTATGTTTACTTGCTTTTGGATTTTTTTTTTTATGATTGAAGATTTAAGTACATAAAATTATGTGGCTGCTGAAAAATGATAATTCTTGCTTCAGAAAATAAAATCCAGAGGCTGTGCCCCATATTTCATTTAGCAGGACGTGTTGCCCGTGTTGGTAGGTGTCGGCGCCAAGGGTTTGGTGAGCTCCTCTTACTCCAAGCACAGCAGTTTGCACCGGCACTGCCTGTGTGTGACAGAAGTGCGGATGTGACTGGTAAAGTTTCGCCTTCCCCAGCAAATTATAGGCCATGTGAACAGAGAAACAACAGAAGCAATTTCACTAAAAATTAATAAAATCCGGTGGGTTTGGTTTGGATTACCCAATAAATTTCATTCTGTTTCTAAGAGAAACCAGCACTGTCCATTAAGGTAAACAATTTCACAGTCCATTTGGCATCATACAATGAAAGACTGAGTTCAGAGATTGCACAGGTACATCCTATTAGACAAGGGAGGGAGCTCTATTAGTTTTTATTGTTATTTTATCCATCCGCTGAGGTTTCTAGAAGTTGAAAGCCAAGCGACTAACAAGAATATTGGTTGCCTGCATTTAATTTTGCCCCAAATGTATAGTGGCTAGGAGCCACAAAGTGTGTTCTTGGTAGGGACTGGTTTCACCCAGGGGTATCTTTGATATATTGGAGGCTCTCACTTCTTTAATCAATCAAAAAAGCCAAACCTGAATATTTTCAGAAGCTCTGAATCCAGAAAATTTTGGGCAAGGTTAAATAAGTCAACTAATTCAATTCAGGGTTTTAATTTTTTATATTGTATGTAACATTACATTTTAAGCTAAACTTTTGCAATGAACTGAGAAACTGAATTTTTCATTCTGAAACTCTCAAAGTAGAAAATCCTTATTATTTTTAATTTTTTTAAACTTCAAAAGTCTGAATTTAATTACAGTTGTAGTAGAAAGGAAGAGAAGAGAAGAGAAGAGAAGAGAAGAAGAGAGGAAGAGAGGAAGGAAGGAAGGAAGGAAGGAAGGAAGGAAGGAAGGAAGGAAGGAAGGAAGGAAGGAAGGAAAACATTTTTGGAGTAAAACTCCAAACTATTTCTAGTTTCTCCACTGCATACAGCTTCCTATGAGTAAATGTCATATATTCTCTGGAGAGCAAATAGCTGCCATACTGAGAGGGGAGTCTTCGACTGTTTCACACTGTCATCTCTTAAGTTAGCAGCAACAGTATTCATAATGTTGTAAGTCAAAAAGTTGTGCTTTGGAGGCACACGTAGGGGGCCTCTTTGTTCAGGAATTATAATGGGAACTGAAATGATTACCTTACAGTAGACTTCCTAATCTTTAAACAGCTAATATAAGACGATTTCCATCCCTGCTGTTCAGGTTAAAATGTAAAATCCCTGTTCTTTTTATATACCTTTTAATCACAGCATTAGTCAAAGAGAAGGCTGAAGGTATTTATGGTTGTTAATAGAGAAAAATGAAATTTTTTTTTTCTTCCTTTTTCCAGTTGGGTGTGAATCATTTATTTGGAATGCCGTATTAGTCATAGTCAAAAATAAACTGTTTTATCCCACTCCCTTCTTCTCCCGTGTCTTCTGGGGAGCTGTTCTCCTGCTCCTTATTTCAGAAGACTCCAGGGTTTCGCGATAGACCCATGCTAGAGCTCTGCTTCCCAGTCTTCTGCAGTTCAGTCTTTAGCACCGTATCTGTCCTTCATATGGATGAAAAAGTGAATTTCCCAAATTTCCAATGCCTGCTGGTTTACAACTGGCTCAACAGGTACCAATGGATGCATCTCAACATCTCTCTGCTTGTTGGTTGCATCCCTGTGAAGTGCCTGGTTGAACCGTGCCAATGGTCACCCAACAGCAGGGATGGGCTGGGCTGCGCCTGGGCACCCATGTCTGGATCCTGCAGCCCTGCTCCTGGCTGCCCGAGGCAGATTTACTTACCTGACCTTTTAGCTACGGAAAGGTGATGTAAAGCAAGGGTGGTTGGAAGTGTTCCAGCGAGCTACGGGCTCGGATGGGACAATTTAGAGGCTTGCCAGCAAAGAAACTTAGAAAAAGGTACAAACATAGGAAAGTAAGAAAAAGAAACTGTAAACAAAGGAAGCCAGCAGCTTGTATTGATTGTGATGGGATTTGGCCTTGGCTGTAAGGCCGTTGGAGTCTTTTCTCAACTCTCAAGGTTTCTTTTTTTTATGGTACATTTTTTCAAATTAACATTTAATCATAACCAGGAGAAAGGAAGTAATCCTGTGGTACTTTGCACTATTGAAGGCTGTAATGGGGCCATCTCTGGGGAAAAAGTGCTGTATTTTACTTCCTGTTATATTTTCTACTGTTTAGTCTGGTTTAGTTCTAAAACACTTGCTTGTTGTGGACATTACAGCACTTTCCTTGAGAGGCATTCAGATAACAGTCTCGGGCCAGATGCAGAATGAAGTAATCTTTCTCAAATGGCTCAGGAATAACAAAAGTCATCTTCAGTTTCCGTGTTGCTGAATTGCTACACCTGGAGGCAGCTAATTTCACTCTGAACCTTTGGAACTGACATGGACAACGTGATTTTGCTTCCTCAGAGGATGTGAAACCTGGGGGTTTATTGTTGGTTTTGTGTTTGGTTTTTTCCCCCCTAGGAATTATTTTGTAGTCGTAGAATTTCAGTTTGCCTTGTTTAACATGAAGCACCATGTATAATGGGGTCAGAGAAAATTTGGCGTCTCAGAGCATGTGTTCTTTACTAGCAGAGAAATGCATGGAGCAGGATATATGTTATATTTATTCTTCACCTGGGAAGAATTTTTTCTTCCTCACCTTTTGTGCTGCTTATAAAGTACCAATCCCACAGTACTTGTCATTCCCTCAACTGCTCATATTTGACCCATACTGACTAGCAACCCCCCCCCAGAAACCACTGGTCTCCAGCACGGACTTAAGTGGGATATCAGACTGCCTGGGGGCATTCAGAAGATACTGGCCTGGCTTGGCTGCTTGGCATCTCCAAGCAACCTTGGAGGATTGATTGGCAGGATGCCTGTCCCGATAGCTACAAGGTCTGGTTTTATGAGTGACTTCAAACACCTCTCAAGAGACAGCAATGGGACTAGGATTCAGTACCATCTCTCCTTTTCAGGATGGTTGGAGACACGGTGTTGAATCCTAGTCCCATTGCTGTCTCTTGAGAGGTGTTTGAAGTCACTCATAAAACCAGACCTTGTAGCTATAGGGACAATAAAATTAGTAAAGGTTTCTGCTGTCTTTTTTTATCCAATTTTATGTAAAAGTAGGGCTTCTGTCAGGAATCCACCCAAGTGAAGCTTTTGAAGATGCTCTGTGGAAGGTCAGCCCTTTCTTCAGGGACATGCCAGGGCTGGGTGGGATTAATCTCACCTGACTTTAGCCATCTGGAAGCTAAATGCATAATATTAGATCGTAGGTAGTTGTCTGGGCTCTTGCCAAAACGAATAGAGAGAGGCCTCTGCAGAAGGCCTCACAACTGCAAGGTGGGGGGAGAATGGATTGAGAGCAGCCCCGAGGAGAAGGACTTGGGGGTATTGATTGATGAGAAGCTCAACATGAGCCGGCAGTGTGCGCTTGCAGCCCAGAAAGCCAACCGTGTCCTGGGCTGCATCAAAAGAGGTGTGACCAGCAGGTCGAGGGAGGGGATCCTGCCCCTCTACTCCACTCTTGTGAGACCCCACCTGGAGTACTGCGTCCAGCTCTGGGGGCCCCAGTACAGGAGAGACATGGAGCTGCTGGAGCGAGTCCAGAGGAGGGCCACGAAGCTGACTGGAGGGCTGGAGCACCTCTGCTATGAGGACAGGCTGAGAGAGTTGGGGTTGTTCAGCCTGGAGAAAAGAAGGCTCCAGGGAGATCTAATTGCAGCTTACCCAGTACCTGAAGGGGCCTACAGGAAAGCTGGTGAGGGACCGTTTATCAGGGAGTGTAGTGACAGGACAAGGGGTAATGGGTTTAAGCTGAAGGAGGGTGGATTTAGATAGATTGAAAGGAAGAAATTCTTCCCTGTGAGGGTGGTGAGGCACTGGAACAGGTTACCCAGAGAGGTTGTGGATGCCCCATCCCTGGAAGTGTTGAAGGCCAGGTTGGATGAGGCTTTGGGCAACTTGGTCTAGTGGAGGGTGTCCCTGCCCATGGCAGGGGGGTTGGAACTAGATGATCGTTGAGGTCCTTTCCAACCCAAACCATTCTATGAAGGCAGTGCCATCACTCCTAAGTCAGGTACCTGGGATGGATGGTTGAATGGTTTTGAGATGCAGTCGTAGGCAAAAAGCATCTTTCCCTTTGAAGAGAATTTCTCTTTGAACTTGTTCATCTAAACAGTCTAATCAGTAAGCAAGAAAGGTCACTTCTAGTTCATTTTCCTTCACAGCATGGGACATTAGGTAAATTTTGTGTTTATCGAATAAAGACAATCAATAGTAGAAGGAAATTATTTCCAGAAATGCAGTGAGGTTATTAGCTCTGTTGGAATGTTATTCTTTTCAAAGCAAACCCTGAAACAACCCTTAAAGGACCGTAGCAATGTGTGTCCTTTCGAGTTGAGATCAGCATCTGTCCCCCCCCCGACTCCTTCCAGGTGCTTGATCCAGCTGACTGTTCAGGTTTGCCCATACTGTTTGTTCCTGCAGTGAAATCCAGTCTATACATACTGCCTTAAAATGAACTAATGGACTTGGTTTTATACATAAGATCATTGATTTAATAAATAGATATTATTAAGCATATAAAGGTTGAAGGCAAGTTAGATAAAGAAGCCAGCTAATTAATCATGCAGACTGCATATTCGTCCCTGAGCTATATTTGGTTACTGCTTAGCAAGTAAAGGGTGAGCAGATCTGTGCTTGATTCCATTCAATGAACTCTCTGTTTTGGCAGGGGAGTGAAAGCAGGTTTGTATTTACTTTTAGGGACAAAAACATCGTTCTTTGACATGCGAGTTGTACTCCTTTACTGCTTACATCCCTGTTTGGAGTAATTTACACCCAACATGCAATTTACCCCACTGTTTAAGCGCCTGCAGGATTTGGCCCCGGCAGATTAACATGCATTTACAAATCCAGCTGGCTGTTTGGAAGCTCCCAAAGGAGTATTTGATTGCCAATTACACTGTTTCTCCTTTCTATCAAATTGCCAAGAAACAGTAACTCAATTGATTTAAAATTATTTCTATCCCACGCAGTCTCTAAGCCTTGCAAGCAGGTTATTATGCTCAGTTGCATGGTGGTGTTTTACCCCCTTGAATTGTGTTTTCGGGATTGCTCATCATGTGCCCAGTTGGACTCCATTTAATAACTTGCTTGTGCTACATTAGCTGTGTTTCCTATCAGATACTACTGCCTTCCTGTTAGAAAACTTCATCTCATAGTAAAAGCAAACACAACTTGTGTCTAGGTTTGGGCAAGTATATTTCAAAACAATGATATGCATTTATTATTTTGTTAAAATAAAAATAAAGTTGTTGCAGTCATAAAGGAGCCAAGTTGTCTGTTATTTGGTGGTTTTGCTTATCCTTTGCAAACAATTATGTTAAAAGAAGATTAATAAGGTGGTGAAGGCAAGCGCTCAGAGTTAAGTAGTGGTGGGATGAAGGCTGCCTGTGGTACTCTGCCTGTGGGTTTGAATTTAAAGGATCGCGCAATCATTTTTCCTGTGAGTTGCTTACCTTATTCGGTTCCCTCCCTGAGTGGTGCTTGGGTTTTGAATGACTGTTTAACTTTTTTCTCCTCCATATTCCAAGTATGGCCCTTATTTAATCAAAGTTTATAGAGCAGAGTTTGAATAGAGAATGATTAACCTCCCAAAAGGCATCTTTCTATAGATGATTTCAGATGTATGACTTGTCTGAACACGTACCATTAGAAAGCATTGGTTATGTGCTGGGCACAGCTGGCTCCAGCTGGAGCTGGTGAGGACCACCACATCTGGAGGCGCTAGGGTAGGCGGGAGGCGTGGTGTGTGAGGGTGGAAGCTGCCCATGAAGCCTTTGGTTCAGAGTATGTGTCTATGGCAGAAGAAGGGTTGGAATGCAGTTGCCCATGGAGCCTTCAACTGAGCTTCTGTTCTCCTAACCCCCTTTCCTCCTCCCTGCCTGCCTTCCAGCTTGTGCAGCAAGTGGCACAAGCATCCTTGTGAACAGCAAGCCCGTGCAGCTCTGTGGTCCTGACTTACCCAAGAGCAGCCTCATCGCCTGCAGGCAAGGAGATGGTGATCATGGGGGGAAGAGCTCAGGGTCAAAAGAAATTGGAAGCTAACTTCTGTTTTCCAGCACTTGACTTCGCAATAGGGATTGTGTTGTTTTGGCAGAGTTTTCAGCATGTGATTTCCTTGGTTTGGAAAGAGAAATATAAAAGAAATACCCTTGTGTGGCAGTGCTAAATGGCAAATCCATTTGGGAACAGACTGTCTGGCATGGGCCATAATTAGGCATGGATGCATCCTGCTTTTCCTTTGGACTTTGCAGTTGTTTTCCTTGAAATACTGAGATTCAGGAATTTTCTCACTGTAGGCTCTGACTGAGAGCTTATTAGGCACAGGCTTTTTCTGCCTATCCCTGGTACAAGTGGGTTTTTTTTACCCTCTCCTCCTCTAGCCCTCTCTGTCCTCTCTTCTGGCTCATCTGTCCAGCCTAGTGATCTGTACTTGGCACTATTTAGGCTTTTGTTCCAGTCCCATCCTCCTCAGCAGGGCGTTCATTGCTTTGCAGGGTCTGCCCTGCTGAACTCTATAACTGCAGTATTTTTCTTCCTTGGCTCGCAGTCACAGAACTCTTTTTCTCCAATGTCCAGAAAGCCACATTCTTGTTTTTGTGGGAATTCCAGCTTCCTCCTGTAGTTACAGTCCCCGAGTCCTCTTCCTGCTCCTCAGGTTTTCATTCTCTGGTTTTCCTCCTCAGCATCCTTGACACAACCTCTTCTCCCTAGTCTCTTTTTTTTCCACCTCATTCTCACTTGCAGGTTTGGGGTTTTTTTTCAAATTTTTGTATGTTTTTTGGAAAAGTTTCTTTTTCTTACCATCTTGGGAGACTGCTGAGAGCACCAGTGTGCACAGTGGATGAACAAGTAGCAAAGCCCGGTACAGCCAATAATGGCGATAGCATGAGATGTCCTATTTGATATGTGGTGGATCACACCTGGTTTGCAGGGATATCGCACAATTCAGTTCTGAGCGTTTAGGAAATGAGCAGCAAAAATTTGTGAGTGACAGTTTTTTGAAGGCTTATAATTTGGGAGAGAAAACTGCCAGCATTTTAACAGAGAATAAATCAAATACATCTCTGACGCGAAGGCTGCTCCCATGCCATTTCAAAGTCCATCTTCCAAAAGGCATGGCCCGTAGAAATTTCCAAACAGACCTGATTTATTATGAGTCATAACGAAATAGTTGTTCTGTCTTCAATAAATGTCGAAGGTATTCACCATGATGCAGACAGTCCGGCCTTGGAAATCTCAACCTAAGTGGCTACAGTTTGGACAAGTAGCAAGTAAGCCATCGAAAACAGTGTTTGTATAAGGCATTTTTGGGCAACCATAACACCAGGTCGTAGTACTGACCCCCAGCTCTAACAAGTGTGCGTTCGTGCATGTGCCTGCATAGCACCACTGGTTGCTTTCCATGTAGCATTTAATGCAGCTGGCAATGAACAAAACCTGTTCTTGCGTGTGACTGGTATGCATTAAGGTTAAAATATCAGCTTGGTTTTGGACTGTTGTTATGCTGGAATATAATAACCTCTGTGATAGTTAACATTTATTGAAGGAGTAGCCTAGAAAAGCAAGATATAGATGTCTGTGGTTGTGTCAGGTGAAGGCACCCTGTGATTGGGACAGGCTGCAGCCTGGTGTTGGTCTGCGCTCCCCATTACGGAGTGTTGCTCAGGCTCACTCTCACATCAATTTGCAGTGAAGAAGAGGACAATTTCAGTGACAGGCAGACTTCTTTATATAGGCAATTTGTAAAGCCTTTGGAAATAGTATTAAGTAAACAAGATGCTATTATACAGTTGACCAGCTAAGTTGAGCTTTAGCCAGTAATCCTGCTTAGTAAGCATATGATCAGAAGCAATACACTAGTCTAGACACTTTTTGTGATTTTTAACTTTGGTATGCGGTTACTCTGAAATAACAGGCTTTGAAAGGAAAATTGTCTGAAATGGCTAGTTCTTTACTGCAAGCATTAAGGACCTTCAAGGAGAGAAAACATTAAGCACTAAAGGGCTCTTCAATCTAGCAGAGAAAGGCATAGCATGAAGGGGTGTCTGAAAGCTGGGGCAAATTCGCATGGGAAGCGAGACGCGTTTTTATCAGAGTTGCAATCCATTGGAACAAATTATCATTGAAACTGCTGGATTTTTCTTTCTGCTCTCAAATTAAGGCTGGCTGTCATGCTGACTCTTGTTTTAGCCCAACAAAACTATGCTTCAGTGAAACACAAATTACTGAGATCTGTACGAGAGTGGCTGGGAAATGTATGTACCTATAATGTACAGATTCATTTACACAATTTCGTGGAGTTTTCTGAACTTAAATATTATGAACTTAATGGTAAATCACAGAATCATAAAATTGTTTTGGTTGGAAAAGACCTTTGAGATCATCAAGTCCAACCGTTAACCTAGCACTGCCAAGTCCAGCCACTAAACCATGTCCCTAAGCACCACACCTACACGTCTTTTAAATAGCTCCAAGGATGGCGATTCAACTACTTCCCTGGGCAGCCTGTTCCAATGATTAACAGCCCTTTTGCTAAAGATTTTTTTCCTAATATCCAATCTAAACCTCCCCTGGCACAACCTGAGACCCTTTCCTCTTGTCCTATCACTTGTTACTTGGGAGAAGAGACCAACACCCACCTGGCCGCAACCTCCTTTCAGGTAGTTGTAGAGAGCAATAAGGTCTCCCCTCAGCCTCCTTTTCTCCAGGCTAAACAACCTCAGTTCCCTCAGCCGCTCCTCATCAGACTTGTGCTCTAGACCCTTCACCAGCTTCATTGCTCTTCTCTGGACACACTCCAGCACCTCAATGTCTTTCTTGTAGTGAGGGGCCCAAAACTGAACACAGTACTCAAGGTACAGCCTCACCAATGCTGAGTACAGGGGGACGATCACTGCCCTGGTCCTGCTGGCCACACTATTGCTGATACAAGCCAGAATGCTGTTGGCCTTCTAGGCCGTGTGGGCACACTGCTGACTCGTATTCAGACAGCTGTCAACCACCACCCCCAGGTCTTTTTTCTCCAGGCAGCCTTCTAGCCACTCTTCCCCAAGCCTGTAGCGTTGCCTGGGGTTGTTGTGACCCAAGTGCAGGACTGGCACTGAGCCTTGTTGAACCTTATACAATTGGCCTCGGCCCATTGATCCAGCCTGTCCAGATCCCCTCGTATTGATGTAGAGACCCCCTTACTTTTGGTTTTGGTGGGTTTGACATTATCTTGTTGACCTGGAGCCTCACTGTGTCTGGGCACAGCTGGCATAAGAAGTGTGATGGAGTCAGAAAGAAGTAGCCACTCCTCTGTGATGCAGATGCCTCAGGCATCTCTCAGTGCCCTTATCTTGTACTCTGCCCAAAATCTCCTATATGTATCAGCTTTTGGCCTGAAGGGGCTTCTTCTGCTTCTTGATTAATTGGCTGTGAGATGTGGAAATCAACCTGAAAGGAAACCCGCATTAATCACAGCATTATGCAAACCATATATGGCAAAACGAGTAAGCAGCTGCTTTTGAAATCTTTGGGAGACTTTAAAGCATAGGGACAAGAGCCATACTTAAATACTTTTGCCAGCTAAATAAAGCATTATCGGTAAGCATGGAGTTCTAGCAGGCAAATGAAACGAAGCATCTGGATTCCCTTATCATATGCTCCCCCTCCCCTCCCCCAAAAAAAAGAGGGAAAAAAAAAAAGAGGTTTGTGCCTGAAGAATGAATAATCCTTGAATCTGTGTTGTGGTATAACCCCAGCTGGCAGCTCAGCCCCACACAGCCACTCACTCACTCCCCCCATGGCGGGATGGGGGAGAGAATCAGAAGAGTGAAAGTGAGAAAACTCGTGGGGTGAGATGAAGACAGTTTAATAGGTAAAGCAAAAGCTGTACATAGAAGCAAAGCAAGACAAGGAATTCATTCCCCACTTCCCATGGGCAGGCAGGTGTTCAGCCATCTCCAGGAAAGCAGGGCTCCATCACGCGTAACAGTTACTTGGAAGACAAACACCATCGCTCTGAATGTCCCCCCCGCCCCTTCCTTCTTCTTCCCCCAGCTTTATATTCTGAGCATGACATCATATGGTATGGAATATCCCTTTGGCCAGTTGGGGTCAGCTGTCCCAGCTGTGTCCCCTCCCAACTCCTTGTGCACCCCCAGCCTACTCGCTGGTGGGGTGGGGTGAGGAGCAGAAAAGGCCTTGGCTCTGTGTAAGCACTGCTCAGCAGTCACTAAAACATCCCTGTGTCATCAACACTGTTTTCAGCATAAATCCAAACCACAGCCCCATACCAGCTACTATGAAATAAATTAACTCTATTTCAGCTAAAACCAGCACATGTATGCTGAGCAAGGAGTCTTGTAGGGGGGACCAAGGAAGAAACTCTTGGGAGGTACCTGTAGGTTTAGGCAATATGAGGAAGCAGGCTTTTGGGATCATGTGCATACATTTGCCTGACTGCCAGTTTAAGCTTAGTCTAGATAGTCAAGATCTTATTGCCTCTGCCTCTAGGACAAGGGATAATGTCTTGAAGCTGAAGGAGGGTAGATTTATATTAGATATTAGGAAGAAGTTCTTCACTGTGAAAGTGGTGAGGCACTGGAACAGGTTGCCCAGAGAAGCTGTGGAGGCCCCATCCCTGGAAGTGTTGAAGGCCAGGTTGGATGGGGCTTTGGGCAATGTGGATTTAGTGGAGGGTGTCCCCGCCCATGGCAGGGGGGTTGGAACTAGATGATCTTTGAGGTCCTTTCCAACCGAAACCATTCCATGATTCCATGATTCTATGGTCTTTTAGGCGGCCCACAATGTAATGTGTCAGATTAACAGTTGGACTTGATGATCTTAAAGGGCTTTTCCAACCAAAATGATTTTATGATTAAAACATATGTTGAATGGCTGTTTCAGTTCAAGAGCTGTGCCCATTCTGTGCCCTACGTGAGGCAGCGCTGAGAAGGAAGTAGTAACATGCGTTGGTCTAATTGCACCCTGTGTCCAAAGGATTCCTGGCTACAGGAGGCTGCAGATGGCTTGGGCACACTGAGATCTGGCATTGCTGAGTGTTTGTGAGTTGGGCTTTGCAAGGGGCACAGCACTGCACAACATAGAAATTGTATGCAATTAAAATATGCTTCATTATTAATTATTTAAATGTAATTAAATTATGCTTAATCGACTGTGTAAGCTCACACCCACACCTAAACTCTGCTGTGGTTCTGCATAATGCACCTATACACCAGCCTTTCTGGAAAGTCAAATCTACTCATTAAGCAGGTGTTCCCTCACTCACTTCATTCTGGTTTTTCACTGTTTTGCCCAGGGGGAACCTGATTATTCACTTGTAATTAGAGGAAATCACGGCCTGTTGGGAGTGGGTTGGTGTGAGGGCACTTTTCACCTGCCTTGAAAGTTGTTTTTGTTGGTTTTTTTTCAATTCCACCAGTGAATTAAACTCTGGAAGAAGTATTCAGAAAGCGTATGCTTTACAGAGGGATGGGACTCTGTTCCAGGAGGGTTTGTTTTCTTTAGGGTTTCTCACTTCCCTTTCCTCTGACTCAAGCTGTTTTGTCACTTTTCTCCTTCCCACCCATCCCATTCCCTCATTGCTTCACCTTTTTTTATTTTTCATTATTTCTACATCCCAGCATCACATTCCTCCTTCACACTTTTGTCACTCATTACTCGCTTCCTCCTATTTCTCATTTTGTCCACTGCTGCCCTGGTTAACTCCCTCTTCACTCCTTTCTGGCTTTTTTACCCTCCCATATCTCCCGAGCATCACATAACGAGGAACAGATTGGATTCCTTACTGGGCTCATCGGCGAAGAGCACCATGTTGATGCCAGGTTGAGCTGATATGGTATGATACTACAGACAGGAATTGGAAATAAGTAAACGTGGTTATTGTGGCACATTGAGATTCTTGGCTTTGTCCCAAGGGATTTAAAAAAGAAAAGAAGAAAAGTGGAGGAGGAAGGGAAAACCAGCTGAATAGTCTGTAGCAGCTCACTTAGAGGGAAAAAATCATGCAGAGCATCCACTATATTTTTTGGAGCTGATTTTGTAAAGATTCAATCAATCATGCTACTTTATATGATTGGATTTACACAATAAAAAGTAATGTGCTTTATACTTCAGTTTGTTTGCACTTCCCCTTGTTTGAGATTCTCCCAGCATCACTGAGAGCAGATACTTTGAGGACTCCATAAACTGGTTGCAAGGCGGGTTTTGGCATCCTCTCTGGGTATCACACGTAGATGATATGTGATATTTTAGTTGGCGGCACGCTGTATATACATGGTGGGTTCAGTTTAGAGGAAGCCTAAGATCTGACAGTCCAGTAGAGATATAATATAAACAGTTATTTCTTATTGATGGAGAACTGATAACCTGCCAGGTACTTCTACGAATAAAGCAAGCTGGAGCGTGATCCGTACTTAGTGGCACTCTTTGGTATCTTGGCACCCATATACACTATTTATTCATGGTCTTTATTTGATTTTTTTTCATTTTTTCTTGGTTGTGATGAGTAAACAGACAATGCAGGAATAAACAACCCATACCAGATAGAGGTTTTTAGTTGTGCTACCTGGTATTTCTTGTTTTGCCTCAAAAATTCATGTTTTCTTCTAAAAACTGAGACCTGTTAAATAGACTATTAAGACTTCTGCATTAAAAAGAGATCTCTGGTTATTTTTCTTCTACCATGTCCTTCTTCGCACTAGGTAAGAGCTGGGGCACTGAAGGAATGTGAACCAAAATGAGAGAGACGTGACCCACAGTGCGATATTATGTACTGTCCACCTACATCTATCTGTGTGCTATATGTGTCCTACGTATACGTGACCAGATCCTCAGCTTGTGAAAGTCAGAGCAGCTTAAATGAAAACAGTATTGCACAAGAACAGGGGAGAACCTGGCCCTCACACATAGCATCTGAGTAACCCATTTTTGCCAGTTAGCTTTCAGTGTGCTCAGTGGATGGTTATTATAGCACCGTTTGAACTTACAAACATCATAGCTTTATTTTATGTTGATACCTTTTAGTTATTTTAAAGGAAGTGTTCCCTTTGCAAAGCTGGCCAGGGCATCGTGATGATATATTTATATTTCTCAAATACCAAAAGCCATTAGGCGACCTAACAAAAATGAGTGGAACCCTCCCCTCCTGCTTCTCCCTCCACCACAAAACCCTCAATCTGTATATTGGCTATAAGATGAAATTAGTCTGATCATTTAGCATACAAACACATACTGCACAAGGTGCAACTCCATAGCATCTTACCCATTCTACGTCCTTAGGTTTTCTGTAGTGAGACCAGTTTCCCTCCAATTTAAAACTACTTCTGAGAGGCAGTCCCCTCATGTTTGCATTAGGCATTACTGGTGGTGCTCTGATGTTTCACTGGATTGCCTGGCTCAGCTGCCTCCCTGCTTTCATAACTCTAGTCCTGGGCCTTAAGTGAGATGGCCAGAATTTGTCTTGCGTGGTTTGTTCCCTGCCCGCATGGAGCAGTGTGTGCATGCAGGGGAATGTTTTGCTTGGTAGCATTTTTGCTTTTTGTTTTTAAATATGCGTGCCTGCTCCATGCTTGTATTCCTGGGGGAATTAAAGTTGTGGTCTTGGACTGGCCCCCGAGGATGCCTCTACTGTAGCACTCGTTGATTTAACCCTTACGGTAGACACATCTCTTCTGCTGGAGGGGCAGAAGCAGGGCTGAAGAGAAACGTCTACATTAGTCTCCTCCTTTCACAGTCCTGCTTTATGAGGAGAGAGAGAGGACATGTTTTTCTCTCTCCCCTAAGGACAAGCCTGGGACGTGAGGCTACTATGAGGAGCAGGGTGCTGGGTGGGGCGATGGGTGAAGAAGACCCTGCCACCACCCCGCCACACAGAGCAGCATCTGGTCTGACGGAAATCAGGTGTTTGGCTGCTGTGAAATTGCCCGACGCCTTGCCCATCACTTGGGCCTCAGTTCTTCCCATGCTCTTGACTGCTTTGAGTCAAAGCCTTCAGACCCGCTGTGGCAGAAAGCCGTGTCCAGAGGATGGCTGGAGCCACCATCGGTGCCTTTTCTTGGGAGAGTCCTCAAGGATGTTTCTCTGTGCTAGGATTTTTGCTTTTTGTGATTTTTTTTTAATTATTTTCCCATTTCTTCAAGGAAGGTTTCTAGACTGTGCTATGTCATGAAACAGCAGAAGAGTGCTAGCAGCTGGGCAAGTGTGAGTTTTGTTTATTTGGGGGTTTTGTTGGTTTCTTTTGTTTTCCAGTGGGATCCTGTGAGAATTGTTTAAATACAACATTTTGGTTTATACTAATCCAGGCCTGTTTCTTTCCCATCCTTTAAGCAGGACTGGGTGAAAGGAACACTGGCAAATTCACAAAGATTTTCAATTAAAACAAGATAAAATAAGGACAGACCCCTAAATACTGTAAGGGCAGTATATACAGTTGACCACAGTGTTTGGGAACAGTGCGGGGTTACCTCCAGAAACAAGGAGCACATAATTTCCAGGGTGTATAATAAATAAGGGTGGTGGTGTTAGCATTTGGGGAAACACTCACCCATGGAAATTTTCATTGCAATAAATACAAAAATGGATAAAGCAAACTCATGCAGTAACTGCAGCATAATGTCATCTGTTATTTATTTCTGAAGTCTAAAGCAAATAAATATGATCTAATGGAGAAAATGGTTGCTTTGAAAGCCAAAAAAAAAAAAGATGGAGTGTGCCCCAGTTCATGGATCATGCCTTTTTTGTTTGTGGTAAAAATAGAAATAGCAAATATATTGGCCAATACTCAGACAATTTCAGACAAAGAGTACTGGGGGAAAAAAAGAAAAAAAAAATGGCTTAAAGCTGGGGAAAAAAGTGTTTGGAAATACTGTGGTATTTAGTGGGAGTTTTAGTCCAAGTAAGTGCCTTATGCTTCGTTCCAATCTACATTGTGGGCTTTGTGGTGAGACCACGTTCCTCTCCTACTCGATGGTTATACAAGGTGGTGAGCTGTGGGAGTGAGTGCTTGGCACAGCCTGGGGATATACGTGACACAAAAATAACTGTAATTCCCACAGATTCAGGCAGAGGTACCTATATTTTAATATTCTGAGGTTAGATCGCCAAGCTGTTCACTCCCTTTGAGGCAGTGTCCCACCGTATCTGCAAAGACTGATGTGGTAGGACCCAGTGCCAGTTGTCTCCTATAGGCATTTTTGTTACTGATAAGCTTATTAATGATGTTCCCCTACTTACGTCTGTTACTAATAGCTTTAAATTTTGTCAGAATGGAGTCAGCCCCAGGATGTCATACTAGTAAAGAAATGTATTACCCAACTCTTAAAACATTCTGGTCATTTTAGTGATCGCTGCTCACCTTTTGCATCCAGCCTTCACCATCCTTCAACTCTTTGGGCTGTATGTACATGTGTATTGGGTTTGCATGGCAAGGTTTTGGTAGTGGGGAGAGCTGCAGGGGGACAGCCTGCCTCACCATGGTCTTCTCCAGGGGCTGCAGGGGAATCTCTGCTCCAGTGCCTGGAGCACCTCCTGCCCCTCCTTCTTCACTGACCTTGGTGTCTGCAGAGTTGTTCCTCTCACATCTTCTCACTCCTCTTGCTGGCTGCAATTGCTCCTGGTGGTTTTTTCCCCTTCTGAACTCTGTTACCCCGGAAGCGGTACCACCATCACCATCGGCCTTGGCCAGTGGCGGGTCCGTCTTGGAGCCGGCTGGCATTGGTTCTGTCGGACATGGGGGAAGCTTCTAGCACCTTCTCACAGAAGCCACCCCTGTAGGCCCCCCTCTACCAAAACCTTGCGACACAAACCCAATGCACCACGACGGTGACTGGTGAGTGATCTCTCCCTGTCCTTATCTCAACCCAGGAGCCTTTCGTTATATTTTCTCTCCCCTGCCCACCTGAGGAGGGCAGTGACAGAGCAGCTTTGGGGGCACCTGGGGTCCAGCCTGGGTCAGCCCACCATAACATGCATGGATATGTTTGGATCAAGAGGATTTTTGGAAGTAAATCTCGTTGTCCCCACTTACTGGGCTTTGGCTCAGGTTGGGGAATGGTCTTGGAGGGCCCAAATCTGCTTCCTTTTTGGAAAACTAGACTGGGAGATATGCACCTGATGCACTCCGGCGGCGTGGGCATGCAGCCATCGCAACAGGCTGAAGCACATTACCCTGATGCACAGAGTATGGCTTTGGGCTCCTCAGAACCCTGTACTTTGCTCTACACTCCAATTGCATCATACTGTTGCTAGGATAGGCATAGGCTTATTCTGTCTGATAAAGTCACAGTTTAAGACCTGAAAGGACCATTATTCATCTTTCTGAATAATGGAAATAATATATTACTCAGTGATCCTTTAGCTTCATAATAGCACGCATAGCTTAGTTTTGGTCGAGGAAACAATGGACCAACTTACAGATTGATTTGATGGATTTTTTTTTAGTCTTACTGTAAATAAAATGCTCAATTCTACTCTACTTTGCTGGCATTTTCTTCTTTATTCACACAGTTGTGACACCTGCTTTTTTGGTACTTTTGGGTTTTTTTTTTCCTCCCTTTTCTGCATCTTCTTCCGTACTTCACCTTTTTGTTAGGTAAAGCAAAAGGTCCCTTGATACCACTCCATTATGAAACCACTACATCTGTAAAGATAGTTTCTACCAATCCGGGATTGAGGGACGTGTTTGATAACATAAAGTCTGCTGTTACTGTGTACTTACATTTCTATATGGCTTTGGACTTGGTGACACCGGATCTTTTGATTCAACTTGTGTAGCCATAACAGCACATACTAGATGGGTTAAAAACCAGTTTGATGACGTGTGTTAAAATGTCATTGTTGGGGGGGTATATGATTGAGGAGGTTGTTTCTCACTAGGTACTTCTGGGAACAGTTCTTGGGCTGATGCTGCTCAATATTTTTGGCAGCGGTATGAAATCTTCGCAGATTACATAAAGATAGGTGAGGGTGCTAAAAATGAGGAGGTTATTTGTCAGTGTTGGCAAAAAGAGCTAATTCAGTCATCTGATGCATAAAAGAAGAAGCTGAGAGGAGATTCTATCTCCAGATAGGCCACAACAAGAATATTTTGTCATATTCTCGTGCTGGCAATGTGGTACTGAGCAGACACCAGAGACTTCAGTCACTGCAAAAAGGTACAAAAGCAAAGATCTCAATGTATTTGCTTTTATCAAAGAGAAGGTTGCTTGATGTCTTCATCTCTATGTGCGGATATGCACAGAAGAGTTATTGAAGGCTGGCATCTTTGTGGTTCTGCTGGTGAAAGCATGACAAGATCCAGTGACTGAAGGTCGATGTGAGAAATCTACTTTGAAACAGGACTGCTACTTGCCGATAAAGTCGCTAAATATCAGAATGGTTGCAAAGAAAGGTGGTGGACCCATGGCTTAGAGATTTTAAAAAGGATTAGCTATTTCTGAAAAGGAAAAGCATATATATATATATTACTGGGCAGTTGCGCTTTGTGCTCTTGACCTTGAAATCTAGAAGTCATATATCCACCCGCTCATCCTGGCCCTTGATGACCCTTGAGGAGGGTGAAGATTACTTGTCTAGCCTTCAGGAGATTTTTAATACTTGAAGCTCTCTGTGCTGCTGATAAATAAAATCAATTCCGTGTTTCTCCTCTCGAACTTGTTGTCTACCAGGGTCAGAATGGATGAATCACCGCTTTTTTTCTCAATACATAATTACGTGGGCATGTGCTGGGTCTCTCTTTGTCTGTTTTGTTTTTTTTTTTTCCTTTGTTTGGTTGAGTTTTTTCTTTTTGTCTGTTCCCTGGGAAGAGAGGGACCTCATTGGGAGATAAGAGACTGAACATGATGAACGAATGTTTGGTCTTACCAATTTGGCCAGAGAGGCTTGTTTCTGTGGTCAAGATCACAGCGATGGCTGTTTGAAGGGAGGAGAGATTTTTCCCCAGTATTATTAACGGAGAACTTGGAAAAAATTCATCTCTGCAGCGGGGCTCATCTGTCATCTGGGGCAGTCATTTTTGCCATATCTTCCCTAATCATTTCCCTGCCGTGTCTCCAGTAGGAGCTGTGAGCACCAAGGCCATATTTTTCTTTCAGCCTCAGGCATCTTGAGAGCAGTTCACCTTAAGGTTAATGTCTGAAATGTGTCTGAGAAGTCACACCTAGAAGTGTCTGCCTCTGCCTGCAGAGCTGGGAGGCTGGCGAGATGAATTCCACCCAAAAGCGGTCTTTTCTTGGTGAACTGTAATGAGACTCATGGGCGTTGAGCTTAAGTACATATGTGTTATAGATGTCCATGTTTTGGTCTTGTGAATCAATGGAGATTCCAGCAAAAGCCTTGCTTTGCTTCTGCTTATCAGCTTTACACATCAGCAGTGCGAAACCGATGCTGTTTCACTTGGGAAAGACAAGCCAACATTATCTGTGAAACAGTTTTCCCCAAATAGTCAGTTTGACTTTGGGGAGCAGTTACAGACCTCAAGAAAATCTGACAAAGGAGGGTAGAAATAGAGGATGGCTGTGGATCAGTTCATGTAGAGAAGGTTATCTCTACAACCTTTAAAGGCTAGAAGCTTAATTTTTATTTTTAAATGAAAGCTTAAATTCTGCAGATGGCTTTGATAAGGCAGCACATGGATTTTTCATCTCCTATTTGTTATTACTGTGAGGTCAGGAAAGGGTCCTGTGTTAAGGATATTTGGGAGAAAAAAAAAGAAAGAAAAAAAAAAGAAGTGTAAAGTCTTTACAGGCCCAAAGCTATAAAGGGAAGAAAGCCAGTCTTACTAGGAATGGCACATCAAAGCAGTTTAGGAGGAAAGTATCTGTTTGTATTCTCACTGTAGTTCCTTTTTGCCACTACCACCCCTGGAGGACATTCTTGACCTCAGCAGTAAATTATTACAGTAAACGCTTTTGTTTTTATTTTTTTATTTTCAGGACTTTTTTTTAAAAAAAAAGGTATCAGGCAGGGGGGTGGGCAGACAGGCAGAGAAAGCAATGTTTGTCTCCCCTTGCGACGGAGCAGAGCAGTCTGTAATTATGATTTATTTAGTTTTGATGTGCAGCACACTGAACTCCCCTCTGAGCCGCATTTCTTACTGCGGTGGATCAGGCACTCGACTGTAGCTACTGTGAATAACCGCGATGATTGTTCAGGTATTTGCAAAATCCCTTGAACATAACAAAGTCACTTGTGGGTTGGTGGGTTTGGGGTCTTTTTTAATATTTTCTCCCATATGGAGAGGATATTATTGTGCAGTTTGAAGTCTAGCGAGAAGTCACTTTGATGTTCTCTCTCTTTCTTTTTTCCTGCCTCTTCACCCTGGGAAGATAAGATAACTTCTCCCCGCCGAGCCCGGCCAGAGATGGCTCAGGTTGGGAGGGAGCGGGGAGGTTGCCCGCTGCTCGCCTGCGCCTCTCCACGTCTCACCGCTCCATATTTGGAGCTGAAATTTCTTGGTGCCTCACCAAAGCGACTCCCTCCAACCCAGTTTATTAATCCTGCCTGCACTTTAATTTTTGCTCCTTATTAGGCACAAAGGAACAGGTGATTTAAATACAGATATTTAAAATGCATGTGCTATTCTTATACAAAGCATTGGTATTCTTTTAGTGCTTTTTTTCTTACTGAGATGAAATCAGTAGAGGATGGTCAGTGAATTTTGGCTGCTTTTGTGTGTGTGTTGGCTACCGTTCAGAAACCCTCTTTGGCTGGCCGTAATTCTCCCCGACTCCAGTCTATCTTATGAGAAGGTATTTGCTTTTAATGATTCTTGCCTTGTAGCGGTGCTGGCAGCAGGGATGCCATCCCTTCCCTGAGTGACAGCTCCGCTCCCAGCCTCTGCTGCAGAGATTAATATGAGCAGTTGCCTCTGAAACATTTTAATCTCACTTTTGGTCGTAATGAAAAATGGGTAATCAAACCCCGTAAATCATCACCAGGAGACAGTAAACACTGCTCTGAAGTGTTCAACACCAGGCATGGATTGCACCTCAATCTTAAATCATCACTGACTGCACCAGGACCCCAGAAAGCTCGTCACTTGGTAAGCCAGCATCTTGGAAAGGTTCTCCATGAACGATGCCGAGGGGCAGCTTGTGGTCCCATCTTGCTGAGCTTTGTTTGAATTTCATTTTAGTTTTGCATCAGATTTTGACCGTGGCTGGAGGGGTGACCCATCACCACGCCTGGGACAGGAGGGCCATGGCCAGCTTGTGTGGGACCCGCTGCAGGTCTTGCTGCACGGGCTGTGGGTGAGGAGCAAAAAAAAGGTTTGCAGTCTTTGCAAAGACCCAAATAGAAATTTGTATTCATGAAGCACCTCCGTTGTCTTCAATGGCTCTTTCTACAAATGTGCCACCATTTGAGCTGACTTGCATGTGCTCTGTAATAACCCTCAAAACTATCTGGCTGTGGAAGTTTGTCAGTGAAAACTGGTTTGGTTTCCTGAAAGAATAATTTGTCTGCCTTATTTTTACATGCCAGTCATGAGACTTTATAACAACATTAGGAAAAATTAATGCAAAATAATGTTTTTCATTCCTAAAAATGACCTTTCCCTTTTTTTGCCCAGCAGTCCAGCACTTGTCAGATGATGCCAGTGACTGAAATTCCTGAAATGCATTTGCTGCTGACCTGTAAAAACCCCTGGGGCAGATGCTTACGGCACAGGCATCGTGCTCAGGCACCTTATGCAGCTGAACTTTGTTAAACTGTATGAAAGTTCTGTCTTGGTAAATGAAACAACCCCAAATCTCTAAAATTGCTGCCAGCGTGGGAATGTCAATGTTTTTGAGATAACAGAAAGTTGGAACAATAGAGGAAGAGGCCATATGTTACTATTTAAATACAGCTTCATTACGTACAGCTTCATTACATACAGCTTCATCAAGCCCTTCATTTTTAACGCAAGCGGGGGGATGCTGCCGAGGGTGTCACCTGGACCCCCCAGCCAGGGTACGACCAGGGCTGCCTGGAGCAGCCACCGGCTACTCAGGAGAGGCTGTGGGCAAGCAGGAGCTGGAAGGTGTTAGTCCAGGAGACCGCTGGAAGATGTACCTGAAAATTAAAGCCATAGACAAGCTCATGTCAAAACCCACCAGAAACAGAGCAAAGCCTTGTGTTGAATTCAGAGGTGGTTTGCTGGGGTTTCTTTTTTTTTTTTTTAATGATCTTCGTATTTGAATTAAATTGCAAGCTCAAAGGAAATGTGAAAACCTTAGCAAGGCGGTATTATCCCACGTTTTTCCTCTGTCTTCCTCATCTCTGCAGCTCCTGAAAATTAAGAGGGCCCCTCCAGAGGCAATGAGGGACTGGTGTGGCTGAAGTCATGCAGGTCCAGACCTGAGGTCAGTGGAGGCAGCAACGTTGCTGGGAGAGCCAAAAATAGGTCTTGACTGCATGTGCTTCTAGGTGATGAAGTTAGTCTATATATCCTAGGCCTTCAAATAATTTTCCTATATTCAAACCCATTTAAAAATCATTGAAAGAGCTGTCATTCATCTGGTAGGATGAGGTACTGTTTTGCTTTTACTTTTTATTCTTTTTTTTCTGTATTGATGATGTTGATTTGAGTGTAATTAATATTTGGGGGTTTTGCAAATTTTATGTGGGCATTTGCTAATTTTTACTGGATGAGTATATCACCAGGAGTGTATCAGAGGGATGAACATTCGGTAAATAAAGAATTATTAATAGTGTTGTTATCACTGTCCTCAACATTTTTTATAATGCTAAATATGCAGCAATTTTAAGGATATGGACAACTGATTATCTGGCTGGAGATGACAACAGACTTCAAAACACATTTTATTTGTTAGGACACATCTGCATTAAATTGAAACAGTTTAGATAAATATCCTGCCAAATATTTTAAGTGGGTTACATGCTGACTTTTTTAATATCTATTGTATGTAAATTGTATGTTTATATTTTTGTAATTGCACTTCTAACAAAATATAACAAAACATTTCTCTCAGAAAAATTCCACTTCTAGCCAGAAACTTATAATCTGTTGCAGGATTTTTGCAGTAAATCTGAAGAAATATAAATAATGGGAGAACAAATATCGTAAGAGTATAATATCCTGTCCTGAGGGAGAATGATTTAGGAAACAGGCAGTATAAAACATGGTATAATTGCATGCATGTGGCTTTATACATTCTCTATCTGTGAATAACAACAAACCCCCTGATTTAAAAGATTAAAAATGAAGACTCCAGACTGATACTTTTGTTCTTGTTTTAAAATACAAGTTTTTGTATTTTGTACAGTCACATACTCCAGTTGAAAGAGAATTGTGCAGATATTTATAAAAACAAATGCTGTGCACGGGGGACCTGTCTTCTGCAGGTTGGGCTACAGTGGTGAGGAGAGAATGGAAGAGCTCTTCAGTTTGCAATTGTGATGCCAGGTGGAAAGGCTGAAACACATAAGAAAGAAATTTTTTATAGTGAGAACAATCAATCACTGGAACAACCTCCCCACGGAGGTGGTAGAGTCCCCATCACTGGAGGTTTTCAAGATGTGGTTGGACAGGGTGCTAGATGATCTCCTGTAGGCTCTCCTTCACGTGAAAGGTTGGACTAGATGATCTTTTGAGGTCCCTTCCAACCTGGGCTGTTCTGTGGTTCTGTGATTCTAACATCACCTGAAATGTATATATCAGCATCTTTCAACAGTCCTTCCTGCTCGGAAAGAAGTCTTGCCACTTATTAAGAAATCTTAGAAGTAACAGGGTTTTTCTACACCTATATGCAACCAGTAGAGTATGCCATTGGAAGATGATTTGGAAATAGTGATATCTGAGCCATAATCAAGGTGGTGGTTGCTTTTCTAAGGCATGCTTGTGCTCCAGCTACACTCTGCTCGAGTGATCCTGACACTGCCTGCCCCTGTGGCTCATCTCCTGTAAAGCAGTGGAGCCTTGAGAGCCCGACATAGCCTCCAAACCTGCAGAGCAAACAGAAAAAAAAAACCAAAACCCACATCATTAAATAACCTACTTTAGCAGCCCCAGGGAGAGTTATGAATCTGCTTGTGCCAGGTGAGCAGTTGGGACATCAGGTTAATGGCAGCTTTTAGAGTTTTAGGTTTAGCCTGTTTGCAGAGGCTTCTGTGTATGGCTGCGTAGAACCGTGCACTGGAGGAAGAAACCCCATTGCTATGGATAACTTTGATCCCGTTATCCTCACATCCAAATGCTGAGAGGTATTAATTGCTGAGGGTACCACATTGATAGAGATACTTCAAGACTATTTTTAAAC
Source organism: Grus americana (assembly GCF_028858705.1). Classification (NCBI taxonomy): domain Eukaryota; kingdom Metazoa; phylum Chordata; class Aves; order Gruiformes; family Gruidae; genus Grus; species Grus americana. Next base: position 208,931,086 of record NC_072852.1, on the reverse strand, counting down.
TGAGGTGTAGCAAAGATGAAATAATCTGGTTTAAGGGTCTGGGAACTGCAGCCGACGGGCCGATCGGGTACTGCAGAGAGACTGGGCAGGGGGAAGCCACACAGAGTAACGTGAGGTCTTGTGAAAGCACTTCTGGTAAAATCATTCCTTGAAGTGTTTGAAATGGGGATGGCAGGTCATGTTGCCAGAAATGAGTGACAAAGGCATCAGTTAAGAAAACGGGTGGAAGTTTAGTGTGTCTGGGTGCAGGTTGGAGGGATTTCTTACGCGTGTACAATTTCCTTTTGTTCTTGGATTTATATTTGAAAGGAAATTTATATTCAAAAGGAAAAGGACACCTCAGCTCACAGAATTTCTCTCTCATACATGGGCCCATGTCATCAATGCAGGGCGAATGTTTACAATGCTTCCGCTCGAAAATTTGGCATGGCAGGGTAGCCTGCAGAAAGAACAGTATTTCTTCCATGCCCTTTCAGCTTAGGTCTGTGCTGATGCTACTACCTACGCCCTATGAGATCCACGTTTGCTGTCGCTGCTAACCTGGGGTTCAGACTAGCAGACAGAAGGATGAAAGACTAATACCTTCAATCATTTCACGGAGCCATTCATTCCTCAGAGGGTTTGATAGCAAATGCTCCTGCTCCTTGGTGTTCCGGCAGGTTTTGATACATCATTAAATGGTGAATATACATTTTCACACTTTTTTTTTCTTTTCTAGCAGCCACAGCACTTACAGCTGTCCTCATGTCCTTCAAAACTGCTCCTATGGTTGCGTATCGTGCATATTCAAAGAGCTGTTTTATTTTGGTAGCTAAGGCAATTTACATGCTTCATTATCACTAGCAGGCTTTTCCAATGAGCCCTGTGAAGGAGCTTAATAAAAAGGGAAAAAAAGGGGGAAAAAAAGGGAGAAAGGTTAACAAGACATGATTCTCTCCAGCAGATAACCACATGACAGCTCTGGATGCACTCAGTGACCAGAACTGCCTTTCCTAGGGCAGGAAAAGAAATTCTGGGGCAAATGAAATCAAAAGCCAGCACTTAGGAGTAAATAGTCCTGAAGTAATACTTTGGAGCAGCAGTTTTCTGAAGAGAGAGAGTGATCAAGACAATAACATGGCTGGCTTATTTTTTTCTGAAACTGCTTTTTTTCCTATGGGTATTGACGTGGGTGCCCGAGATGCTGACGGCTAGAGCCATATCCAGCAAAGATACACTGGGATCACTGGTCCCATATTGCCATTTTTTTCTGCTGTTGACTGATTCTGGTCATATCCTGAAGGGTTCAATGTATGCATCCTTAAGGGGCCATGTAGGATAGGAGTTCAAAGGTGTATCTTGTACCTCAAGTGTCTGTTAAGGCTCTTTGAACTTCTGTTGTGGCATTGCTGGTTCCAGCCGAGTCACTTAGCACTGAATCTATAGTCCCTGGATGTGAGTATGATGCTACTTTCATTGACACCAGAGATATTAATTGAAATTGATGGTTTTTAAGGGATGATTGGATTGCTTGGGACCCTTTTGCTTTTGCTGTGGAGAAAGGAGTGCCTCCAACATGGGAAGACTCTGGTGTGCAGAGCCTTCCTGGCAGCCCTGGGTGTCCTGGGGTAGGAAGGAGAACATCATCCCACTGGTGCCCCTTGGCCATCTGCAGCACCAGGGAGCAGGGATGATTTAGCACTCTTCACACTTGACTGTCCCAGCAGGCAGCATTGATGAAAGAAAAAAAAAAAAAAAAGAAAAGGGACGGTTCTTGAAACACAAGGGCTTTGGCTTGTCACGAGAGGGAGATGATGGGCTATCACGTACAGCAGGCGCATGTCGTTTTTCCAGCTTGGTTCGTTTCTCTGAGCACTTTGTAATCACGGGGAGGGAAGTAATTGGCAAGTAGGCTAATAGGATGAAGGTGTTACAGAGATTTAATTTCCTGGAGAACAATTTTCCACAAGCTGTGTAAACCCTCTTTTTTTTTTTTGGAGGGGGGTGAGGAGGAACTAAAAATTTTCCAGCTGAACCCTGACTGACATAACGAATGCCTGTCTTCCTTTCTGAGAGCTTTAACAGCCAGTTGATATATAGCTTCTTACAGTACATTATATTATGAAGGGGAGCCTTTACTGGAAAATCAATAGCAACAAACACGAAACAACTTGGAGATGTGCACAGCAGGAGTCTGTTGGTTTTGAACAATCCATTGCTCCTAGCAGGAGTTGGTGGCTGAGCCACACTCTTCTGTTCCGCCATCTGTATATCTATCTCATACCTCTGTGTGTGTCTCTCTATGTGCATATTTAAACTGTGGTGACTGGCAGTCGTGGCCCTACGTTGGAGACCAAACTTGGAGCCAGAGGACACATTCAGTCCCGCACTGAAGGTCCTTCCCCAAGTGGTGTGGACTTTCCTGTGGAAGGAAGGACCTGCCAAGGATGTGGTTCAGTCTCTTGACTAAGTGGACTCCATATTATTAATATTTTAAATGAGTCTTACACAATAAAGTAGCAATTTATAACAATAAATAGTGCCTTTTTGAAGGCTCCTCAGTCTTCAGGTGTGATATTTTAAATAATTTTTGAGTCAAAGGTTAAATTTATGTCATCATCCCAAACATGGAGTGTATTAAGATGGGTCGATCATTCATATTAACCTTTAAGCTTTTTTTGTTTGTTTTAAAGGACATTGATTTTGTAATTACCCCAGAGATAGCCACTGAAAACCCCAGGAATTTACAGCTTAATTGAAATCCAAATATTGAAAGCTGTAGGAATGTGTCATCAGGAAGCTCGGTGACAGGCTCAGCCATCTAGTGACACCCACAAGAAGAAAGGAAATGTTTACAAAAACAAACCAGCACCCACATCTGAGTATTTTTAAAGTCTGCTTGCTATGACCCGGGGTCATAACTGATAAAATGCCTCAGGCACACCGTGTCGTCGTCGTCTGATGGCACGGCTCAGATCAGCTCAGCTTTGCTTTGGCCTCCTTAGCTCTGCAAGGAGATCCATGCAGATTAAAACCACTGAGTTTTTTTACTGTTTCGAGTATTTACTCTATCAGGAAGGCTGAGCCCTTACCTGGCAATTAACTCTATAGAGGTTCCACTCTGTACATCTGGCGAGCAGGACAGAACGGTGGTGCTCCGTCCATGGGGAGTCACGCACCCACCTGAGTCCTCAAATGCACAAAGTATTGAAAAATCTGTATGAGATCTCAAAATGCAGGTTTCACAGTGTTCTTGAGTTCATCCCATCCCTTTTTCTAAAGCTATTACTTTCCTCTTTTTTCATCTTCTGAAGGGTGTCGTGGCGGGAGCATGTGTCTGTGTTTTGGGTGGGTGTTTGCAACCTCTGGTCTTCCCTGAGAAGCAGCCTGGCCAGACTCCTGTGCAGCTGGGTCATGCAGGGAGCAGGACATTTCCTCCACTGGAAGCCTTGGAAGCAAGAGTTGATCACTACACCAAATGCCAATGAAGTGCCAAGTGGGACAGGCTCCCCTCCTGCTCCTCCTCCTTCCCTGGGAGCACCGCTCAGCGTTTGCACATTGCTCGGCTTTCTCGTAGGCCTGTGCAGATGCAAAAGCCTGTTTTGACTCAGAGGCTGACCAGGTGCTGACCAAGTTTTGCCATCTCTTCTATTTCTTTTCTCCGTCCTGTCAAAACTGTTTTCTTGGAAAACCTGTCTTATTCCTGTCTTGCTATATTCACGGTCTTTACTACCTATAAGTTTTCCACTGTCAGGGGTTCCTATGTTTTTCCAGGGTTGTTGGCATGAAAATTATCTCCATTACTGACGTTTTCCAAATCTTTTGGCTTAGTTCAGGAATGAGGTAAAATCCTTTTGGAAAGTTATGGGGCATGTGAATTGTTAAGCACATGCCAAATTGCAGGAGCAGGGCCTCACATCGCTACGTTTCTCCTGTCTTTGCTTCCGTAGAGTCAGTCAGTCAATATTAAATAATATCTGACCAGTCTTTAAGAAGAGCTGTAACAACTCCATATCCTCAGTCACATCTGTGTGCAATGAAGAAAACTATGATGCTTGTGTAAGCTTCACTCATTTGGCGAAGCTTGGGGCCTCTAATCTTCATTTTCTTTTTCCGGCTCCAGATACGTTGTTATCTCCCTTAAACGTGACCTTCTCAGTCTTACAGTAGAAGACAGCCAAAGGGGGCGGGGGAAGGAGAAAAATCATACAGTTAAGGTCTTTTAGATGGCACCGAGAAGATGGATTTTGTAGATCTTTCTTTGAAGATGAAGCAGGAGTTAATTGGTGTGAAGAGCTGATGTGGTCTGACCAGAGCCCTTTCCTTTGGGGTGGACTGACAGACTCAAATATGATCTCTGGCCACACGGCAAAGTTTTCCATAAGTTTGACTCTAGGAGGACTCTCATAACCATTTTAAACGACAGTTTTGGCTTTGCCGCAGGGGAGTTGAGGGCTGCACAGGCTGTACATGCCCTGTCCCACCACCTTGTGATGTGTGCAGGCTGGGGCAAGGGAGCATCTTCTCAGCATCCTTCACCTCAGAGCCTCTGATGCCTTTATGTTGAACAAAAATAGCTGCTAGATACTGTCAGTGTGGAGTTAGGAGCAAATGTAAATGAATCGGGATTTCACTCCTATCTCTGCCTATTCATTTTCATTTCTGAAGATTTGGTGTCGGTGGACTCTGGGAGGCCCATCCTGTGGGTGATGGCACTCCATGAGCAGAGATGCAGAGGCCAGAGATGCAGAGATGCAGAGGCCAAGGTGATGCGGGAGGACATCTGGCTGCGGCTCCCAGCAGCATCAAGCCTGATCAGGGTCTTTTGAAGAGCCAACGGTGGAAAATAACGAGAGCTCAGGCGGTTGCTTCGATGTGGGCGCCCAGTTGGATTAATCGGCCAGCGGCCTACCCGCAGTGCAGAGCCTGCATTAGCACATGGAAATGGGGTGACCACAGGAATATGTTTGTCTTGCCAGTGTCTTAATCCACGTTTGGGAAAGCTGGCGGAGCTGGAAGCTGGTACTCCTAGAGATTGCTTCGCTGGCATTGCGGTGGCTGCTCTCTAACGGGAAACCTCTGTTTGTGTTGGCATCTGAACAGGCGCCAAAGTGGTGTGTAGTTTTAAGACATGACATCGCGATGTG